>NC_047016.1:53204259-53540054 GCF_902652985.1 Pecten maximus | reverse complement strand
CCCCCCACAAATTTTTTTTTTTTGTTTTTTTTTTTTTTGGGAAAAAGGGATTTTTTTTTTTTTTTTTTTTGGGGTGGTTTTAAATTTTGTTTTTTTTTTTAAAAAAAAAAATTTTGGTTGGGGTTTTGCCCTTTTTTTTTTTTGTTGTTGTTTTTGGAAAGAGTAATAACGGTTGTTACTGCCTGTCCATAACGACCGATTTTTAAGATTTTCCGTGAAATTTTACCATATAATGCCCCTCTGTATAGCGACCACCTGTCTAATGTGACTAACGACCGGTGATTTTTTGAACGACGTTCGCTTGTTTGTTTTCTATAGCGACCGATTTCTGTCAGCCATATTCTGCTCTCGGCATTAACCCTTTTAAAATCCCCGGGAAAATACAGACACTACGACCCTAATTTGATTATATTAACAAAGGAACCCCACAGACATTGCCTGATTGGCATATAATTACTGTAGCTGCCTAGGCGTGGGGCTCAATGAGAGGAGTCGGGTCACCATGTGTGTCAATGTGTTACATTACAACTGTGTATAGGTGGCTTCAATAGACGAGGTCAGTTAATGTTGTGATTACAGCTAGGATATATGACTTCCAGAACAAACACTGGTCATATCTGTCAACAAGATAACCTCACATTAAAGCCAATAATGCCTTTCTTAATTGTAGCTGTCGGTAGGAGCGTTTTAGCCCGAGTTTTCTCTGGCCCTTTCACCATGTCTGGTGTAGGGCCAGAGCGCACTACTATATGAAAACGTGGAATTATCCGACACCGTTTGGTGTTGCTAAGAATGTGGTGCACTACAATAAAATCGGGTGTGACATAACACCTACCTTACATATATGGATAAATGAGATATTTATTTACCCCAAAACGCCCATTTAGTCCCACTTAGGTGTTTTATTTCCTCTGTATAGACCCTCGCTGTAAACTAGTCAAAAGGTCATACTTGACTCGGCGCCATATTGCTAACTATGTAGGTCGCGGTCGGCCTAATGTACCCTAATCAGTGCGCGTTGGAGCGAAAAGAAAAAAAATACAACATTTGTTTTACCGCTTATAATTTTTAAATGATGAATTTTTAGATTGGATATAACAGGTTTTGGGAAATGATAAGCTTAGTTTTCTGATTTTAAACAATGTAAGAAGAAGAACACAATAAATGATATGTGGTCTTTTCGGTCAATTGCGTTCCGATTCGGGTGGTTAGTCGTACTGTCACTTACAAAATGGCGAGTCAACAGTACGAAATTTTGACTAGCGTAAAGCGAGAGTCTATACGGACGGAATAACCCACCTAGATGGGACCAAATCGGTGTTCCGGGATAAATAGATATCTCATTTATCCATATATGTAAGGTAGGTGTTATGTCACACCCGATTTTATTGTATTTGCACCAAATTCTTAGCGACATTCTTTTTGAATCACAGGTATAAAGCTTCCGTAGGAACTTTTCAAAGGTTATGAAGTCGTATAGAGAAAAGTTATACGTACAGAAAAAAATAGTATGAATAAAGGCACTAATTAAAATAAAACAGGTATTTCATGGTCAGGCTCCCTTAGATTTTAACATTACTTAAAATCTCCAGTTGTTGTTTTGGAACAAATTCGGCATACCATACTAATTAGTCATGAAAGCCGTTTAACTTTTTCAATGGAATGTGATTTAATAGTTTGAACGATACCACGATAAATGAATTGTTAATATACTAGATAGGGAAATCGTACACAAACGAGATAAACCGTTGTACGAACGAGGTATAACATCATATAAATGAGATAAAATGGAACAATACAGTTAAAAACGTAACTATTAGACTAGATATCTAGTCCTAGGTATAAAGGGCAAACTGCCATGTTAATGCAACGTATATACATCCTACAAAACAAATTAATGACACGGTTTGTAATATGCAGACAAATATGTTAAAGTGTACCCGGAACGATTTTCTATGTTAAGCTTAAAAAATGTAATTTAGGATGAAACTAAAAGTGCTGAAAATCCGACTTTCATAGCGGCTTTAGTTTTAGAGTAATTGCGATTTTTCTCGAAAACACACCTGAAGTCCAAATCCGTTGACCTCGTTTCGGTAACCTCTGACCTGTGACGTCAGAGGTTTAACGGGATCAGAGCCGCCATATAGGAAATACATTTAAACAAACGTTAACACGTGTCAGCAATTAATGATAATTAGACAACAATAATGAAAAACTTAATAAACGTTTTGAGTTATATTTGTAAATTAATTAATACGTAGTGCTACCGAAACCAGGGACATATCATTTAAGTTAATCCATTAAACCTGTAACGTCATAGACTGAAGAGTTCCAAATCAGCGTGACTGACCGATACGCTGATTAGCAGTCGACCGACAGGTGTAAATCACCTGCTTCGATGTGAAATATCTCGGCACTCGGCCAACCGATTTTGATGTAGATATTCTTCTTTGGTGGTTACAGAGAATAACATATTTGAATATCGTTTTTGTTCCGGGTAGACTTTAAGATTAACGATATATTTTGTATAAATGGTGACTCTGACCCCCGAGGGGCCAAAGGGACGGGGCTTAATAGGGGAAACTGAGGTAATCCTTCAAATTGCTACTTGTCATAAAGTTATGAATGGATTTGAACCAAATTTGGTCAGAAACATTATTTGGGGAAGAGGAACAGAATCCTACATAAATGGTGACTCTGATCTCCGGGGAGCCAAAGGGGCTGGGCCCCATAGGGGAAATAGAGGTAATTCCTTCAAATCGCTTCTAGTCATAAAGTTATGAAAGGATTTGAACCCAATTTGATCAAAAACATCATTGGGGAAGGGGAACAGATTTTGCAAAAAAGGTGACTCTGACCCCGAGGGACCAAAGGGGCGGAGCCCCATAGGGGAAATAGAGGTAATTCTTTTAAATCACTACTAGTCATAAAGTTATGAATGGATGTTCTAAAAACAATTCTTGAGGTCTTTCAGACCCTTAGAGAATCTAGACTTTATTATTTCTTTAAAGCAGTTGAGATCCCCACACTATAACCATATATAGTGTTGTTTGAGATTGACAAATAAAAACAATTGAACATGTACATGAACATTATTTTGACATTTGGTCTAATCCAACCAGGTGAGCGATACAGGCCCCATGGGCCTCTTGTAAACAGAAATTCCCCTTGTTTGAAAAGTACTGGGGGATGTTTCTCAATTAACACAGATTAGTAAGAGGAAGGGGAAAATAGAAAAAAAAAGGTAAATCTGACATGGATCCTATAACGATCATTCAATGGTGGGTGCCAGGATCCCTCTGGGATCTCCTGTTAATTATTATGTTGTGTGTAAACTTGTACTTGTCAATATCTTTCACAATAGTTATGACTGTATTCACACAGAAACCAGATAAAGTACTGAATGATTTCAAACTTGTGTAAATCTTAATTTTGATAATCTGGTTCTGATTGATTCTGTTGAGGAAACTAAATTATTAAAACCATAATATTTACCGGAATATCTACTGAAATCGAAAGTGCAGGAGCTAGTAGAATTATGATATTGGCTAGTGCTTAGAAATCCGGTTACTAGCTAAATCGAAAATTGCTAGAATTGTATAAACCTGATAAGAACATCGAATTAAGACACCACAAATCGAATTGAACATTATTTCTTAACACAGAAATCCACTGAATTATAATCAGATTTGATCACACCTCACAATATCTATTATTTTTTTATTCTGTGCAAATTCTCTATACATGCTATAAATGTATGCATGTACCTACAATTAACGTCACAATTAGATTTAACTTTCCTAATAAAAGGAAGAAAAAAAAAAGATTAACGTAAAAGTTCGTTTTCTAGATTTAGCCGTTCTGGATATTGATCTTATCTGTGTCTTGTGGTGTACTTGGTGTATAAATAACTGTACATGTCAGTTTATGTTGTTATATCTGTTGAGAAATTAAAGGCGTTTTTTGTTTCTCTCTATGATGACCAGCATCGAATTTACATAGTTATGATACATGAGTTTAGATTATTTTAAAAAGAGTCAGTGGTCGGTATCGTAAGGTTGTTCTCGGAAAATGACTTATTAGCATGGTATGCCAATTTTCGAAAGCAACAAAGGGAGACTTTAAGTTCTGTTACTTGCCACTGGTACAATTTTGCAATAGGAACGGGTCGATTTCATTTGTACATAGGGTGAAGTATGGTATCTGTCACTCAGCACTTTGGACAACATCGCTCCTTTTTCTGTTGTACAAAATAACACAAATGTTTATCATCTCTATATAACATATATAAATAGATACCAACCGTTGTGACAAATTGCGCTGCAATAAAACCGGAACTACCTTAACCGATGTTTAAATCGTACTTGGCCTGGAAGCCATACCGTGCAACTGCAGCAGGCCAGGGTCAACCATTTTTATCTACTTGCACTTGGGTGATTATTTACAAAGTCTTGGTAGAGACAGCGATCCAATCCTTTACAAAGGAGATCACTGAACGCAAACCTCGTGGCCCTACCTCTCATCAGCACTTTATAATAACGAGAAGATTCTGAAGATTAAAAGTTCACTTTCCAATATCTCCATGCATACATCATTTTTTATTATTTTTATTTTGCCAACATTGTACAGGCTTTATTGGTTTTTGGCTGATATCAGGAAATATGATTTGCTGTCACCCAGAAGTGTCTAACGTATAAAAGGCAATTAGTCGCTATTGGCACCATTCTAGGCGGAGATAATATTGTTCAAAAACTAAAACCAATCCCTTTGCCAAAAAGGGAAAAAACTTTGTAAAAAAAAGAAGCTTTCCTTCCCCTCTGTCGTCTTTTAAGGAATCAACAGTAATTCAAGGGTCTAGAAATGACAAAGTATCACAGAGGGAAAAAAGTAACCAAAGAAAGCGAATTTGAATGAGAGGGTGGATGAAAAATACGTCAATCCAATCACACATTCTACTATTAGATGATTGTACAAAATCACCATACTTACACTAAAACTATATCTTACATATAGTGACATCACTGATATTGTTTATATCTCGTCAACCCCCATCACCGGCGTCTTACCTTCGTCCAACCCAACTAATGAATTAATGAAAAAGTATGTCTCTGATTACAGGTCAATTAATGATTTAATGATATGTAACTCGATCCTGACTTCAAAGATTATTTCATGATAAGCATGATAGATTCTAATATGTATTAAAAACAATTATTATAATGCTATTTTTCAATAGAATATGTTGGTGGCAATTAATTTTCCAACCTGTAACAATTTTAAGACGTTGGTATAGGATATGTATTCAATTCATAATAACATATACTATCGAAAGTAAGTAATATCGGATTTGTATCACAATTATTGCCACACGACATTGTCATTGCTACTCGCTTCGCGTAGTTTTGGCCGAGTTTTGTTCGCGGAAATGAACCATCTGCGGACCAACTGTTCCATATTCTATATCTGTGATCGTTAGAAATGTACTTGTATCTTTATAAAGGGGCGAATTGCCTCAAATATGCGACAATTTACTAATCTGACATAGATTTATATCATGTTTTTTCATTCCAAGTTTTACTCTTGTCTTGTTTAAATTTCATGAAGTTCCCTTCATGTGTATTTTAAAATAATACTATAAAAACACATTGTTTATGATATTAATTAATTAGAACACAACTCAAACAAATAACATAAAAAAAAAAATACACATTTATGTTGGGTTTATTTTTTTGTGCATACTGTTATGCTTGGGCAGCAAATGATGGCACATGACTTCAACTAGGCAAGCTAATGAAGTAGGGGAGGAAACTGGGAGTAGAATGCTAGCAATGGCCCCCCAATATCAGGAACTGACAAGGGCGATTATCTAATTGCAAATATGAAAAAAAAACTACCAAACAAAGGGACGTAATCGTACAGGATAAATTGAACTATGGTGCTACATAACATCAACTTACTAATACAAAAACAAATAAGAAGTCTTCATTATGATAAATTATATTACATTATTGAAGTAATCTTTAACATCTATATATTTCAGATCATCAAGTGAATTCCAAAATGGCTAGCAATATTCATAATCTTGACCCGGTTGCTAGTTTACACAACAGCTTGGTTCTCGATTTGGATAACTGCATAGACAAAGACGAATTGGACAAGTTGAACTCTCTATTTCTAAATAATCCACTGGACCCGGTTGAAATAAAGTCAATAGATAAAGTTTCGAAATTATTTCAACGTCTTAAGAATAAGAAAATCATTAGTGATGGAAACTACGGAAACCTGGTATCAATGCTTGAAAAAGTAAACCCCAGCCTATGTGATATAGTTAAAAAATACACCGCTGATATCTGTAAATGCAGAAAGGATAACCAGGACAAACCAGAAGGTAAATGATATACGTTTATGTTTATATGATTATTACATTTGATTTTTGAGTGTGTTAATAAGTTCTTGTAAACTTGTCCGTGCGTAGCTACCTGTATGTGTGTTTTAGGATTTATATTCAATGATATTAATGCGAAACATTTTTACTTACGAAATTGCTCATGTAGAAAATGCACTACGCTATCAAGAAGTTCATTTAGAGTTAATGCGTCTAACATCCATTTCAAACATTGTAGTAACTTGACTCCTGACCTAGTCAATAGGAGGCAAAGCAAACCTAATTATCGGTAATCATAACGGTTTGCAAACAAGCAATGCCAGACAAACAATAAGAAATGAAATCAATAAATATATAGTTTCACTTTTTACAGAGAAGATGGTTGTTCAAATGGTAAAATCAAAATATCAGGTGAAAGAAGGATCTACCGCAGTAATACGTTGTACCGTTGATCCTACACCAGACAGTGTTGTATGGAAACGAGGAGACGAAAGTCCACCACCAGATAAGCGGATAGCAATTGACAATCAAAAATACTTTTCTGGATATCCGAAAGCACCATCACTTATTATAACAAATACAGACAAAGTTATCGACGAGGATCACTATCAATGTAGTGCAGAGGCCAAAACACGAAAAGCGAAAAGCCGCATCGTCCCGTTATATGTGTGTAAGTAATGTTCTCAGTGTAAATTATATTTGTGATTAACCGAAGGGAAAATACATGTTTCCTTTACGACTGAATTCAATTTGCGATACACCCTTATCTGTTCTTTGCTATTTATGTAGGTTCTGTCTTTGATCACACATCCTAACGGTTGGATGACAACATATGAAGACTTTTCTTTAGAAATGTCTGCCACATTTTCTCTAGAAGAATGCTTCAAAGCATTTTCCTTGTTATCTGAAATATCTATACTTTGTTATCTGAAATATTATTTTGTGCTGGATTTAGTTAATTAATGATATACATTTTCACTTGTTTTATGGATTTTGAGTTAGTGTTTAGTCGTGTTAGGAAAAACGTAGTAAAATTCATACTTATAACTGTTTAGATTGCTAATCGTTTGTAGTGATATATCTAGGACTTGATTGTATGAAACCCGTGTCACTTGGTTTAAAATAAAGTACGTAGTTCACTTGTAAATTATTACATACTTAGTATGTTTCAACCATTGAAAAATAACTGAGCGGTGTAGGGGAAAACTGTTTAAAAAAAAACAATAGTTCTGATTTGGACCCCAGGTAAGACAGCAGATGACAGTGTCGTGTTCTCCACGCGTCATCTTGGTGTTCGGGACGAAATGTTTTAGTATAACAAATCAAAAAGAGATGGATAGGAAGTGTATATGTATATATTTACATTCTGTGTTGCATTTTCCCATATTTCGTCAGTCAGTAAACCGAATTGTATTCATGAGACTGTATACTACAATTCACAGTGATTCGGTCAGCGTAGGAATACAGCCCCAGATGTTACAGGTTAAAACAATGGCCGCCAGTGACTTTCGGCCTAGAGAGCTTTTAGATACTAGATTTGTTTACATAAGCCACAGCAAAAAATAAAGTATTTTCACAAGTAATGAGAGTAATATTTTATAAGTTAAAAATATGTAGTCAAAACAAAATAAGTATAACTGCCGTTTGTGATGTAGGAATTATAATATTGTCGTCAAACTAACAGGGGCTCGTCTCCGAAGGTTCAGAAATACAAGACACGACAACATTAAAAGTCCAGTATTTATATATGAAAAAAAAAGTCGTGAGTAACGGCATTTGTTCCGGTTACGTGTGTATATTGGATTTCGAACGAAATATACCTGGAATGGTTTTCACCTACTGTCAAGACAACTTTCATTTAGAATTTACGAGCATAATATTCTTATGAAAATAACGTAAATCCAGTCGATAGAAACTTCAGTTTTTTCCGAGGAATCGAATCTGTCCTGTGCAGTACCCGTTCAACGCCGCGTCACTTCTTAATATGAACCGTATATCATTTTATCCTAAAAACGGCCTTGGTTTTGAACAATCAGAAATTATGCAATTGTGAAGAAATTGACGATAACTAACTACAAACGTATAAGAAAAAGAAAATAAAGCCAATTTGTGAAAAAAAAACATTTAATGCGTTTGCTATTGATAACGAGATGAGAGGCTATATCGTTCCTTCTGGAAATTAAGGCCGTTCCAGCTGTTCCCGCTCGTGTTTGGATCTAGTATTCTTTCTTTCATTTTTTTTTTTTTTTTTTTTGTGGACAAGATCGAGAGAGCGAATAGATTTAAGAACATCATGAATTACAATTGCTTCTTACTTTACACTAACCTTACAAAGTTATTAACTGTTTAATGTAGCAACATTTTCTTATTGAAACAATACATTAGCTTGGCTTGAGAACCTGGTTTTTGTTTTGTAAGTTGCTCCGTGCGATTGGCCCTACTGCTGTTATTGCCAGTGGCTTTTATCTTAACGATGTCAGATAATCTGTAGATTGAAAATGAAATCTGTATCTTGTTTTGCAATAAGTGAATCCAACAATTCACTAATGAGCTAATCTTATATTTGAATCATTGAAAAGGAACTTAATGACATGGCAGATAATACGTTTTATTTTTGCAGGGATTCATAAAGCAAATTATTGGCGTATTCTTGGGAACCTGCAAGATGTCAATCTAAAATTTAAACATGATATAAACACACATCGTACATTTTATTTAGAGGTAAAATTGGATTAAATCCCGCGGTTTAGCCACCCTAAACTTCTTTCTTTTCTTGCAGCGGCAGCCGAGGATGAAAGGTCAGAAGATAATCATGAGGACAGGTAATCTCATTGTTTTAGCTTTTACACGAACACAGTATAATGGACATTAACTCGTCTATAATTGTAAAATTATTATTTAGCAATATCTTTACATGTTTAAATGTACTTTAAATAAATATCTTTTCTTACATTATTGGAAACTGAAGATGTCAACAACTACATTTAGCAAATACTCAGATTAAATAAAAGGTTGAGACTAAGAAACAAAAAGAACGGGCTGAACACAATTACTTGTAGACATGAGTCAGTCATGAACTTCTAGGAAGCGGAAGACTGATATACATTGACAAAGTCTTTTGTTTCGCTACACAAAAACCCATCCATATCGGTAAAATGTATCAGTATTATTGCTATATTAGAAAATACTGTAGAAGTACTTACCGCTACCTGAGTATAAAATAATATCTATATAATATGTATTTTATTATAGAAGCAAGCTGTATGTGCATCAAGATGAAGTGAGCAGACAGAAGAAAGGTATTTATAACAGTCAGTTACTGTCGTTTTAATCTTTACTTGTTTACTTTGGAAAGTCTTAGAAACAAGTATACAGCGATGGAAAACTAATGAAGTAGGTTCTTCAGCTGTACTTGTACGGTGAATGTGTCTCAATTCCTTATCGTAAGTTAATGACAATACACTGTTCGTCCATGTACTACATACATATTTATATATATTGATATATTTCTTGTTCTAAATTTATCTTTGACGTTCTTTAAACCCATGTTATGTCGTTGTTTTGAAGTCAGGAATGCTATTTAAAACAATACATTAAACATTTTTTTTATAAGCGAGGAATTATTGTTTTTAATTAGCATTGCGTATTTCAAACATTATCTTTTCTTGACCACAATGACATTCCACAGCCCAAACATAAAAACAAATAAATTGTATTATTGTAGGCGTAAAGTAAACATGTTCTTTTTTAGACATCGACGTGGATGAATGTCCTTTGTGTCGTATGCCATTTGATAACGGCATAAATCGTAGATTGACAGATAATTATGGACATCATCTTTGCTCTTCTTGTCTGAGTGAAAGCTGCCCTTTGTGTGACAAAGGTAGGTATCAGTATTTGTTTCATTGCGTTTCAGCATGATACACAGCGTACACATGGAAAGCCATATTTAAAAAAAAATGGCATGATTATTAGATAATATTACAATTGTTCTAGATAATTTCCCTTTCAAAACGTCTATTTGTATATTATAGGCAAACTAGAAAAAGTTATCTTAAATATCCGAGCACGAAACAGTCCGTAGAGCCAGTTCTACCACACAGGAATTAACGGTTTAAGTCAGCCAAGTGACATAATTTGATAAAAAAAAAAAAAAAAACGGGCACAAAAAACACCAACCCGAGAACATACAGATGAAAATTATGTTAGTGTTGTAGGTACATGCTTATCGTGTGACTTAATCATTTCTCTTAGTTACGGTTGTAGTGGGGGTTCAATGTTCTATGCTTGCCGCTTTGCTTTGTTGTTCTGATTTAGAGATTCCGACTAAATCAGTAATTGACCCAGATTTGAATGGCTACTTTCTTTGATTTGTTTAGCATTAAGACTTTTTTTCGTTAAAACAACAGGCGATTCTTTTTTTCTTAATTAGGATAAGGATAGCACAATTATATGTAATTCTTTAGTAGTTACAGGATCAATCATATTAACAAAACATATTTACATTTGGTGTGGCAATGCCCTTATATATTACTAGTAAATCCCTACCAAAAGCAGCTTCATCTATGAGAGTATAACTGAAGTTGCCCTGAGGGCGTATGAATATCTCACTTGCAATTTATACATTTTTAAATTCTTACATTTTTTTATTTTTGCGATTCATTAATAGAACGTAAATATAAGCGATAAACTGCCTAGATGCGGCAGACCTACTGGTATAACTGCCACATGTGTCACAGACAAACAATCATGGTGCGCTAGCGCGCACCATTCAGTTTGTCTGTGACACATGTGGCAGTTATACCAGTAGGTCTGCCGCATCTAGGCAGTTTATTGCTTAATTAACCTTCAATGAAAACTTTTTGGGTGGTTTAATTTCATCAAATTATGGAAGTTCAAACTTTTTAACGAAACACAGATGTCGAGAAAGGAAAACATTCAATCTATTTTTTGTAGACTGAACTTTCTTCTGAAATTAATATAGTACTACGTAATATCGATTTTTTTTCATTTTTTATTTATTTATCTATTCATTTGTATGTATTGCGGCGAGACGAAGGCCTCTTCCTAACTATTTTATCATTATTATGCCATTTATCAGGTTTCAAAATCACACATGCCTTCTGAATCCACTTAAATAATGAAGTGTAATAAGGGACGATAACTCTGTTATCGTTCCCTACTGAATGTTATGATAATACGATCGTATTCGCCTATTTTGCCGGATATAATAGCGATTTGAGGACAGAAAAAATGGCACTAACAATTTGGCTAATTATTTGAGCTATTGTAAAACTCGATATGGCTACTGACACAGACATACCTACTGACTCTACGGGTGATGTCTACGGAATACAAAAACGGGATTTCCTCGCGCAAGAGTGAATTATTCACTTTTTTATCCAAGCTTAATATTTGGGTAAAAACCTTCCCTTGAAATGTTGAAGATTTACATCTGAACAAGTTAATCCCCATTTTTGAGGGAATTGGTCCAAATGTAGACACCGTCCGATTGCAATTAAATTTCGTATGAAGGTACATCATGGGACACCGGTTACTCTGGTTACCTCACTTAAACTTTTTTTAACAGAATGGCTTCCATTTCCTGGCCTCTGATGTGTCTAAATTTAGATGTTGTATGATTTTATTGAAATGTGATATACATGTATAGGTACATCATGGGATACCGGTCACTCTTATAACTTCATTTTCACAGTTAAGGAAGATGGCCGCCACTAACTGGCCTTTTATTTGTCAGGTTTAGATAATGTGAGATTTTGATGAAATTGGATAATGATACAAGCACAAAGTGGGACACTGTTTACTCTCGTAACCTCGCTATAACTTTTTAACAAAATTGCCGACATGTACTGGCCTCTGATTGGTCCAACTTTAGATATTGTCTTGATTTCAATGAAATTTGGTATATAGGTACATCATGGGACACTGGTCAATTTCGTTACATCATTTTTAGCTCACCTGGACCGAAGGTCCGGTGAGCTTATGTCATGGCGCAGCGTCCGTCCGTCCGTCCGTCCGTCCGTCCGTCAACATTTGCTTCAAATCGCTACTAGTCAAAAAGTTCTTATTGGATTTTGACCAAATTTGGCCAGAAACATTCTTGGCAGAAAGAGAACAGATTTTGCATAAATGGTGACTCTGACCCCCAAGGGGCCAAAGGGGCGGGGCCCGATAGGGGAAATAGAGGTAATTCTTTTAAATCGCTACTAGTCATAAAGTTATGAATGGATTTGAACCCAATTTGGTCAGAAACATCCTTGGGGTAAGGGAAACAGATTTTGCATAAATGGTGGCTCTGACCCCAGAAGGGCCTGAGGGGCGGGGCCGAATAAGGGAAATTGAGACAATTCCTTTAAATCGCTACTAGTCATAAAGTTATGAATGGATTTGAACCCAATTTGATCAGAAACATCCTTGAGGGAATGGGAACAGATTTTGCATAAATGGTGGCTCTGACCTCAAAGGGGCCAAAGGGGCGGGGCCCAATAGGGGAAATAGAGTTATTCCTTTAAATCGCTACTAGTCATAAAGTTATGAATGGATTTGAACCCTATTTGGTCAGAAACATCCTTGGGGGAAGGAGAACAGATTTTGCATAAATGGTGACTCTGACCCCGGAAGGGCCAAAGGGGCGGGGCCCAATAGGGGAAATAGAGGCAATTCCTTTAAATCGCTACTAGTCATAAAGTTATGAATGGATTTGAACCCTATTTGGTCAGAAACATCCTTGGGGGAAGGGGAACAGATTTTGCATAAATGTTGACTCTGACCACAAAGGGGCCAAAGGGGTGGGGCCCAATAGGGGAAATAGAGGTAATTCCTTTAAATCGCTACTAGTCATAAAGTTATGAATGGATTTGAACCCAATTTAGTCAGAAACATCCTTGGGGAAAGGGGAACAGATTTTGCATAAATGGTGGCTCTGACCCCAAAGGGGCCAAAGGGGCGGGGCCCAATAGGGGAAATATAGGTAATTCCTTTAAATTGCTACTAGTCATAAAGTTATGAATGGATTAGAACCCAATTTGGTCAGAAACATCCTTGGGGGAAGGGGAACAGATTTTGTATAAATGTTGGCTCTGACCCCAAAGGGGCGGGGCCCAATATTGGAAATAGAGGTAATTCCTTTAAATCGCTACTAGTCATAAAGTTATGAATGGATTTGAACCCAATATGGTCATAAACATCCTTGGGGGAAGGGGAACAGATTTGCATAAATGGGGACTCTGACCCCAATGGGGCCAAAGGGGCGGGCCAAATAGGGGAAATATAGGTAATTCCTTTAAATCGCTACTTGTCATAAAGTTATGAATGGATTTGAACCCAATTTGGTCAGAAACATCCTTGGGGGAAGGGGAACAGATTTTGCATAAATGTTGGCTCTGACCCCAAAGGGGCGGGGCCCAATAGGGGAAATAGAGGTAATTCCTTTAAATCGCTACTAGTCATAAAGTTATGAATGGATTTGAACCCAATATGGTTATAAACATCCTTGGGGGAAGGGGAACAGATTTTGCATAAATGGTGACTCTGACCCCAGTGGGGCCAAAGGGGCGGGCCTAATAGGGGAAATATAGGTAATTCCTTTAAATCGCTACTAGTCATAAAGTTATGAATGCATGTTCTAAAAACAATTCTTGAGGTTTTCCAGACCTTAGAGAGTCTGGACTTCATTAATCTTTAAAGCAGTTCGGATTCCCACACTATAACCATATATAGCATTGTTAGAGATTTACAAATAAAACAAATTGAATATGAACATTATTTTGACATTTGGTCTAATCCAACCAGGTGAGCGATACAGGCCCGATGGGCCTCTTGTTGAAGTTTACAATATGGCAGCCATTTCCAGGACTCTGAATGTCTGGATTAAAACCACATACTCCCAACGAAATGTTTACATTTCCAGCTTTTTACAGTTTTCAGACCTATAATATACCTAACAAATTATCGCGAATATTTATGAAAATATACGGCAAATTACCAAAGATAATTACTTGATCCAACAGAAGTTTCTATGCAAAATAGTCCCATACTGCAATGGTCGCAATCGAATCGAATGCGTAAGCCTACCAAAACACAGATTCGGCCAAAAAAAAGAACCGTAAAACGGATTGGAATCGGCAAAACCCGAGGATTTCATTAGAAAAGAAATGATTCGTTAGAACTTAGCAAGAGAATGTAGGGTAATGAAATCGAATTCCGATTTTGCCTATTGTCTTTTGGATTGCTGGTTAGCTTTTGAATAATGTCAACTTCTCCAATTAAAAAATTTATTGATGTTTCGTTCTACAAAATGCATATTGCTACATTTTAAGATTAAGTATTTAAATAAGTGTTTGCATATTTTGCTCAGTATTTACGCGAATATTCTGTTGATATGCTTAAATTAAAGCATTATTAGTCAAAATTCACCCATATTCGATATGTAAACAACGGCCATGTGTAGTTTATGTTCAGTACACATTGTTATAGCCTCGTTCTCAGCTTTGTGACAAAGTTCGGGATAAAAATAAATGCGGCGAGTTATTTTCATATACCTCGGTCAAGCGTCCAGGTCATCGGTCATTGTAATGGAGACTGTGAATGAGCATCTTTGATTGCCATTAATACATGTGTGCAGCTAAAATATTAGGTTATTTGGGAGTATATGGCTTTAAAATGTATTGTCTGATTTTGATGAAATTTTATCTGTAGGTTCTGGTTACTCCTGTAACCTCACTTTCACCTTTAAACAAACTCCATGTCTTCTGATGGGTCGAACATTAGAGATTGTTCGATTTCCATTTAATGTAGTATATAGTGGTATCTAGGGACTGCAAATTCAAATGTATGGCCTTCATTGCATTTGGAACAACATGGAGATTCTACTTCATTCTTTTCTGTGACACTCCTTTAGTTATTACCCCTTTAGTAAATATAGGATATTTTATAGTTTCCCGTTGAATATAGCATATGTTTCACGAGTATGACATAATATCTTTTTTTTTTCACAAATGTGAAGCACGAGTGATAACTATCGATATGTTTTGTCATACGAGTGGCATTTCTATGTTATATTCAACGGGAATTCTTTTCATTTATTTTATTACTTTTATATGCTTAAAATAAAAATTAAAAACATGAAAAAATTCAAAGTATCAATGGGAATAAGTAACATAATTCATTACGTCGTCTACTTCTAACGTTACTGCACGTCAATTTGACTGCATCATTTCGATTTGACTGATCATCGCTTTTTCAGCGTTTTTTGCTGTTATAGGGAACAACCAACCAATTGAAAAAATAGATTTTTGAAACAGCCCCCGTGTATAGAACGTTGAGCCAAGGATAAAATATCTGACAGCCACTGATTCGCCAGTATGTTATGAAGCGAGAAAATAGATATGTAGCCTGATAGGTAGTTATCAATAAGAAATGTTGATATTAATTTCGTAAGTCCGATTGGTTTTTTCCCAAAAGTTCACGTAATAACAATTAACAGGTCAACATTTAAGATTTTTGAGAATTTTTTCATTGCTCAACGCAGCAGTGAAATATGAATTCGATTAATTTCTATATTTCACTGGCAAAAATGTAATACATCTTAATATATCAACGTAACAAAGTATTTAAATAAATAAGCGTTTAAATGTAATTGCATAATTATCATATGAAAATATTGTCAGTTACAGAGAAAACTAATGTCAACTGTATGGTAGATATTGCATTCCTTGTTTATTGATATAAGTGATATAAGTATCATTTTGAGAATTTAAATGCCATAGGTGTCGCAATATTATTGAATAACAATGCCGTAATTAAGATAAAAAGAGAAGACATGATAGGGGATTTTCTTGCTCTAGATATTACTAGAAGGTTTTATCTTGCTCAAGATATTATTAGAAGGTTTAATAATTACTTTAATCACACTATATGGACCTAGATCTGATACTTCAAGATTTTGACATATCAACTGACAACATAAAAGAATTTAAGAATGAAAAGTATATGATATGAAGAGATTTAAATATAGGCTTAAACCCAGAGTAAGATTAGGATAATAGCTACAAATCCATCAATAACAAGCAAGCAAGAGAAAAGGTTTTGGAAATTACTGAAGACTACTCGTTAGTTGATATTGATGGAGAGTTGCATTCAGACAGAAGAAGGCATACTTGTAAGAAGTAACACATGTTAAATAGGCTAGATTATGTATATTTTTTTCTTTTATCGGATAATGCTTTAGAAAATATTTAAAGGTTTTTATTGGTAGTTCTATAAATTTTGGATATAAGACAAGAATATTTTCAGTTACAAAAAACAAGGTGTATTCTTTAGGGGAATAAACCTACACAGTTTTTAGACACTACTCTACTTATAACCTATGTATATTGAATGAATTGCTGCTAGGGACCCTGTAACGCGGGGCGAGCCTCAGCTTGGTTATTCCAGAAATCAACACAACGAATCTAACACCATGATCATATATACAAAGTTATCTACATAGAATTACAAACTCATGCACTCTCCCAATCACACTCTCTACTATACTATATTTCTTCATATATCACTGAATCTACAGTCTCTCGACACAACAGAAATTTCGTTCACTTTTCCAAGTGCTTGTGACGATTGGTGTCACGATCAGTTTACCTCTGCAATATAATTCACACACGTCATTCAATGTTTCACGGTGAAACAGAACAGAAAAAATAATAAACAGCTTCCGGCAAAGGGATTATAAAATAATACTCGTCCTCTACTGGTGAGGATATAATTATGCAGTAGGCAGCAACCACTTTTCCCTCTAAACCGTTAAATTGCCTTAGACTTGTCTTCCTGGCAGTTGACTTCAACCTCTACGCATGTGGGTTAATGTTGCGTCCCGTTTTGTTGCTCATTAGTGTATTCATGTAGAATATACATTGTTGTACATTGTTGCAACTTGTACATTCCAATGACGTCACATTGTTTACAGATCCCACGTTGTGTCTGCACTGCCTGACACGAAGGCTTCATTCTGTGTTTTTTAGTGTTTTTGTTAGTTTTCTGATAATTCAATTGATCAGGTATGATTAAACAACCCCAATCAATATGAGGTGTGAATGTAATTTTAAGTTTAAACCGCATGTTGCGAAAAATACTTCAACTTTCAGTTTGTCAGTGCATTCGTGATCGCAGCTTCGATCGGCTGTCATGGCAACGACGAGGACGGTGGTTTCATCACAGTGACGAATTTACAAACGTGCATGTGTACAGCCAAAAACTTCTAACTATACCTTAGGTCTTTGGAAATTATCTGTAAATAATTAATTGAATTAATTACGATCAATTGCATTCGTTTATTAACGTTTGTTCGTTTCTATATGCCGATTTCGATACTTAAAACACTGAAGAGTTCCAATATTGGAGAATGAACATTAACACTTGCTCTATGAATCGTCCTAGAGCACCCGACTACCCTAAATAAATACTTATGAAACAGGTAAGAGCGTGAAGGTAATTGTATGAGAACAACGAAAAGTGCTGTACATTCTTACGAAAATGACAAACATCGTCAAAATTACTTAAAAAGTAGTCAATTAATCGGCACTTCTTCAATTAACACCAGTTTATAACGCCGTTATGTAACCATACTTGAATAAATAGAAGAATGTACAGCACTTTTTCTCGGTTTCTTAGCACGATGAATAAGTGTATCATATTTGTTTGTACGACAAAATACGTTGGTCGGGTGCTCTGGCCATATTTACCGACCAAGTGTTAATGTAGTCCTTCGTGCCGGTCACGTGACCACGCGAGAACACGAGGAACGACGAAAACATCCCGATAAAGACGTTGGACACCTAACATTAAAATCCGATCAAGAAAACAAACAGAACTAACCGGGAAATCATTAAATATTGAATTTATATTAAAACATGACGTTTTTTGTTCTTTTTAATTATAAATGCAACATTAACCCACATGCGTAGTCGGCCCTGAAACTTCATCACCGGAGACCAGTTGTCTATTCAGTTTGACCCATATTGACATCTGGCGATCATGTGCCCGTCATGTGAAGCTTTAACAAATATATAAAAAAAAAACACTAAACATTCATTCTTTCACACTCATAATCAACATATATGAACATTCTAAAACGTTATCAACAGTTTTCAATACGTATTTATTCAGTGTAAACTACCAATAAATATATCCTAAATGTCAATGCAATACTATGCAATAATACAAAACATATATACGATGCGTGATAAAATTCTAAATAAAACATTATTTAAATAACGGATAAGGAAAATGAGCCTTAAACCACGTTCATAAGCTTCCGTAGAATTTTCACCTGAGCGCACTCACACCCGTACACCTGCTCACAACCACTCATGGCTTCCATACATAATCAATATGAACAAAATTATACGCTACTGAGATAAATTATCATTTTCATAACAGTTGAACTAATAAAATATTAGCTGACATACATGTACAATACGTTAATTTATCTTTAAACAACGAAACTATAAGTATTTTATCAAAATAACACAACTGTATTCGATTACACAAATAGTCACGCATGAATGACACGCACCGATAACTAGATGGCTTGACATACAATAAGAACACGATAAATATGGCAATAAATAACCATATAAAACAAGCAAAAACACAATTTAAGAAAGATAGCAAGATTACTTACCCCAATCCGATGTCTGGGCCTCTTCTACAAGTTTATCTTGCGCCATAAACACGGCGAACAGGTAACGTTCGTGAGTGAACGAACTGGTCACCTGGACAGTCCCACATATATTGTACTTGGGTACGCTCACACACTCTCACGTGACCAATACAATATAAAGACATACGTAAACATACTGGTCACATGGACAGACCCAGAGATTGGTTATGCTATCGGGGAACAGGTATCCTGTATTATAAACCTCTGGAGTCACACGCACTCGACAGTAGAATCATGCATTTGGTGCTAGTTCATCGTGCCAGTTTCCATGTGCGAACACACATTCAAACTTACGGGGATAGCACGTCGATCTGTAAAGCATGAGCGCTACGAGCAATATTTTAATGTTTGTGAAGATGATCCCCTCGGTCGATAAATAATTTGCCGAAGGCCTGATTGTGATTAATTGGAAGACATCTTATATATGAATAAATGTATAAAGATTTCTGTCGGTAACAGACTGTTCAATGTACATTGCCGGAGATGCCAATACATACAAAAAATGATTACTTAAAAACGTGAGTGACGAAGGAAGACATATATAAATATATATGTATATACATATATAATTGACAAGTAGTAATAACGACAGTACAGACAAGTAAATTGCTGAATTTTCGAGGCAATCTGCCCCATTATCAAGACATAGGTAAATTACATACGATCACATATAAACACAGAACGTGGAACAGTTACACACATATAGTGGGTATAAACAACAATAAATATCGTTATGTTGTGAAAACGATCCCCCTTGGCCGATGATTAATTCGCCGAGGGCCCATTGTGATTAATTAAAAAACATATTAGGTGGTGTAGAGATGGTAAAAGTAAATGAACAAATGAATAAATGATTAAATAATATAACTAAAAGGTTTAACAAAATAACATCGCGAGTTGTATATACATGTGTTTATATATATTTCTAATAAGAGAAACATTTTGTGCATAATGTATATATATCCCGATGGTCTTTTCTCACCCCCAGGGACTTAGTTTTTTTTTTATATATTTTTGAAGCCATTGAGAACCCCACCCCATAATCATATATAGCATTGTTGACATAAATAGATAAATACAATCATGGTGAAATGATAGGCCCAGGGGTCTGTCATCACCCCAAGGGACTTATTTTCATTAAACACAATGTATTAAGGAAAAAAAATCCCTGGCGTCTTTTCACGACCCTAGGGAATCAGGACTTTGTTTCTGTGTTTTGTTTTTGAAACAGTTGAGATCAGTACCCCATAACCATAGCATTGTTTGACATCAACAAATAAAGCTATTAACAAATTGAGCATGAATTAACCTTTGATCAAATCCAACCAGGTGAGCGATACAGGTCCTCTGGGCCTATTGTTTCCAAAACTAGTTTGATATATCAATAAAAAAAAATCCTCTAATAAATAACATTTCCATGGTCAAATAAGGGAGTTTAAGAATGTCCCTGGTCAAAAAGAAAAAGTTCTAATAATTAGTAATATTAGTAATAATTGGTCACTAAATAAGTTATATAGTATATTCACAAAGTCTCTCATACCAATGACATTTGACATTTTCAAGGCCATAGGGGTCAAATATGGTAAAATATCTTTATATTAAGTAAGTCAACAGCCAATTCACATAATGCAAATATTAATTATGGATAAAGAACCAGTAAAATTCAAGGTAAGATGATTTTAACGTGTTACGTCATTGACAACTGAGCAAAGTCAGGTGTACCCTACTCACGCTTTAAAATGCCCTTTGACAGGTCATATTTAACTACCATTAGTCTGTATTAAACTGTTCGGCAAAAATTGCTTGTCAGAAAAAAAAACATAGCTTTGTCGTCGAAAGATCATGTAATTGGAGGTACGTGGCCATTGGCCTTTAGTTACATGTAAGAATATTTTAGGTGAACAAACATGATGCTCAAGTTATGTGCTAAAATCATAGTGACCTTTAAAAGACCATGTGCTTGTTCCACTGAAGGAATTTTAAATGGGAATAATTGACTAAAATGAAAATTTACAGGTTCTTGAATATGTTTCATTTTTCATACCGTATCTTCCTCTGCACGCCATTTATTTTAAATATGTTATATTTGTAATTTTTTATTAGCCGAATTACCAACCAATGATAACTGGTATGGTATGCATACAGGCATCTTAATCAGACAAATGAGGAGGGAAGCATGTGTACAAAAAGTGGGGAAACATGTAAGAGTTGTCTTCGAAATGCGAAGATCAATGTGGATTTAGGCTATGGTGCATTTGAAAAACTTTGATGTAGTATTGCAATTGGACGGAAATGACTCGATTCTGCTCAAACAGAGTGCTCACCCTGTCCAATAATTTAGAGTTTCTACAGTATATTGCATGGTTTTCCGTGTGGCGTGGTCAGCAACAGCCGATTTACTGATATGGAACTACATGTGCTTTCATGCTGATCGTGTGAATTTCATGCAGGTGTAATTAAGGGGACCCCGAAGCGTAATTCCATCTTTCCAAGTGGTCATCAGTCAGATAATATACCCTGCTCATGGCACAACTACAGCCACGAAGCCACTCAAGACACTGCGAAGCATCCATTTACATCCAAAAGATAAAACACCATAGGAAAAACGTCGCAGACTGCATCTTTTTTTTATCATCGAATATCGCTGAATTGCGAATACGTAGGAGGAAAAAATGGAGGCTAAGAAGGTAGCCGTAAATGAGTGTTTACATCGACAAATAATCAATTACAGAAATATAATGTGTATATGACCAAGCTAGTTTAAAATCAAATTTTAATTAATTCTGTTTTCTCTCTTTACCATGTTCGGTTCTCGTGATGACCAAGAATGTACGGTATCCGTTGTTTCGAATACCAATATAGATACCAGACGGCAGCAATCAACAACCGACATTTCAGAAGCTTTTTCAGCAGCTACCTCCACAAAAGGACGGACGAATGGAGTCACACTTGAATCGAGTGAGTTCAATTTTTTTTGACATACCCTATTTTTTTTAACAGTCACGAAAAACAAAAACAAGAGGATGAATCTACTTTTAATACAGAAATGATAATGCAATGTGAAATATATTCATAGCAAATCATTAGTGCAGACAGAACAAAAAATATCGTTGTTGCTGACTTATTTTCGGAGAGCGCCTATCCCCTTCATTATGTCATTACTTGTTGACACAATGCCCTATGCTTTTGTTGTTACCTTTATATTACTATGTTCGTAGTTCATGTATGGCATAATCATCTCACAGGTATATCTATAGCATCATCAAAAAGACGGTCCATCTGTTGTGAATGATCTGTATTGATTGAGTCCAATCGGATTAATTGTGTTGAATTTTAAAATCAAGATAACACTCGCACAGCATTCTGAAGGCTGGACTATTATATTTCATTTTCTCTATTCTCATTACCTCATATGTCCTACGGTCGGACTTTTACTGTTGAAATAATTAGGATGTTGTAATAAATTGGTGTTTTATTTAGTTCTATTTCCCATGTCTATCCTGCTTCTTCACGGGGCACACTTTGGTAAAATACAGGTATAGATTCCGGTACATTACAGCAGAATAGGACAACATATTTTGCTTGTGACTTTCTTGATTCCTTTAATGTTCTGTGGAATGCCAGTAGGATCAATGTCTCTGTACATTCATCAATGGCAGTTAATACCGTTTAGCTACGTTACGAAGCGGATGTATCTTTGCATAATTAATTATCTTCTATATTATTCGCTTTGTTAATTTATGTGATTGGTCTAACAACTCGTATGTAATTGTTCCCTTATTTCTATTCAATTTCATCAACGTTAACTTCTTTATTCTGTTTTTCTTTGCCAACTGAACAAAACATATGTGGTCATCATGTTTTTGTGACTAAAGCGCTTTTCTCATTTTTTTCTGATTTTTTTTTTAGTATTTCTTTCCCATTCGTTCCCTATGTATAAATTCAGACACACATTACGACATGCTTATTACTATACGTAGTATTATTTTATTCGATAAAGAAGATTGTAGTAATAACAGTAACAAAATCAAACAACGATAAGTACTTGGTATATCCCTAATTGTTGCCATTTAGATGAATAATACTTTTCAATATTACTTGTAGCGGTGTCAGACGCATCAAGGCGGACGAAAAAAATGATAATCGAGTAACGCAATTGATTAAGCGGCAAGGGCTTTAGACTTTTATTTTGTCTATTACAACATTGATCATTTATCAACAGTTTTTTTGTATCTGTCTTTTTATTTCAGAATGTGTAATTGTCTATATAAGTATCACTGCCGCTAGAAGCCGTCTGGAACCATCTGCTGCGCATCTTGCAGAAAAGTTTAAGCATTATATATTGAATGGTGGAACAATACAATTATCGGACGATTCACGCACGGTGTTGGACATTGACACAAATAGTTTCATCATAACACCAAAACATACATCCCAAAATGGTATGTAAATATAGATATGGGATGAAATTGTAACTGTTATGTTAACTTACATGTTCACTGAATAATATAATGATTTTCCTTTATTTCATAGCGTTTTTTTCCCATTGAATCGGCTGTCACTATCCATTTTAAAAGCGTACTTCTTTACTTTTTTACCGTTTGTTCAAGAATTTGTAACAACATCAAACCAAATTATAGATTTTAAACTAATTTTACATGGCATTTCTGAATAAAACATCCTAAATATATTGGTTTTTCACCAGGTGTTCCATATGTGAGTATTAGTCACGGTGAGTTTACCGTTCCTGTCGGAGGAATAGCTATTATACAAACCTACGTCATCGCATCACCACCTGCTTCAGACATTCAGTGGTATAGAAAAGAACTCAATCAACTGACAGAAATAGAAATAAACAACAAAAGATATTTCGGAGGCTCAGATCTTTCACCTTCGTTAATTATCACCGAAGCAAATGCTGCTGATGAAGGGCTTTATTTATGTAAAGCTACAAATATATATGGAACTGGTTCGAGCAACATTACTTGTTTTTTAACACTACCTGGTAAGTAAAGGTCATCTACATTTTATAATCAAAGTAGTATAAAGGAGTTATTCTTTTGTCGTTATTACTACTTTGATAATATAATATATCAAAATATTTTTTGTTCGTCAAGGTTCTTTTGAATTCTGAAATGCAAATACAAACGGTAGGCTTTGTGATAAGGCGTGGGAACACTATTGGGAAAACTAAAATCTAAAATAATGACCAAACAACGATGGTTATTGCCTTAGGAACAGTCGTAGTAAACAACTACTGATCCTGCATATGTATCAAATACAGGTCAGCATCGCTGGCTTAGCTATTTCATTGGATATTTTCGTTTAATTTATCTGTCAAATAATTTTACAATTTTTGGAGTAGAATGTCAATGCCATGAAAGACAAAATACATTGTTGCGACTGCGATCTTTACCGTTTTCTGATTTGCCGCCAACAGAGAAAATATTAATCTGAATCTAGCGAATTTGAGCAGATAAAGATAACAATCACAAGTTGGCAACCTAGACCAAGAATATATAAAATGGGACTTCCAAGAGTCTTCAGTATTTTTGACCAGACATACAATAGTATAGTAGAGCTTTGGGCAAAGTGAGCACAATGGCAGACGGAAATAGAGTCGGGCCTCATAAGAAACGTTTTAGATGTACTTCGAATACCGATGAACTAAATGTTACAGCAAACAGAATGAAATACATTAAAAGCTGGAAACCTAGAAACATTGTTAAAAATATTTCAGAATGATTAAGGGTAAGATAACATGATGTTAGCTTTAAAAATCCAACTGGTTAAAACAGTAGTCAATTGAGTGAAGTGAAGGTAAGGAATGCGATAAACTGTTATGCCACTAGTGTACCATAACAGTAACGTACGTGACTTGTCCTTGAACACAGCTAGTACAACAATCAATATGAATGTTATTGTTATATAAAAAAAGCTACACGATACTTATTATTAGATACAACATACTTTCAATATTCCACAGGCAATTCCCTAAGGGATGATATCAGTTCAGTGAACGATTGTGTCAGAACAATGCACGATGAGGTCAGTACAGTAACCGCCGATGTCGTTAATGGTAAGCGCGATGATTGTTTTGAGAGAGACAATAACAGCACCAGAGAGGATGCCGTTCCTACAAAGGACGATGCTGACAGTGGGGATGGCAGCGATCGTCGGAAGGATGCTGATGCTACCCATAATGATAATGTCAATTCCAGGAGGACTGGTATCGCTGTTTTGGTAGAGACAGCATGTGCCATTAGTGGGAATGACACAACTGATGTCAATCTCGTGAGGGATGATATAAGGATATTGATCAATATTAAAGGTAAGTTAAGGAATTTGAAAATCATTCACACACTGACTTATAAGTGTGATCTATTAACTCTTTCAATTGCATTCAAGCAAACTTTTATCATAGTCCATTATCAAAGATAGAGTTGGTCTATAGGTCGAAGGTAAAGGTGAAATGTTGTAGCTTTTCACTGATACATATATTGCTATGACAACATAAAATAATATTGGTTGGATTTTAACTTCGATTTAACTGACCACAGGTCAAGGTCACTGGGTCAAAGATCTTGATGAAATTCGTACCTTTCCCACGATGAATATTTTGTTATGATGTCTTGAAGAAATGCTTTTAAGGATGAAAGAAGCAGTCAAGGGGGCAATTTTCAAAGTCAATTGTTTTATGAATATTTTGTCAAAGCATGATGAAGCAAAGATGTAAAGAATAAGACAAGTGCTCAACTGACAATTAAAATCACTTGGTCAATTGTCGTGGTCACTGGGCCAAAAGACAATTTCCCTTTTTGTAATTTTTCACCGATGAACATTTTGTTACGATACCTTGAAACAATGATGGTCAGGATTACACAAAGTGTCAGCTGACCAACATTGTTTCAAGGTCATTTAGGGAAAAGTCGTTAAGCAAGAAGTTAACTGACTTAAAATCTGGCGTAATAGTCATAACTTTGTGGCAAATGTTATAAAGGCTTCAAGATATGTACGAGAGAAAAATGATTTATTAGATGCAAACGATTAATCAAAGTTGTCTGAAATTTGCCTGTTTTACAGAGCGACAAAACCCTACATTTTGACTAGGATTCCTGTTTAGAACGTCCTCGAATAATCTCATGCTAAGTTTTTTTACTTCTTTATGTATATATATATAATTGTCAGGCAGTAATAACGACAGTACAGACAAGTAAATTTTCAAGGCAATCTGCCCCTTTATCAAGACACAGGTAAATTACAAACGATCACATATAGACATAGAACATGGAAGAGTTACACAAATTAATAGTGAGTATAAACAACAATAGATATCATTATGTTGTGAAGTACATGATAGCGTATAACAGAAGAACATAGAACATTATGTTAACAACTCGGGCCGCTATTTTTGCCATCAGAGTAAGACGATATAGTCGAGAAATGAGTATATATATAGGAGATACAGTGTACAATTTGTTCATTATCTTGTCGAGTTGTTATTTTATCTTTGAATCGACCTCTAGTGCTGTAATTCACACACAGTTACAACATCAATGTGTCTTCAAGTGCATTGACCTAGATGTTCAAATAACATTCACGAAATGGCTATGTGCCCAGTATTTGGCTATCAAAGCCCATCAGTTACCAATTTCTAGATATGCATGCCAAGCTTCTATTGTTTTTTTGGGGGTTTTTTGCATCAAGTTTTTTTTTATCTATTATAAATCTACATCAATTTCGTTGCTTGCCGCTTATATGGTATTTTTTTTCCTAAAACCACCCAGAAAATTCAAGATAGGTAAACAATAGATGAGCGACTGATACTCTATTGAAATACTTATTGTTTGCTTATAATAAGATATTTTAAAGGAGCAAAGATATGATATGAAAACGTGGTCATTAATTGTATATGTCATATCTTAATACTTCTTGACATGCGCTATATTCAGCATGTTCATTCTATATATTTATGCATCGAATTTAGGTACAACGCCTCTGATGAAAGCGGCATACGACAGGAAAACTGACCTGGTGAAAGAGATAGCTAAAACATATCCTGAACAGCTAGCAAAGAAAAACGATTATGGTTGGAACGCGTTAATGTTCTGTTGCGCAGGCGGATCTACAGAGATTTTTCAGTATCTAGTTCATGAAGGTTTGGACCCAGAAACAACATCTGATATCGGGGAAACTTGTCTGATGATTGCTGTGCATGAGGACAAACGAGACCTAGTGGAATATTTAGTACATTACTATCCAGAACAGTTGACATCGAAGGACATTGAAGGTTTTGGTGTTTTGTTAAGCTGTTGTGCTGGTGGGTCTGTTGATATGTTTCAATATCTAGTACAGAAGGGTATGGACACAGCAACGACATCAAATACAGGACAAACATGTTTGATGATTTCGGCATTCAAAAGCAATTTTACCCTCGTGAAACATTTAGTGGAAAACTACCAAGAACAGTTGCAATCGAAGGATACGGATGGAGCCAACGCTTTGCTATGGTGTTGTACGGGTGGATCGATTGAGATATTTGAATATCTAGTAGAGAAAGGAATGGACACAAGGACGACATCAAATATCGGGAAAACTTGCATGATGATTGCTGCAAATTTCAACAGATCGGACCTCGTGAAATATTTAATAGAAAACTATCAGGAACAATTGCCACTGAAGGCTAAGGATGGGCTCAACACTTTGTTATGTTGTTGTGCTGGTGGATCGATTAAGATATTTCAATATCTAGTACAGAAGGGAATGGACACAGCCACGACAACAAATATTGGGAAAACATGCATGATGATTGCTGCACATTGCAACAGAATCGACCTTGTGAAATGTTTAGGAGAAAACTATCCAGAACAATTGCATTTGAAAGATGCAAATGGATTTAACGCTTTACTATGCTGCTGTGCTGGCGGATCTGTTCATTTATTTCAGTATCTAGTACAGAAGGGTTTGGACACAGCCACGATATCAAATACAGGGAAAACGTGTTTGATGATTGCTGTCCTCAACAACAAAATCAACCTCGTGCAATATTTGGTAAAAACACATCCAGAACAGTTGCAATTGAAAGATGCAGATGGATTTAACGCTTTGTCATGGTGTTGTGCTGTTGGATCCGTTGAAATATTTCAGTATCTCGTACAGAAGGGTTTGGACACAGCCACGACATCAAATACCGGGAAAACGTGTTTGATGATTGCTGTCCTGAAAACAAAAACCAACCTCGTGAAATATTTAGTAGAAAACTATCCAGAACAGCTGCCAATGAGAAACAAGAACGGCGTCAATGCTTTGCTTTGCAGTTCTGCGGGTGGATCCGTCGAGATATTTCAATATCTAGTACAGAGAGGTATGGACACAGCAACGACAACAAAAAAAGGACAAAATTGTTTGATGATAGCTGCCATGAACAATCAAACCGAACATGTGAAATATTTAGTAGAGAACTATCCAAAACAGCTGCCATTGAAAGATGAAAATGGATACAATGCCTTATTATGGTGTTGTGCTGGTGGATCCGTTGAAATTTTTCAATATTTGATGAAGAAGGGTATGGAAACAAACACAACATCAGATGGCGGAAAAACTTGTTTAATGATTGCTGCCCTAAACAACAAAATCGACCTGGTGAAATATTTAGTAGAGAACTTTCAAGAACAAGTGTCGGTATGGGATAGAAATGGATGGAACGCTTTATTCCACAGTTGTGCTAGCGGATCTGTTGAGATATTTCAATATCTTGTGCAGATTGGTATGTACAAAACAACGACATCATATATCGGGAAATCTTGTTTGATGATCTGAATGCATGAGCAAAAAATCGACCTCGTAAAATATTTAGGAGAGAACTACCCAAACATGTTTTCAATGAAGGATAGATATGGATTAAATGCTTGTTATGTTGCTGCGCTGTCGGATCTATTGAGATATTCAAATATCTAGTACAGAAGAGAATGGACACAACAACGACATCAGATACACGACAAACATATTTGATGATCGCTGTGCTCAACAAAACTGACCTAGTGAAATATCTAGGAGAGACTTTTCTCTTATCCTTGACAGGGATATCCGCAGTGCTACAGGGGTGAGATTTTCTTACCTCACACTGGGGAAATTTTGTTTTGTTTTTATTTAACGTCCTATTAACAGCCAGGGTCATTTAAGGACGTGCCAGGTTTTGGAGGTGGAGGAAAGTGTTTGGTGTTCTTTTTGACAAGCTAATCAGAACTATATTATGTATGAAATCAACATCGTAAGGTGTTAAGCGTCTGCTGCAGCCTTATCACAACAGTCATCCGCCGTCCACGTGTTGTTGTTTACTTCGATTGGAAAACAGGGAAAGAGAAAAATAATCATTCACCCCTTTTTGGAATGAGACAGTGGGGTCTCAACCCTCGGAGAGGATTGTTAAGTTCCCAAACACTTGGCAAGCCTCCTGTTTAGAATTTAACAATCTTCCCCCCGGGTTGAGATCCCCTAAAGGGAAAGAATCTATTAATCCAGAACAGTTGCCCATGAAGGATATGGATGGGTTGGAAGATACAATGCTGTGTTGTACTGTTGTGCTAATGGATCCGTTGTGATATTTCAATATTTAGTACAGAAGGCAATGGCCACCAGAATCACATCAAAAATTGATGCAACATATTTATGGACAGCTGGCGTGAAGAACAAATCCAGCTCCTTTACATATATGGTTAGCATGTATTTAAAGACTGCTTTGATGAATGAAAAAGATGATTACACTGTGAATCTGTCACAGGTAAGTCAAACTTGTTTGATGATTGCTGTCTCAAAAAGCAATGTAAACCTCGTGAAATACTTAGTAGATACATATCGATATCTGCTTCAGAGAAAGGACATTAATGGCTGGGATGCCCTGTTCTGGTGTTGCGCTGGTGGATCCGTTCAATTATTTCAGTATCTAGTACAGAAGGGTTTAGACCCGACAACAACATCAAATTTCGGCCAAACTTGTTTGATGATTGCTGCTCTCTACCGCAAAATCGACCTCTGGCTACATCTAGTTAAGCACTATCCAGACCTGTTGATATTGAAGGACTACGCTGGTCAGGATGCTGTGTTTTATTTTCAATATCCAGTACAGATGGATATGAACAAAGCTATGATGACGATTAAGGAACAAACACATTGTATGGCTACTTTACATAAAAGTACACTCGTGCCGATGAATAATATGGAAAAAAAATGATCATTTTATCAAATTTTCATTTAAGAGTACGTATATGATAGACACACCTGATTCGGAAATATCAATGAGTAGATACATGGAAGAAAACATGTCAAATCACAGACGTGGATTATTTTAAGTGGAGACCTTGATCATTTGTTCAATTATCATAGACATAAAACCAAGATTGAAAAACACAGGTATTAATATCGTAGAAATGGATTATCTAATCCAGGATTGGAGCATCTTGATCATCAGTATCAGTACCATAGACATGGATTACGTTGAACGGGAAAGGGGCAACTGTATCAATAGCATATATGTTGATGATGTAATTCAGGATTGGAAATCCACGTTTATAATAGTTGACCAGGTTTGGGGCATATGGATTAATACCATAGACGTGGAATATCCCATCTAAAAATAGTTCCCTGATTACCCCAATCAAAATCATAGATATAGACATACATGTATGTTATCTTGACCGCGATTGGACCTCATGGTTCACCATTATTTATATCGATAACATGGAAATTGTGGAACAAGAGATAGGAACAATTGATTTTGGTAAACCAAGGATCAACGGGATCACTTGGATGATCTGACAACATGTTTGTACACTCCACATTACCAAGGTTCATCAACACTTGTTTTATTTTCATAATGTGTAACAAGATTCCTTAGAATGTCTCAGGCCAAGTTGATAGGAGCCACTTGAGGCAAAGAGAAACAGCGATCGCCTCTACTGATATTGCAACATCTGAACAAGGATGATATTGCATTATTATGTATTTGATGAGAAGATTATACGTATTGCAACATAAGTAATTCCAGTCAGATGAGAACGAAAAAGGTACTTTTTCTTTATTTCTGATCAAAATATGATTTCTCGATCGCTGTTTTTCTTCATCTCTATTACTTAAGAATGTTAAAAACGTTTGAACAGCTATTGTCGAGGCCCAATATAAAACATTGTTAAGATATGAAAACTGTCTTTTACAGTTTTTATGTTTTTGAAGATCAACGTTGTAGTAACCTTTTGCGATTTGATACAGATATGATCTTGCTAGTAATGAAACAGTTTCACAATGCCAAACTTCCAGTATAAACAACCCATAAGCACCCTTCCGATACATTTTTTATTATATACGTCGCAAGTTTGTGTTTAATTGTATATCTGGATAAGCGTATTGTAAAACAGTTAGTTCCATTTTGTGTCTGTTTACTGTATGTAGTCAATCGTGTAATCAATCAAATGAAATATAGATACTTATCTGATCAGCTAATGATCTTGGTGGCGTTTATTCACTATTCATTTTTTTTCGCTTTTAAATAACTTCAAGATGTCGTGTTTTTTTCATTGACTTTAACTGTTGGTTTATTAATGTTCATTCTACCATGTTTGCTATGTAACGCCAGTTTTTATTGGTTTGACACCATGTATTATTTTCCAATAACCCACGCTCGTGCCAATAATACACGGTCTTGAGTCACGGCTGTTACAATTTTAAATATCTCATATTCACCCGTTTCATAAAAGTTACTATAGCCGAGTGGGCGAATGGGTTAGTCTTACAATATACTTTTATCACGACGCGAGTTCGAATCCTGCGGAGGCCCCCCGTTTTTTCTTTTTTTTTTATCCCTTTTTTTTTTTAATTTTCAAAATCAATGCCATATGGTAGATGCTCTTGATCGTAGTACTGTATTGCCTGTATGTTCAATTTTTTTCAAATTCATTATTACCACCACTGACATGTTGGTAGAGTATAAAAATACATCAAAGGAAACCGTGTTTTTGAGTGTAGGATGAAGGTCAAGGTTAGGGCACATTTTATACTGATCATCACAAAACAAAGGTGTTAATTTAGTGTGTTACTCCTACAGGATGCAGAAGATATATCAGAATTTCCTGGCAACACGCCAGTGCCTAGTTAAAAATCCATCAGTATTTCTAAGATCGTGGAAATGACAAGCGATAGACTTATTTTGTTAGTTAGTTAGCAGGTTAAGTACGGTTCATGTCATAACTAGCTTGTAACGTTCGCATCGAATATAATGTACATGTGTATTTAAATTGTTTTCATATTTTTTTTGAGAAAAGGTTAGATCGTCTCTGAAATATTCTCCACTTGTTTGCGCTACAAAAATGTTGCCAATGTCTTTGTATACAATTTCATGTAAATTTATTAATTCTATGTTATGATACAGTTAAGTTTGCATGATACTGTGTAAATTTATGAAAACACTTATATACGCATGGTTAGTTTAAACATGCTTTTACGCGCAATTCATTTCTTTTGTTGATTTAACTGTGCATATTTAAACTGTGTAAAGACATGTAATATAGTATTAGTGTATGCTTGTCAAGCAGTGATGCATAAAAAGGCAAAACAAAAAACAAAACAAAAAACCACATGAGATCAAATATCAGTAAATGTATGCACAGTAGTTCTGTATACAAAGGCATGCAATGCGTTGTCAGTTTATTTGTGTACAATAGTGCCATATGCAAGGACACGACATTCAAAGATAATTTGATTAATCAAAATTATTAATACATGAGCAGTTTAATAGTTTGTTTTGGTTTGTTTTTGTTTAACGTCCTATTAACGGCAAGTGTCATTTTAGGACGTGCCAGATTTTGCAGGTAGAGAAAAGCCGGAGTACCCGGAGAAACATGATGACAAGGTCATGTACATGTATATATATTTTTTTCCACCAAAGATGCGTCTTTTTCCGCAAAAAAAAACAAAACAAAACAAAAAACATTGTCATTAAGTATTTTATTGGATGACAATAGGATTGCCGAAAGTCCGGACACAAAATTCCCTGTTAATAATTTCATTAATTATTATTTCATTGACTATGTGATATTTTGCTATTCAGATATGTGGATGTAAAATAATTTTACAAACTTACATTTCAGAACTCTATATTATTGTTTTACTTTGACGTATATAAAATACTTTTTTTGATATACTGTATAGTTGCTTTTATTCGCGTGGGATTTAATTTCGCTATTCTCGAGGTGTAGGTTATGTCCGCGATTTTTTTCATCTTGTGATGACTGACCATCATGATAATAAGTAGATAAATAATCAATAAGTATGTAAATCATTTAGTAAGTAAATATTGAACAAATAATCAAGGAAATAAATACAAATTTTGATGTTTAATTCTCTGAAATTGTATATCAACATTAAACAATGACTTCATCTTTGTTGAGCCACACGTACATGTATATGTCCCGCACACATATACGATCTCACTTGATGAAGTTGCTTTATTCAGATATAATACGATGTATTTAATGCCTCAGTGAATATCAAACACAACCTTCAATTGTTTATCAATACTTAGTTAATTAATGATTATAAAATAAATCACATTATGAATCCAGGACTTATCAAGAAACTGAAAACGTTTAACTTGTTTATTTACGGAAGCTGTAACAGCACGCATGCGCAATTCAGCAAGGATAACACTAACACGGCAGTCACTGACCATTACGAAGCCTACTGTACTCAGTCTACCAGTCAATGTCGTTATAATTGGGCCTATCTAGCTTTGTATATCGTGTAGAGATACAAAACAACATCATAATAGCGTGAACATCACATGGTAATTAGGGTAGGACTAATAAGTATGTATATGCAAACATCGTAGATGGGACCAGCATATTGGGCCTAACGTGGAATAATGTAAACAACCTGACGATCCAATAATGTCACAGATGACCGGAGATATTTGTGAATTGCTTAGCAACTTTCGCGTGTCCATTGCCTACGGTATATTTTGTCATTTGTGCCCTTTGTTCTGGCGAATAAATTCCATAATAACCGCGTTTTTATTCTTGTGTGGTATGTATAGCCTACACTGTAGATGATACTATTATCAAGAAAGATAACTCGTAATGATTTATAATTGTTAGAAATGGAAAATGCGTGAAATTTTCTTACCGCGAATTAGTCGCAAATGGAAAAACGCGAATTTCTCTCCCCGCGAAGATAAACAACTATACAGTATTTAACTGTGTTTGAGACGGATATTTGGCTCAATATTTAACTGTGTTTGAGACGGATATTTGGCTCAGTATTTAACTGTGTTTGAGACGGATATTTGGCTCAGTATTTAACTGTGTTTGAGACGGATATTTGGCTCAGTATTTAACTGTGTTTGAGACGGATATTTGGCTCAGTATTTAACTGTGTTTGAGACGGATATTTGGCTCAGTATTTAACTGTGTTTGAGACGGATATTTGGCTCAATATGTAATCTAGGTTAAGCAGAGACTATTATCATAACTTGTGTTTTGTATTCTGGTGGAAAAGTGATGTTTAAAAAGACATATATCAAAACATTATTTTATGAATTTGTTATAACATTTTTTTTTTGTGAAACAAACATGTTGTAAAGGAAACAATGATTTAATTTCTAATCACATTGAATTGTTTACATCAAATTTTGTATTATTGAAGAGTATATCATGTTCATGCTTTAAAAAACGCAATCAGACAACATATGTTTTAAATCAATAGTGATGCCATGTTTTTCTATATGATATATACATTCAGGTATTTTTTTTAAAATAAAGTTATTGCTTCATTTTGATTTAACATTGTACATGTATGTCATTTTATATCATACTCTAATTGTAAAATTCGATAAATTCAAACAAATATTGGGAATGATCTTGCCCTAGTTTGGGGACGAAAGGGTATAATTGTGTTTGAATAGTTTCGATGGCCAAATACAAAGATCTTGGTATGGCTGGTCAGTCTCACGCTGATAAAAAGTGCTTCATTTGTTTCAGTTTGTAATAACTGACCTACTTTCAAGGTCACAGAGTGGTACTGTGCCAAATGAAATGGAAATGCAAATAATTTATCAATCAATTTTCTAAACACTATATAGTGCTTTTATTATCGGTCAGATAAACCATACTTTTACACTGATGCAAACGTAATGTATATCTTGAACTGAATATTATAGCCACCAGAATAATGTCATTCCGTTGAAGTTGTAATGCTGATAATACATTTTATAAAGCATTGATATTGCAGCATTTGATGTAATACTTATTCTGGTTGGGTAGCCATGTTTAAAAAGACATAGTCATGGTTCGGCACATTATCATGTAAATACTAGAACAGTTTTATGTGATACAATATTACTGCAATAAACTGCAGTTTGTCATCAGCATTAAGGAGGATGTGCTATGTGGATATTTCCATTTTTCATTTGAAGGTTTCCTCTCCTAGTCCTAGTTATACACGTTATCTTGTTGGAATAATCAAAAGTACAAAGGTCAACATATCATATTTTATGTCATTATACACTGTAATTAAAATCAGGGAAGGAAAAGTCCAATTGAAATGGCATATTAGATGATACCTAGCATCTCTAGTGTGAAAAAGATTTTTAATCAATCAATAAACATTTTAATGCAACGTTACATAATTTCATCCATACATTAATCCCATCGAGCAGAATTCGATAATTAATATTTTATTCTGTCGAAATAGTACTTGAAAGAACATGTTAATATAGCCTACATTTTTGTCTAGACACTAGGAAAATACTATTTGATTTAATTGAGGTACTGATGTAAACTTGATTGAAAAAAAAAATGCAAATGGATTACCAGTTAATCATAATTTCCGAATTGCGTTATTAGATAGTTACTTTTCGTTTTAACAGTCATAATTCACAAAACACCATTAATATAGTTTAATGTTCTTTTCTTATATAACTTTTTTTTATTATTCGAATAGTATTACCTTTCATTCAAGGGGAAATTTATGTTTGACGAAAGTATACTAAAATTGTTCATAGAGTATGAAGCATACAATTCCTTCGAATACTTCAACATTATATTGCCAACGATCTCAAAATAATAATCCACGCTATTTTAAAAAAAAATGTAACATTATCTCCCAATATTACTTAAGCCGATTATACGAGGAGATGCTTTTATGAAATGATTATTAACCTTTATACATAAAAGTTTGTTATCGTGCGAGATGAAACATTCCGCCGTAAAATTAGTATTTTTGTATAAGGAGTGAAGCCAAGCAAAGCATTATTTTTGTTATATGATTTGTTTTACATTCAAAGCATGTAATAATATGCAAGCTTGCAGAAAATGTAAAAATATGAATGTTAATAAAAACACACTAAAGCAAAACATATAGTATAGTTTTGCGTTATCTTTCATAAAATGTCATCCATGTAAGCTTTTCAACAATAACATAAGAAGGGCTGCGACCTTACCAAACACGCTCAATTACTCTCTAGGGATAATGGGGAGACAATGTATCGGACGGCTCTGTACAGGACAGTGGAACTACTATTGGGATACAGGAGAGTAACAGTACAAGGGAACAACTATTGGGATACAGGACAGTAACAGTACAGGGGAACCACTATTGGGATACAGGACAGTAACAGTACAGGGGAACCACTATTGGGATACAGGACAGTTACAGTACAGGGGAACCACTATTGGGATACAGGACAGTAACAGTACAGGGGAACCACTATTGGGATACAGGACAGTAACAGTACAGGGGAACCACTATTGGGATACAGGGGAGTTATAGTACAGGGGAACCACTATTGGGATACAGGACAGTAACAGTACAGGGGAACCACTATTGGGATACAGGACAGTAACAGTACAGGGGAACCACTATTGGGATACAGGACAGTAACAGTACAGGGGAACCACTATTGGGATACAGGGGAGTTATAGTACAGGGGAACCACTATTGGGATACAGGACAGTAACAGTACAGGGGAACCACTATTGGGATACAGAACAGTTACAGTACAAGGAACTACTATTGGGATACAGGACAGTAACAGTACAAGGAACTACTATTGGGATACAGGACAGTAACAGTACAGGGGAACCACTATTGGAATACAGGACAGTAACAGTACAGGGCAACCACTATTGGAATACAGGGCAGTAACAGTACAGGGGAACCACTATTGGGATACAGGACAGTAACAGTACAGGGAACCACTATTGGGATACAGGACAGTAACAGTATAGGGGAACTACTATTGGGATACAGGACAGTAACAGTACAGGGAACCACTTTTGGGATACAGGACAGTAACAGGACAGGGAACCACTATTGGGATACCGTATAGTATAAGTACAGGGGAATCACTATTGGGATACAGGACAGTTACAGTACAGGGGAACTACTATTGGGATACAGGACAGTTACAGTACAGGGGAACTACTATTGGGATACAGGACAGTTACAGTACAGGGGTACTACTATTGGGATACAGGACAGTTACAGTACAGGGGAACCACTATTGGGATACAGGACAGTAACAGTACAGGGGAACTAATATTGGGATACAGGACAGTATCAGTACAGGGGAACTAATATTGGGATACAGGACAGTTACAGTACAGAGGAACTAATATTGGGATACAGGACAGTAACAGTACAGGGAACCACTATTGGGATACAGGATAGTAATAGTACAGGGGAACTACTATTGGGATACAGGACAGTAACAGTAGAGGGGAACTACTATTGGGATACAGGACAGTAACAGTACAGGGGAATTAATATTGGGATACAGGACAGTAACAGTAAAGGGGAACTACTATTGGGATACAGGACAGTAACAGTAAAGGGGAACTACTATTGGGATACAGGACAGTAACAGTACAGGGGATCCACTATTGGGATACAGGACAGTTACAGTACATGTGAACCACTATTGAGATACAGGACAGTACAGGGGAACAACTATTGGGATACAGGACAGTAACAGTACAGGGGAACCACTATTGGAATACAGGACAGTAACAGTACAGGGGAACTACTATTGGGATACAGAATAGTAACAGTACAGGGGAACTACTATTGGGATACAGGACAGTAACAGTACAGGGAATCACTATTGGGATATAGGATAGTATCAGTACAGGGAACAACTATTGGGATACAGGACAGTACAGGGGCACAACTATTGGGATACAGGATAGTTACAGTACAGGGGAACCACTATTGGGATAGGGGACAGTTACAGTACAGGGGAACCACTATTGGGATACAGGACAGTAACAGTACAGGGGAACCACAATTGGGATACAGGACAGTACAGGGGAACCACTATTGAGATACAGGAGAGTAACAATACATGGGAACTACTATTGGGATACAGGACAGTAACTATACAGTGGAGCCACTATTGGGATACAGGACAGTTACAGTACAGGGGAACCACAATTGGGATACAGGACAGTACAGGGGAACCACTATTGAGATACAGGAGAGTAACAGTACATGGGAACTACTATTGGGATACAGGACAGTAACTATACAGTGGAGCCACTATTGGGATACAGGACAGTAACAGTACAGGGGAACCACTATTGTGATACAGGACAGTAACAGTACAGGGGAACCACTATTGGGATACAGGACAGTAACAGTACAGGGGAACCACTATTGGGATACAGGACAGTACAGGGGAACCACAATTGGGATACAGGACAGTACAGGGGAACCACAATTGGGATACAGGACAGTACAGGGGAACCACTATTGGGATACAGGACAGTAACAGTACATGGGAACTACTATTGGGATACATGGGAGTAACAGTACAGGGGAACCACTATTGGGATACAGGACAGTAACAGTACAGGGGAACCACTATTGTGATACAGGACAGTAACAGTACAGGGAATCACTATTAGGATATAGTAGTTACAGTACAGGGGAACCACTATTGGGATATAGTAGTTACAGTACAGGGGAACTACTATCGGGATACAGGACAGTAACAGTACAGGGAACAATTATTGGGATACAGGACAGTAACAGTACAGGGAACAATTATTGGGATACAGGACAGTAACAGTACAGGGGACCACTTTTAGGATACAGGACAGTAACAGTACAGGGAACAATTATTGGGATACAGGACAGTAACAGTACAGGGAACAATTATTGGGATACAGGACAGTACCAGTACATGGGAACTACTATTGGGATACAGGACAGTAACAGTACAGGGGAATCACTATTGGGATACAGGACAGTTACAGTACAGGGGAACCACTATCGGGATACAGGACAGTAACAATACAGGGGAACCACTATTGGGATATAGTAGTTACAGTACAGGGGAACTACTATTGGGATACAGGACAGTAACAGTACAGGGAACTACTATTGGGATACAGGACAGTTACAGTACACGGGAACTACTATTGGGATACAGGACGGAACAGGAGAACCACTATTGGGATACAGGACAGTAACAGTACAGGGGAACCACTATTGAGATACAGGACAGTACAGGGGAACCACTATCGGGATACAGTACAGGGGAACCACTATTGGGATACATGACAGTAACAGTACAGGGGAACCACTATCAGGATACAGGACAGTAATAGTACAGGGGAACTACTATTGGGATACAGGACAGTAACAGTACAGGGGACCACTATTGGGATACAGCACAGTACAGGGGAACCACTATCAGGATACAGGACAGTAATAGTACAGGGGAACTACTATTGGGATACAGGACAGTAACAGTACAGGGGAACTACTATTGGGATACAGGACAGTAATAGTACAGGGAACTAATATTGGGATACAGGACAGAACAGGGAACCACTATTGGGATACAGGACAGTTACAGTACAGGGGAACTACTATTGGGATACAGGACAGAACAGGATAACCACTATTGGGATACAGGACAGTAACAGTACAGGGGAACCACTATTGAGATACAGGACAGTACAGGGGAACCACTATCGGGATACTGTACATGGGAACTACTATTGGGATACAGGACAGTAACAGTACAGGGAACTGCTATTGCGATACAGGACAGAACAGTACAGGGGAATCACTATTGGGATACAGGACAGTAACAGTACAGGGGAACCACTATTGAGATACAGGACAGTACAGGGGAACCACTATCGGGATACAGTACATGGGAACTACTATTGGGATACGGGACAGTACCAGTACAGGGGAACTACTATTGGGATACCGGACAGTACCAGTACATGGGAACCACTATTGGGATACCGGATAGTGTCAGTACAGGGGAACTGCTATTGGGATACAGGACAGTAACAATACAGGTGGATTACTATTGGGATACAGGACAGTAACAGTACAGGGGAACTACTATTGGGAAACAGGATAGTAATAGTACAGGGGAACTACTATTGGGATACAGGATAGTAATAGTACAGGGGAACTACTATTGGGATACAGGATAGTTACAGTACAGGGGAACTACTATTGGGATACAGGACAGTAACAGTACAGGGGAACTACTATTGGGAAACAGGATAGTAATAGTACAGGGGAACTACTATTGGGATACAGGATAGTTACAGTACAGGGGAACTACTTTTGGGATACAGGACAGTAACAGTACAGGGGAACTACTATTGGGATACAGGATAGTATCAGTACAGGGGAACCACTATTGTGATACAGGACAGTAACAGTACAGGGGAACTACTATTGGGATACAGTCAGTATATGGAAACCACTATCGGGATACAGGACAGTTACAACACAGGGGTATCTCACCAGGCGGATTACATAATTCTAAATAAGAAGCCTGTTGGCCTTAACGGTGAGCTGAGATTTGATACATTTTTTTTGTAGATTTGATTCATGTGACCTTTAATATGAGATCAATGTGTTCAATCCAGCATACTGCAGGCAAAGTATATCGTTTTAATGTGTGCTGGTCCCCAAGAAGGCGTTTAAAAGATTTTAGCATATTTTAACCTGGTGGCCGTATTTGAACAATCGTTGTAATCCTATACCCCAGCAAACTTTATTCCCAATATAAGGTTTCTAGGCTTCTTGGTTAATGAGTAGAGAAGTCGTTCTAAACTTTCAGCATATTCAATCCCTGTGACCTTGAATGAAGGTCAGGGTCATTAATTTGAACAATATTGATAGCCCTTTATTCCAGCATGCTACAGGCCCGATAGCAGGTCACTGGTCCTCCGAGTTATTCAGAAGTCGTTTTAAGATTTTAACATATTTGACCCATATACCCTTGAATGAAGATCAACGTCATTCATTTGAAAATTCTTGATAGCCCCTTTACCTTAGCCCAATATCGGTTCTCGAGGCATCTTTGTTATTGAGAAGAAGTCGAAAATGTATTTTTTTACGAACAGACAACAGACGACGGACAAAAGGCGATCAGAATAGGTCGCTGGAGACATCATCTCAAGTGACCTAAAACATTACCAGCAAGGCGGTCCTTTTTAGATATTATTACCATTTTATACTTTTGCTGCAATGGAAAGGAGTCCAGTGTGCTTTCACTCTACGTGGTTTAGTTTAAACATATTTTACTGCAAATAACCAATGTAATAGATAAAATATATTGAATGGTTTCCCGTTAAATATAAAATACATTTCACGAGTATGACATAATATCGATGTTTCACGAGGGGAAAATCGATATATTTTGTCATACGAGTGAAATATGTCATATTCAACGGGAAACCATTCAATTAATAGTGTAAAGAAATGGGGGAATCCGTAACATAATTCATGACGTCGTCTTTTTGTGACTCCATGTCAACTTGACGGCATCATTTTCAAAAGGATGATCAGAGCAATTTAATCGGTTCCTGCTGTTATCGGTGAATATGTGTATGAAAACGTCAAGTGATCATTGTGTCAAAAACAGTCTGAATATTTCGGAAATACAGAAAAAATAACCCATATTTCTCTATTTGCTTCGACTGGACAAATGAGCAAGTTTCGATGAGGTGAATGCAAAGATTCGACATGATTGGTAAACAAGAAAAACAGCAAAACTTATACTTATACTTTCAACGCAAAGTCTCTTCGCTGCAATGAAAATATAAGTTGTATCAGTTTGAAACATTTCTGTATTTCACTTGCAAAATATGCAGTAAATGAATTGGTCGCAAGTTTTCACGTACTTATAAAAAGTCTCCTTAGTGGTAAACATATGACAGACACAAAATGGACACAAGTACCTTTCAGAAAATATTTTTATTTTCATCTTTTTACAGCTGACGCATGGATCCAACACTGTATTAGAACTGGTCGGTAGTTTTATTGCTTTGGGCTGTTAAACAACTTGTTTATAAATACATCACATGGAATTTAAATGTATACAAACATTCTGATAATGACACGGAACTTGATGACGTCACACACAACCGTGTATATATTGTTCGGACTAGTATATTGATAAATAACTAACATATTACAAACATTGTCAATACAACCACTCTCGTATACCTTTAATTTGTACAAAGCACAGTAAAGTTGAAGTACATTCTCACCTCCCACCTCAACTTCATTTTCCTGAAAGTGATGGCTCTCTCGGTCGAAGGATGTCATAACCTTCAAAGAACACGACTCAGTGGATCCGTCAATTTGCTTTTGTGGGCATACGTATTCAATCATTTAATGTTTTTTGTTTGTTTGTTGTTGTTGTTGTTGTTGTTGTTGTTGTTGTTTAACGTGCCATTAACAGCCAAGGTCGTTTCATGTTTTGGAGGTGGAGGAAAGCCGGAGTACCCGGAGAAAAACCACCGGACTACAGTCAGTACCTTGCAACTGCCCCCACGTAGGTTTCGATGCCCAATATGGATTGCGAACTCGCAACCCAGAGGTGGAGACCTAGGGCTAGTGATAAAGTGTCGGGGCACCTTAACCACTCGGCCGCTGCGGCCCCTAATTAAATTTGAAGCTGGAATACACACAATATTATACAGAACTTACGTAAGTGATAACAGACCAAATCGTATTTCCTTTTCCTTCACATATTGATACTTCCAGAGAAGGGAACTGTTTATGGCTGTTAATAGGTACTTATTACGGGCTTTATTCATATAAACCATGCTGCTTGAACAAATGCATTGAAGACCTGGACATATTCGGACTAGTATATTGATATCGAGTGTAGTTTATATTGTCAATTTGGTCTATATATCCAATAATGATTCCATTCGTTATTTTGTCATTAATTAAGTCATTGCATTTAGAAACTGCTTGTTTTCAAGAACGATTTGGGTTAATGATAAGTTGTTCTTGCTTTGACGTATGATGTTAATATAATTATATGCTTTATCCCCCCATTTTTCTACCTATAAGACAGATTGTTAACGTATTGTATAGAGGTCGTGTGTATGCCGAAGCGTTTAATGAAGGGAGATAACTCGGTAAATCCCTAGTAGTTCACATACGTGCATATCTTTTTCGGATACAAATAGTATACGATTATTCCAGATATACACTTTAAAGTTTTCTAAAATTGAACATGAATATCACAGACAATTAATATTGTTGAGTATATCCTTCTCTATCTTCAAAAATAATATAAAAAGTGTTCCCTCTGATTTTACGAGATCCTGTTTGATAATGCATCAATGGGTTTAATGAATAGTATAACTTACATTTGACCAAATCACATGCCAGTATAACGATTGAGATGCACATGCTTCTCAGTGCGTTTTCTCTTTGTTATGAAACCATTCTTTTTCATTTCGAATTAACATTTGTTTGTAAATAAAGTGTGCTCTTGAAAAAAACATCTTTTCATTGGTTAAAATACTGGCCACAACTTACATACATTTATGTATTTCAGATTATTTTGATATCAGATGGAGCGAGAACGAAAAACAAAGAAATATCAATAATATGCTGAATTATTCGTTAGGGAAAATAACCCCGTATAATGCACAATTTTGGTTTGTTTGTTTTTGTTTAACGTCCTATTAACAGTCAGGGTCATTTACGGACGTGCCAGGTTTTGGAGGTGGAGGAAAGCCGGAGTACCCGGAGAAAAACCACCGGTCGACGGTCAGTACCTGGCAACTGCCCCACGTAGGTTTCGGACTCGCAACCCAGAGATGGAGGGTTAGTGTTAAATTGTCGGGACACCTTAACCACTCGGCCACCGCGGCCCTATAATGCACAAAAAAGGGAGAAAAGTGAATAAGAGTAAAAATGTAATATTACTTGTTCATACAGATTCAGTTCATACTTGCATCAGTTACTCCAATGTTTAGTTATAACAATACAAATTTCACAACGGAACAAAACAGTAGAAATTCCAATGTAAAAAAGACGTCACCTTGAACAAGAAGACTGAAACACAACATTTATAATAATACCTTAGATATTTGAAAACAGTTAAATTTAACATAATGTAAACAGCATTGTACTTTCTTTCATGTATGTCGGGAGTATTTGGCTAGAATATCAAGACATTTATTTTACAATATTACAAAATACTACAAACAAAACGTACAAAAAGATTATCACAGCGAACTGTCCTAGTAACGTCAAGTACCCTGTACGATTTATAATGCTAACGGCCTTAAAATCATTTCAAAGCGGATACACACATAACGATACGGGAAAAACAACCTGATAACATCGTAGAGGTTTTGATAACAAACATATTCTTTGGTGTTCCGTAACTTTTATGTGTAACGCTATAAACGTTCCGATAACAAAGTTCTATTAAGCTCACATTTTTATTAAATATTTCAGCCATCTTCCCCAATGCTGAACTCCTGTCACGGTAATGTCCCGTTTAATCACATCAGATATACCGTGTATCTACATGTATATTCATTATGAGTGGCCATGAAGAAGATCGCAGAAACAAAACATCATTTTTTAACTTGAACTGTCAGCATCAAAGAACCAATATGGCAATAGACGTTTTTATCTGAAGAATAATCAAACTTAATATAGAAAAAAAAAAAATTTCAAATAAACATGAAAGACCATCAAGCTATCATTGTATAATTCAATTAAAATATAATGATATAATAGTACAAACCAAAAAAGAATGATTTGCTGGTTACACCATTGATAGCCTCTGTATTTAACACTTGTGTATATCAATGATCAATATAAATACCTATAACAGATCAAATTGGATTATTAATATGGTTCCCAGTGTCGGGTTGTGATTTGGTTCCCTTATTTATTAAAATTTCCCCGATCAAAAATATGTGCAAAAACATTTCAGGATTGAAAGTATTCAAATACCGTATAGCTTAACACCCCAAAAATAACTTTAAACAAAATTCAGATGATCTACCTTTAAAACCGCAACATAAAATTGTTGCACATCTTTTCAATTTTGCATTTGTGGAGATTTCGAAATGAATGACCAACTTAGCAAAGCCTGGTTTGAAAGAATTTAACCTCAAGTGTATGAAGTGACGACTTGATGAACGGACGTTTGGACATCCATTGTTCCGTCCGCAGTGACAGTAATATCAATGTCTGTCCGTGTATATTTCTCGGGGAACACGAACAACACTATAAGACCAAGACCTACACTTCCGACCAGGCAGTAGTTCATCCACGCCGTACCTGTAACACAAACCGATTTACAATATCACGAGAAGACATACCTATATAAAATTTCATACCTACATAAACCACAGAAGTACTCTGCTATATTTTTGGCAATAGAACAACAAACACTTTGGCTGTCGAAAATTGAGCACTTATTTAGATGCCAGTTATCTTTTCCACAAACTGAAAAATTGGAAGTTGCTTACTAATAAAACGCCAGACTTGAAACTTTATTTCAATTACCACTACATTAAAAACTATGGTTGATCTTCGCTGTATCTTATAGCTCATGCGGTAATATTGACATTTAAGTCAGAAAAAATGTGTTTTTGACAATACGTGAACAAGGTGTATTATTGAATGTGGTAGAAGGGAAACAATTATATGCTGTAAGTTCCTATTAAGGTTGTATGTTGCGTTTCTTTGTAAAAAGGCAATAAATACCTCTTGTATCGATATAAACGTTAAGATAGTAGACCTGTGCGGTAACTGAATGTCTCCCGAAGGTTAAGACACATATGATATTGTCACTTTTCAAAACTATTGAGAATTAGATACAGTAGAAGCAGAATGAAATAAACTGTATCATACAGCTGTCTCATCCTTCTCAGACAGTGAGTTAAAATAGCGGTTCCGTTTAGTACTCACCTATTCCAGGAATAAGCAACGCCATGTCATACAGCTGTCTCATCCTTCTCAGACAGTGAGTTAAAATAGCGGTTCCGTTTAATACTCACCTATTCCAGGAATAAGCAACGCCATGAGAAACATAATGCCGAACAAGTTATTGAGCCAGGTCATGAATCCTCCGGCCAGTCCTTCGGACACTGGGTAGGACGCTTCACACGCTAACTCGTAGAATAGTGGAATGGTTCCATTGAGAAACATCCCGCCCATGATGCTCGACGCATACAGTTGGACTGAAGAAAGTAAGGAAATTACGTATGAAAAAAAATATGGCTTTTTCACAAAATCGGTTTGTTATCCAGTGAATTCGTCCATGCCATATTGTCGCTAGTGTAATATGCGTTTTTCATTGACTGTGTCAGTCAGAATATGGCGCAACAAAATGGCGACCTCTAATTTTATTCACCCCATTGCAACTTAAAATATGCCACCATGTAGCTTTCTAAGTTTTGTGCCAAATGGTTTCATGAAACTCGTCTCAATGTTTTATTTTTTATAGCCGCGGCTCGATCATAAAATCCCACATGATATCAAAACTCGATATCATTCCGACAATTTCCGTTTGGAGAATGGTACAGGGGTGTTAAAGTGCATTTTCATACGACCCAGAACCTGTATTGTAACAGCAATGCAATTTTACTCTGGAATAAAAAGGTAGTGATAGACGACTTTAAAGAAACCAGAGAATTAAGCGAATTGATGTACTTCACCAAATGTGAAATGTTATGCCAAAGATGCATTGATGACAATAAACCTGTGAGTATTTACTCATAAGTGGTGTCATTTTATCACGAATTTGGATCTTGTGACATATATTTACTATTTGATTGCATTTCGTGGTATAAATGTTAGTAATATCAATAACCTTATATCTGAACTCAAATTCAAAGAAGGCAACCTGACTAATGATAACGCCCATTGAGTGAAAAATCAACCGTGCTTATTTGAACTAATAATGTAAATTTGGTTTAAACAGTATTTTATTAGCAATGGTATATACAATACATCGGTCAATATATACAATAATTGGAAATTAGGGATTTGGCAACAAGAGTATGCTCTTATTTAAAGCCATCTCCCTATAAGATTATTTGCAATTATGATATACAATATTTAATTATAAAATAATGTAAATTTGTTATTTTACCAACAGTAAAGTGTTTTGCTGATACTGTTTCCTGAATTAAAAATATTAGATACCAGAGTCCAGGTAAATATATCCGAAAATAGTATACCTTAAATGTGTGCATACAGATAAATCAGGACCATATTGTATGGAAACTGGATATCTAAAGTATTACATACATATATGGAAGAAAACATTTATTTTTTTCGTGTGCAGTAGCTTCATCATGGTGAATCTAAAGTATGTCTTTGATGTAGGTCAAAGGTCACAATAATGGTTAGAGTGACTTATATTTGGAACGCGACACAACCACCTCATTAACATGAGTGCATGTCCCAAGAAGGAAGTGTTAATGTGGAAAAGTGTAGTAGATAGAGCTCGGACAAGAAAATGTGCGTAAGGACGAAAGAACGGACGGAAGGACGAACGGACACAAAGCAAAACTATAGTCCCCCTCCCCAAGTTTCCGGTGAGGGATTAATAAAGAGTAACCAGAAATGCAAATATAGCTTCAATAAATGAAGACGTGCTTTTTTATGATGTGGTTGCTTCTGAGATATCGATTATTATGAAATCCAGATTCCATTATTGTTTTACACAATTGATAGAGCGAAATATAATTTAGTAAAATATCATTATCGTCACAAAAAACATATAATGAATTATAAACATCTAATTATCAAACAGGTTTACTTACCGGTACTAAATGCGATAGTTTGGTTACATAGTAGTGTAAGCCATACAAATGAGCCACCACCCAGTATAAAGAGGCCGATCAGGAACACTTTCATCTGCTTCATAAAGATGTCTGCAAATCTAAAATAAAACACCAACATTAACATCATCGACATAATAAAAGGAGTTAAATAGTTTTTACGAAATGCAGTTATGACACCAGTAGTGAAAATATATATTTAAACATGAAACGTTGTGTGTTTAAACCAGTAAGTATATGCTAATTATACTAAAAATGGTTTTGATATCAGTTAAACGGTTGTCAAATGCAATATGAAAGACTGTAATTGGATACGTTCAAAAAAGATACAAAGTTCTAAAATAAAGATTTTGTTTCACTGGTGATGATTTCTATTAAAAGGAATAATTAATTTGTTTCTGCCTTTTTTTCGCTGCGAGGGTCAGGATCTATTCATAAAAAAACACTTGCATCCATGTTCATTTCTCAGGAATAACCGAAATTCTTTGTTATATATGTGACAAACAACTTGCTCCCTATTTCATTCAAAATAATAAAAAGAGTTCTGGAATTGAATGAGATATCGCATTAAGATTAAATTAACCACACCCAGGTCATCCTGTCCGGTAGCTTGAGATAATACCTCTAAGGAAAGGTATCTCATATATACTGTTTACACAGAAAGTGCCAAACCATTATGGCCAGACCCCCGATATAGGTACATCACCATCTTTAACATTTTCAGAAATGTTCGTCCAGAGAAACACAGGGGAAGTAAAAGAAGACATCGCGGTAGTTGGTTTTTGCAGTTTTCTCTCATAATGAAATGTTTAACATCGGTCTTAAAAAACAAGGATATTCACCCTTCCCATCAGGAATCAGTATTCAGAGAATTCGGAGTTATTCTAAAGTTCCATAGTAAAAGAATGTTTATGTCATAACCAGTGTTCATTTCAGCCGATCAGGTAGAACTTCTGACAGAATGGTTAACAACCACAAGACATTTTTGAAGATATTATGTTGGAGTTATCTTTATATTTATGTTTTCCCTATTACTGGTCTATTGGGGTTGAATACATCCTTTATGCCAAACCTACCTATGTAACACTATTCATGCACGTGGTAAAAACTCCACCAATGCACCTTTTTAAGTTTTAACATACATACCGTGCTATAACGAGACCGGATACACATCCTGCCATGGAGGAATAAAACCCTATCCATCCAGCTTCAGACTGCAGGAAACAAAAACCTAGTTACTGTTAAAATATATACGTCATGTTCTAGTTGCCTGTTGTTTTTTTGTTGTTTTTTTTTCTTTTTTCCCTAGGAAACTGGTATTGAAATTTGATTAAAAATGAATATACAATGTACTATGAAAGTACAATTCATCGTTATTATGAAAAAAATTATATCACTTTCTTAATTAAAAAAAACAAGGCACACAACGTATATAGAGTATATAAAGAGGTCAACGCACGAGACAAAATATGTCCGTTTCCGAAACACAGGTCCTAGCTTCGTCTGTCAATACATCCAATATATAATCAATGTCAATAACTCGATCGGCATACATAAACCACCTAATTTCAGGAAAATTGTAATTGTAGACAAAGCGACTATCGAACTATAACTAGACTTCACGAAACATCGGGAAATAGTCAGATTTCATTTAGTCGAACACTCATCTGTCCAGCAAATAACACGAAATGTCTCTAGAGAGTAGCTTCAAAAGTACCGCATGTCAACACTCCAGTCTCTAAACGATGAAACTTAGGCAGGAAACAAATTTGCTTGCACATGTGTTCCTATCTAAAACAATTACCCTGTTGCTCGCCCATGGCTTTTGTTGATAACGCATCACTGATTCTATGCATAAAGCCGCCATGTTTTCCGCTGTGTGAGAAGCTGTTATCTCAACGCTGATTGGCTCGTTATTTTCAGATAATCCGACCTTCACATTCGTTATTTCTCTCGAAACTCTCGGGGCGTTTCATATTACAATCGCTAAACGGAAATCGTATCGTGATGTTTTGTGAAGTCTAGTGATAGTTCTATGGCTTTATATATAGTGAATTATATACCAAATTAAAGGGGAAACATTTGTCTGTAGATTGAAACCATTACCGGCGGCACATCTTCGACGGTTTGTCTAAAATTACAATTTTCCTGAAATCAGGTTGTTTATCTATGCCGATCGATTTATTGACCTTGATTATATATAGGATGTATTGGCAGACGAGGCTAGGACCTGTGATTGAAAATAGGTAAAACACGTACATTGTTAAAAAAGGGGATACATTAATACCGTCAGGACAACACACAAACACATAAGTCAATATAGACAATACAATATACCACAACATGAACAAGCAATAATGAAATAGGTCATATTTTTTAAATCAATAAGCTGGCGTGGAACTGTAGTATAGATACATGTTACAATGGATATAAATAGTAAGATTTAAGTTGTTTGCATCAAGCGGATCTAGTAGTAACAGTGTTTGAGAATCACACGTGTCCACAGGTACGTTTTGTGAAACTTGAATACTATTTGATATATCACAATTGTACTGGATTGAAGTGTTATGTTTCAATGACCACTCCGTCAACCTAATGTATGATGAGGGGATAGATGTACCAGATAATAATTAAATCTAACCTTCCACACAATAAACTGAAATGTAAACGATATGTATGTTTGTACACAGACTCATCAAGCCGTCGCGTTTATCCTCATTATTGGTTGTTGTATACCAAATTTTATCATTTTCGTACCAAACCAAATAACGTATTTCATAGTGATTCTATAACATAACAAATATGTACAATTTTCTCACCTGCGCGACTCCAACTGGGTTCAGAATGACATCAAACACAGACCCGTAGACACCGTATACCCCGGCAGGTACAGCGTACGCCATAGCGATCAGCCACAGGTTACCGTTCCTGAAATCATACATCGATCACAAACCTCAATTCTAGAGCAAACAACATACACCTCAGTTATAAAATCAGAGAATATTGGAACTGTTCCTAAAGCTAACATTAAGCAGTATTAGTGTTAGTGAAAAGAAGAGCAGGGATGACAATTAAAGGCATGCTGTTTCGTGTTTTGTATCTAAATCAAGATTGACGATGTTGAAAGTTTTCGTCATGCTGAGACAAGTTTCTACTTAGACTTACTTGCTCATCTTCAATAGAGCTTTCTTATATTCCACCCGTTCCATGGAGGCGGTGGTACTCGGTGGAAGGGGTGGCTTGTCAGGGAAATAGATTAATACCAGAAGTAACAGCAGAGCCGCAAATCCACACTCTATCACAATACAGGAAACAAGGAATATTAATACGCTCAGTATGTACCTCAGTGTCAAAAGCATAAGTTGGTCCGAAAATAATACATTCTTTTACAACACCGGAAACAAGGAATATTAATACGCGCAGTATGTTCCTCGGTGTCGAAACCATAAGTTGGTCCGAAAACAATATATTCTATTACAACACCGGAAACAAGGAATATTAATACGCGTAGGTATGTATTTCAGTGTCAAAAAAATAAGTCGGTCCGAAAAAATACAATCTATTACAACAAGGGAAACAATGACAATAAACACTACGCGCAGGTTATGAACACGTACAAGCATAAGTTGGTTAAACAATCCATTAAGTCACAATATAGTGCTTAATTAAATCAAATTAGTACGCCCGAAAAAGAAGTTCAAAATCAGAAACAGGTACGAAACATAACCACACCCAATCACAACAAAGAAAGTACAGGGAATCGATACACCTGGGGTAGTAGTTCAGAATCAGAAGTACGTCATAACGGTTACAATACTCCACCACAACACAGGAAATAGGGTTTCATCGACAATCATTAGATTAAAGAAGTCCTTAATATAGAATGAGAATGCATTATAGAATTTAAGGAAGTTTTTTCACTATGATACCAACTGTTAATTATGTAATGCTCTTCAATGGGAAATTTTAAGTTAAAAAACAATGATGAAACGAAGGCCAGAAACTCGCATCAAGGAAGTAAAATGGTTTAATCACGCAAGTATTGTTAAATTATTGGGGGAAAAAAATCAGCTTTAAAAGCACGTTCACGGCTAACAGCCACACACAACACACAGTTAATACATGCAGGGACGTAATTCAGTATCAGATATCAAGGTGGGTCCGAAACTTATCGACACATTGTCACAACGAAGGAAGAACAAAAAGTAGATCCGCGCGATAAAATAGTTCCGCTTTCACATTAAACTTCAACACCGAAAACACCTTTAACTAATAGGCTTAATAAATGAAATTCTGGATATTTATGCGCTGTCACATCACATTAAAGTACACGGGAAAAATCAGATTCAGGTTCTACAAGATCACATCAACAATTAAGAGAAAAATAAACAAAGGAAAAAGTCGTTTACAATTTACTTACCAATATACATCAACCGCATAATCTCGTTCTCCAGCGTATCAAAGTTAGTCAGAACTATAAAGGAGACAGGTATTAAACTAAGTGACAAGAATATTATAACATATCTTAAATGCCCCGATTGGTTTAAGATTTAGCTAAAAGGCTTGGTAACGGCTTCAGTACAGGTACAGAATGAGTAGTAAATAAGGACCTATAATTGCAAGAAAATATTTGTTTTTCAAATTTTGTATGAATAATTAAAAATAAAGATAAAAACTGCTTGGTTTTAGGAATAATTGATACAGATTGATGAATAGTTGAGTACACGATAAAAGAATCAAGGTACCAACGCATTGATTGGTGGCAAACGACAATAGTGACAAACGACAATAGTGAAAACCGACAATAGTGACAAAAGACAATAGTGACAAACGACAGTAGTGACAAACGGCAATGGTGACAAACGACAATTGTGACACACGACAATAGTGACAACGGCAATAGTGACAAAGGACAATTGTGACAAACGACAATAGTGACAACGGCAATAGTGACAAAGGACAATAGTGACACACGACAATAGTGACAAAGGACAAAAGTGACAAACGACAATAGGGACACACGACAATAGTGACAAACGACAGTAGTGATAAACGACATTGGTGATAAACGACAGTAGTGATAATCGACAATAGTGACCAACGACAATAGTGACAAACGACAAAAGTGACCAGCGACAAAAGTGATAAACGACAGTAATGATAAACGACAATAGTGACCAACGACAGTAAACGACAAGGGACAAACGACAATAGTGACGAAGGACAATAGTGAAAAATGAGTAAAGTGACAAACGACAATAGAGAAAAACGACAATTATGACAAACGACAATAGTGACAAACGACAATAGTGACAAACGAGTAAAATGACAAACGACAATAGAGAAAAACGACAATTGTGACAAACGACAATAGTGACAAACGAGTAAAATGACAAACGACAATAGAGAAAAACGACAATTGTGACAAACGACAATAGTGACAAACGACAATAGTGACAAACGACAATAGTGACAAACGAGTAAAATGACAAACGACAATAGAGAAAAACGACAATTGTGACAAACGACAATAGTGACAAACGATAATAGTGACAAACGAAAGTAGTGATAAACGACAATAGTGACAAACGAAAATAGTGACAAACGACAGTAGTGACAATCGACAATAGGGACAAACGACAATGTCGTATATCAGACATACTTACTTGTCCGATTGAGAGTGGCGTCTGTTGTTGGTGTCAGGCTGAATTCAGTTCTAGGAAACAAAATAGTAAACGTTTATATATATTTTGTATTTGTGGATAAGTGACAATTTTGTTATGCATAAATTATATGAAATTGAAACAAGGATATGATAAGAAGCTACAGTATTGACTGTAATCGCTAATTTAATGAAATTCCACAACGAAAGTCTTCAGACATACTAAGTTATCTGAGTGTACCAGTGCTGTTAACCAAACATTGTCAACTCAGAACAAAGGACGTTAAATTGTGTGGACGGGCTATTGTTGTTTGTTGTTGTTGTTTTTTTATTGTTACTGGGATATATCTTGGTTGGTTAGCTAAAAGAGGCGATACCTGTTAGTGATTTCGTGTCTGTATTGGGGTGATGAAACCAGCTGTGGCCCTGTTGGATATAATATCAACTTTATAGTATTACCATGTTACTACGACATCAATGAGATTAGCATTTCAACCTGGTTTATATTAGTCGTGTCAAAAGTAAAATTAGAGCTTAGATACATCAAGTCATGTATCATTTCTCAATATACTTATACATGGAAATAGTGGAACGATAACAATAGAAAACTAAATAAAAAAAATTTAAAAAAAAAATCATTTATCGTTGTATTCAATAATAAGCACGCGATTAATAATGCTTTGCCTTGATTTGACATCCACAGTTCCGACAGACCCTGCTTAGCAAAAAGTCAAACATAAACCGATGACATCAGCACAAACATGTATGGCGTCCATTACTAACCTATGATGAAGGCGACTGCCACTCCGGCGTAGTTGAAGACACTCGATGTTGCGGTGGCAGTGGCTCTCTGATCTGGCGGGAACCACAAAGCGGCTAGAAGAGGTGGACCTGCAAACGGCACAGTACCGGCAATGCCGTTCAGGACTGCGCATGCGTTCATTGTCCTGCAAAAAGGAAGAGCATATACAGTTGGCATTTTTCGCCATAGCGGTACAATTTTCTTTTGGCCCCGGATATGACGCGACAGGTGGCGTTACTGGTCAAGATGAAGTATGTGATTGGTCAATGTAGCGGTAGATGCAAAATGCAGACATGCAGTTAAAGACGAAGCAAAAGTGGATGTATCCATTCAAATGACACATTAATAAAATCATATTCTTGATTCAAATCCAGTCTTATTATCACCGAAAATGATTCAAACTGATATAATTTTATTATCCATGCTGAAACGCATTTATTAATTATTTCGTTAATTTATTTCACCAGTAGTTTTACCTTATAACCCACAGCATTTAAACTATGCCGTTTATCTATTTTTAAGATATCTCTAGTTTAGAACTACAATTTTTGACGAATGTACGGGAAATTGCAATGCTTGCAATGATTATATTTGTTTTGATGATGAAACATGGTCAACTTATTATTTCCAATAAAACCTCTACTCAGGACTATCACAAATAAATTGCATTCTCAGGATTTAATCTTCCAGAAGGCTAATTACCAGAGCGTGTAGTCAGAGTTACTGGTTATACAGCGGAGACCGGTACCCAGAAACATCAGTACACCACAGCCTATAAGTGACTTCCGTAAACCTGAAACACAAGACATGCTGTCCATTACAGGGACGATTCAAAGGTAAGATTCATAATCAGTAATAAAGGATACGTCAATATCCCACTCAGACAGATTCATAATGATATCAATCCTTGTTTTCTTGGCGTTTTAATTCAAGAACAGCGCATTTTTACCCAAGGGACCATATAATCTATACAACTGGGTCAACGATTAACATAATACGAGCCTAAACGAAATGATCATGCCCACTTATTGGATAATTTCAATGAATTACGAATGACGAGATGGGCATGACAATAATGTTATCCATCATACAACTCTTTTTATTAGAAAATATGGAGAAAAAAAACATTGACTTTTTTAAGCAAGGTGGGGTTGGACTCGCTGTCGAGAAAGTTTATTGGTGATGACGTCACAGTAGTGGACCTAGTCGCGTGCCTTGCATGGCGGAGTAGGTCATATATGAGTTTATGATCCCACACTTTTACCAAATATATTTCGTTCCACAATTTAAAGTGCATCGTTATGAATTGTCAGATTTTTTAAACACAAACATGCAATTATTCATATCTGATTAGTGAACAAATCTCCCAACGTTAGATTTATTTACTTCAAACCCTTTCTGTCTTACTTGCGATATACACGTTCGTGTGTAATTATAGATATATCTTGTCGGAAAGGGGGCTGGATGTTGTAATATTTCAGGAGCTGGAGGGCACGGATGAACATTTCAACGATAAATTGACACGATTTGTTCAACGATGTTTTTTTTATATTAATATTATCTATATCATTCAACGACACAATGTGTGAAACAAGAGGTCACATTCCAAAAAACGTGATAATACACATAGCAACAATCATCATTACTTCCTGAAGCCGATAAGTCTACAGACAATGACTACCAGATATTACACGTGCAACAGCTAGATTGTACAAATGCGTAAACTCTAAATATACACTTACATTGTATGTGTATGCATTGTCAATGGATTTCAAAAGCGTACTTAAACACATATCCGTGTATCATTATTATAGAGCGGTATGAGAGAGGAAAGTGTCTCTCGTTCAGGCACTTGATAAAAAAAATGTGTGTTTTTCACTTAAATATGTCCTTGTTTTGTATGCCCTAACATGAAATTGTTGTTTTAAACGGAAACGTGACAATGATAACTGCTCCCCATGTGATATTCAGTAGGCTTCCGTCCCGCTCAGCGGATGTGTGACTCAAATACACCTGTCTCATCACCGCTAATCTTCAGTTTCTTCTAATGGATATTGACATATCCGATATCATCACGTATTTGTGTAAATGGTACGACAGGTTGTGTAATGTATATGTACTGACATACACCTAGCTGCTGTGAACAGGTGGCAACCACAAATATTCCCCTGCTCTTCATCATCACACAACTCATGACGTACAAATGTATATTGATCGGTCGAAATCTCGTCAAGCTCACGTGAGAACTTAAAAAACTTTCGGTTGTCACGTGAACTGGTCATTATCGTTACATGAATCATTTACTCGGGGACGGAAGGAAGGAAGGAAGACTTTTTTGTCCACGCTAGTCGTATACAATGGGGAGCAATTGACTGATTTAAATTTCTAGTTAAATATTTTATCAACCCTTTGTGTTCAAATTCATTTCGTTATTCAAAAATCCACTAAAAGGTCTTTTGATATATACGGGCAATATTAATAATAGCTCCAATTATGAATAGAGTTTCAATTAAGATAGAGATCGAACTTCATATAATTGCATTCATTTATTATATATTTCGTTTCCGTCACGCATACTTTTATTTATTTATTTTTTTCATTTAATTTTACAAAATGTATCACGTTTTCCCTGTTTTTTAGCTTTTGTTTTCGTTGTGATTTTCTAAAAGGCTATTTAAAGCTACACTTCTTATCTGTACGACATGAGCTTTCTCTTCAATCCATTTTTCTTGAATGGCAGGCATTTGGTTGTGTCCGGGCGAACATTTAATTGATTACAATTGTCTTTTAACCATAATACAGCTATTTAATGCCATAATGTGACCGTGAAGTTTACGATGCCCCTAGTTTGTTTATCATATCCCTCGGTACCTGTCTCATGTTAACAATAACATGTCCATATGTAACACAGAATATAGATACATCAATATCTATACAATGTAGATAATGACCTTGGCTGTGGATAGGACGTTAAACAATACTATACCAAACCAAATATCTATAAATAGATTACAAAGACCTATCTGTAACATAGGATATTTAGCTGATAAAGTTGGTAGTAAATTCAATAACTGGTCTATTTTTGATATCTGACCAACACATTTAAACTCAATGCAGCAATGATACATTTTAGGAAGGAGCATTTATTATCCCTATAATTGATAATGATGACATTAACTGGTATGCTAGATTGAAACAGTAAATATAATATATCCAGTCAGAAGTCGCTCAGTTTTAACTTATACACTTATCTAAATTATCTGTATACAGTAAAAAAAGAAATAATTATCTTTTTTAAACAATATGTAGGTTCGCGGTAAACATTTTTCTTCAGTAGTATATTCCCCAAGCGTTAACTATGTATCAATAAAGAGACACATGAACATCTCAAATAACCACTGAACTGATAAAGCAGACTAACAATTTAATGGTGACATGAAGACTATGAGTTGTATATCTGATAAACCAGAGGAGGTCTGACCTGTACCACATATTACGTCGTGAGGTTACAGAATGACGTCACGAAGTTATCATTTAAAACAAAAGTCGAAGTCACGTGTACATACAGTCCTGATACTATTGTTAAACATACAGTCAATGTAACAATGTGTCAGATCCAGTCAAGATACAAATAATTAGATACCGGTTAGCATCATCCGAGTAAAATCATGCCATGCGGGAAAAAAAAACATGATCTTTTTAGAGTATATAGTCCGGCGATGTTCCGAATATCACCTTAAAATGATTACTTACCCGCATACTTAAAAGTACCTGCAATACAATACATATATATATAGATATATACGTATACAATTATCTCGTAATTGACCGAGATATACAGGCCTACACCCAGTACTGGTCGAATATCGTGACTTCTGAGTAGACTTAGTTGAGGTTAAAATCATAAAAATCATTGGTTTCAATCAAGGAGTTTGTTTCATCGGAACAGCCATATTGTCACATAAAACAACAAGTCAGTTGTATGCGGGTTTCAGTATCCGGTCGGAAAGATACCTCCATAAAACATGATTTTTAAGTTTCTATACCGTGGCACCCCTAGAGGTCATCACAAAATCCCACAACCATTCAAAGTGCAGGTTGTCGTTAACCAAACATTGAACGAAGAAAGCATGCCCGTTAATCGAACGGTTTGGGAATAAAAATGGTGAGATTTAAAAGATAAAAAACACGCATAATGGTAGATTTATTTCTTTTCATTTTTCCTAGATATGGAGCTTTTTAGTTAGAGTTTCATCCAACTCTCTATCGTCTACTTTCGAAAGTCTTCCAATCGCGACAAAATAGAAAAGAAAATGTTAAACGCAGTCAGATACTAGGGACCAAATCCGACTACAAGTTGTACGTATGGCAAATTAAATCGACAGAATCACAGACACCTGTATCTGGTTAGCATTGATAGAAAATATAGCTCTAACACTGTATCTGGTTAGCATTTATAGACAATATAGCTCTAACTCTGTATCGGGTTAGCATTTATAGAAAACATAGCTCTTACTCTGTATCTGGTTAGCATTGATAGACAATATAGCTCTTACTCTGTATCGGGTTAGCATTTATAGAAAATATAGTTCTTACTCTGTATCGGGTTAGCATTTATAGAAAATAAAGCTCTTACTCTGTATCGGGTTAGCATTTATAGAAAATAAAGCTCTTACTCTGTATCGGGTTAGCATTTATAGAAAATATAGCTCTTACTCTGTATCGGGTTAGCATTTATAGAAAATAAAGCTCTTACTCTGTATCGGGTTAGCATTTATAGAAAACATAGCTCTTACTCTGTATCTGGTTAGCATTTATAGAAAATAAAGCTCTTACTCTGTATCGGGTTAGCATTTATAGAAAATAAAGCTCTTACTCTGTATCGGGTTAGCATTGATAGACAATATAGCTCTTACTCTGTATCGGGTTAGCATTATAGAAAATATAGCTCTTACTCTGTATCGGGTTAGCATTGATAGACAATATAGCTCTTACTCTGTATCGGGTTAGCATTTATAGAAAATAAAGCTCTTACTCTGTATCGGGTTAGCATTTATAGAAAATAAAGCTCTTACTCTGTATCTGGTTAGCATCTATAGAAAATATAGCTCTAACTCTGTATCTGGTTAGTATTTATGGAAAATATAGCTCTTACTCTGTATCTGGTTAGCATTTATAGACAATATAGCTCTTACTCTGTATCTGGTTAGCATTATAGAAAATATAGCTCTTACTCTGTATCGGGTTAGCATTTATAGACAATAAAGCTCTTACTCTGTATCTGGTTAGCATTATAGAAAATATAGCTCTTACTCTGTATCGGGTTAGCATTGATAGACAATATAGCTCTTACTCTGTATCTGGTTAGCATTTAGAGAAAATATAGCTTCTACTCTGTATCGGGTTAGCATTTATAGAAAACATAGCTCTTACTCTGTATCTGGTTAGCATTTATAGAAAGTATAGCTCCTATTCTGCATCGGGTTAGCATTTATAGAAAGTATAGCTCCTATTCTGCATCGGGTTAGCATTTATAGAAAATATAGCTCTTACTCTGTATCTGGTTAGCATTTATAGAAAGTATAGCTCCTACTCTGTATCGGGTTAGCATTGATAGACAATATAGCTCTTACTCTGTATCGGGTTAGCATTTATAGAAAATATAGCTCCTACTCTGTATCTGGTTAGCATTTATAGACAATATAGCCCCTACTCTGCATCGGGTTAGCATTTATAGACAATATAGCTCTTACTCTGTATCGGGTTAGCATTTATAGAAAATAAAGCTCTTACTCTGTATCGGGTTAGCATTTATAGAAAATAAAGTTCTTACTCTGTATCTGGTTAGCATTTATAGAAAATATAGCTCCTACTCTGTATCGGGTTAGCATTTATAGAAAACAGTTACTCGCCCTCACTGGTACTGTTCACATGGTTTACCGTCAACATTTATAGAAAAAAGACCGTCCACTTATCTGCATCTGATTAGTATTTTTAGGAAAATAATTAATATTAGCACTGTAGTAGGGGTAGGGGTTAATATTGTTCTTGTTCCCCTATAAATACTGTACTAACGAGATGCCCGTATTATAACAAATCAAAAGATGGAATCTGTCAGACCATGGGGTTTTCTCCAGGTAGTCACCTTTCCCCGCAATAGGACAGTCTGAGCAAACTGTAATTAGTTAAATTGATAAAGCTTGTTTCATTTATGATGAAAAATAAATGATCTAGTGCACAAACGTATTGGACCGTTTGGCAAGCGATTATCCTTAATCAAAATATCGCTGTATTCAGGTACTTATGTCAATGCGCCGGATATAGTTTGCTTTTACGAAAGATAAAACAGACAAAGTATGAGTAAACACACAACAAGCCTAAGCCGTCACCAAACTAATACAGTACCTTTAGCTGTTGTGAGGTAACATATCGGGAAACAGGCAAACAGGTAAGCGATGTTTGCCCAGTTCGCCAGCATCGCTATGGTACTGTCCTCCCATTGGAAGACTACTTTGGACGACTGGGTAATTGGCCCCCAAGTGTTCCAAATCAGGGCTTGACACAAACATACCCCGCAAAACACACCCAATATATACCATCGTCGGTGGAACACGGCCGTCCCGGGGTTGTCCTCGTTTTCCCCCGTCCCCCCGGGCCTATTTCGTATAAGCGGTGTGCGGTCGTTGTCTTCGTTTCTATCCATCGAGACGGCCACACTTCCATAAAGTGTTTACATGTATAGTATAGAGAGGTCTATTTATAGACGGGAGATTCCCTCCCGGTACACACATGCATACTACGCGTGCACACATGCAAGTTAGCTAGCAAGGGACGCTGCTGATTCATATCCCGTGACCTTGTGTCACAAGCTAAGAAGGTCATCTTCTTGTCAATTACACTGACGTTTGTATTGTCTGAATCATATTGCTTCAATTGACAGCTGGAACAAGACGACACAGTGTCTGTTCTTCGCTGTCAATGCAGACTCGCATGTAAACATAAAATATGTAAACAGTCCAATCGATTGAGTTCGTAATGTATACAACAGCGTGACTAATACATACAGTTCAATGTCGATATCACGGACCTCACTGGAACAGCATTGCATACTGGACACATACTCATTTATCGTATTTATCGATGTCTATCCATGTCCAATGTATACAATGACATTTTTTTACCTCCGGAAATAGAGAGCCACAGTTTCGAGGTAAAAAAGGCGGCAACATTTAAAATTTGATACATCATAATGGTTTTGGCAAGAGTTAAGAAAATCAAATACGTGTCAGAAGTTATATGATGAAGCTCTATTATAGCGAAACTCATGTGTATAATCAAGGTCATATACATATGTACATCACAGGGACCTGGAAATTTGTTTTAGTCTACGGGTAATACTGGGCTATACACACTGGGAAAGGTCCAATTACACATAAACTGTAACCATTTTTCAGATCCCTGTGATATACATCTGTGATATACCTAATATGTTTATATAAATGCTGTATCTAACTCCCGCTTGTAACACTGTGGTATCTTTCACGGATCAATATTATTTTCAGGACTCACACGACTAAATCAGTCAATCAGAAGCTATTTCACCGAGTTCCTATCGAAAATGTGCTATTTTCTTGAGTAATAATCAGTTTTACCCGAAAACTCAATTGTAAAACGATGAACAGTAAAACATACTCAATAATTGAGATCACTCAATCAATCAATCAATTAATGTAAAAAGAAATCGAGCGGTACTGATTTCAATGAATGTAATACTGATTAGAACAGAGACGCATATACAAGTCTCTGATTAGAATTCTACATGTAGCAGGACTGGACTGGGTCGATCATCAGTGACCAGGTAGCTCAATTGGTAGAGCATCCAGCTAGTGTTCGGAGGTCCCGGGTTCGAATCCCGGTCTGGCCGCTACATTTTCACCTCTCCTGTTACAAAATTGGCGCCCAACTTAAATGCACACGGTGGTGGTATAAGGGTCTCGTGTGTCTTCGAGGGCGAAGACTTGGAAAAAAGGAGGGAGGTTTGTAGCGGGACTGGACTGGGTCGATCATCAGTGACCAGGTAGCTCAATATTGGTAGAGCATCCAGGCTAGTGTTCGGAGGTCCCGGGTTCGAATCCCGGCCTGGCCGCTACATTTTCTCCTCTCCTGTTACATACACATCTCTCATATTAATGGATAGATAGCAGTCCAATGATATGGCCGAAAGATGTACTGTGATAATTTGATAAAGAGCATGACGTTAGGTACATATTTAAATATAGAGACATCGTCATAAGTATACGTGAGGTGTCGGTCGGTCGTTATCAGTTACATCGGCGTTACGTTTGCACTCCCTTAGAAATAACTTGATGCGTACTGTTTTGGTAAAAGGAGGTATTTTTTTCTACAGCTTGAAATATTGAATGCGCACTATCCCCCTCCAAATCCCTGTAGTAATTTAAAACAGTTGGCATGCTTTGTAAGAATGATTTCGAAAACATTGTCATGTTCCTTCAATCTGAATAACAATAAAGAATGAATGGTGGTGTTGATGGATGGATGGATGGATGGATGGATGGATGGATTAAACGAATAATGGATGGATGGTGATGTTGATGAATCATGGATGGATGGATGGATGGATGGGTGGATGGATGGATGGATGGATGGGTTGGTGGATGGATGGATGGATGGATGGTACATGGATGGATGGACGATGAATGGATGACGAAATGAAGGGAGGATAGAATAATTGATCTGTTTATCAATTGATATGTCTATCGATCAATCATTTATTCGATAAATCGGTAAATCAATGAACCGATCTATCAATCAATATAAACGCTATTGACTTGATTACCTTTGACATCCATGATATAGCATGCCGGGAAGACAGTGAAGATATAGGCGATATTACCCCAGTTAGCTAACATCCCTATGTTACTATCCTCCCAGTTGAAGACGACTTTGGCGGACTGTGTGATCGGACCCCACGTGTTCCACACTAACGCCTGACAGAAACAGATAAAGCTATACAGCGCCAGTATGTACCATCTCCGGGGATACAAAGCTGTCTTCACGGACCCGGACTGGACATCCGTCTTTACCGCTCCTAACAGCGGGGTGTGATCACAATCCTTGCTTTCATCCATTTTTTTTCGGGAACTGCACAATGTAAGCAAAATGTATTTCACACGAGCGAAGTCACGAGATAACACACGTCGTACATGCTTTGCGCGCAAAGCCACGTCGGGTATCCGGTGAGGACTTTTCTTTAATCCATGTCAGAATTGTTGCAGTGATCTTACTTTCTGAACTACAATTCAGTTCAGTTCCAATTGAACTTTGACCCGTGGCCTTCATTTCCGATTAGTGATATACCTGTAATGCGCTTGTTATCTATATAACATGTGTACATGGTCCTGGTTAGAATTATATACACAAACATGAACTTTCGGCCCAAATCAGCATATAGATACATCATATACATTCAACACAACACACGGAGTTCTAAGATTTATCAGTGATCAAATATCCGTCGGATAGCACAACTATAATTCACTTCATCAAGGTGGGCGGGTTCGATACAGATGGCTGACTTTGTGGATTTTCTCCGGATACTCCGGTTATCTCACACAATAAAACCATTCGAATGCTCCCATCTGAACCACTTTTTTGATAATTGTTGTAGAATAAACAAAGTTTACAGAAATCTGACGCTAATGTCAAACTAACTGTAACCCCGGTGAATAATAGCCGCACTTTACCGCTCTACTAGAGAAGGGGGAGGGGGAGGGGGAGGGGGAGAAGGAGGGATGGTTTCTTAGATATTTGTATATATAATATTAATGATATATTATTATATATATATATATATATATTATATATATTTTATAAATAGTGTTCCAAACTAGGCGAGATAACTGTTATCTATAGTAAATATCAATTCTTGACATAAGACATAATATACATGTACAATGTTTATATGCAAATAGCCCCGTAAAAACAAATGTCGAGAATATGTGTCGTTTTGTGTGAAGCGGTGGACCTCATTCAGCTGAATACTTAACACTAGCCCGACAAAACAGAAGAGAATAAGGCCAACAGTGTAACAAGTACAGAGACAAAAGGACACTACACGTGTTGTCGAATAAATCTTTAAACCGCATTGCCTTTGTTCAGAATATTACGTTGACCTCAAAAAGCAGAGTGCGGTATTTGGTAACTTAACATGTTAAATTTAAAACTAGAATTGAGATATTCTGTTGAGATTCAGATCACGTGTATTGCTTAACACGATTGTCATTTGATACGGTACCAACCACAACAATCCCAAACCAGTACAGGTAAGACAATTTAAGTGTTCATCTATTGTCAAGTTGATAAAGCTTGGGTAGCTACACTGTACGGCCGAGGAAACACGCTACAGCATATGTGGTGGTAGTGATGATAGCCTGGCACAATTCAGTGCATAGTCGATACGGTATCCAACCAAGCACGCCTTTCTGTCCCATGTTAACTTCGTCAGGACAGCATTCATGTCGATTTACGCTTATAAATAATTTCATTTCGAAACAATGTTCATAAGTAAAATAAAGACACCCCCAAAACAACAAAAAAGAATAATGATATATGTTAATATGAACGATCGCTAAAGTTCCTAACAACGTGTAAGTCGGTCACTTGATGTTCCTGTATAATTGTACAGAACCACTATAACGGTGAAAATGGGACAATCTCGGGCTTTGGGATGCTTTATAAAATGTTAGATTCTACTTTCTTTTTTCGACTTGTAAACTACCGTGTGTTTGTGTTTACAAATGAAAATGGAATTGAAAGCTATTGTAAACTAATCTATATAGGGTTGAAGCCATATTTGGTGTTATAGCCATACACACATACAAATTGTATATACTGAACTTATTAATTTTGGGGTTATATAGTCTTACACATTTATATGCACATTAATTACACATGTGTATCATGACTCGAAAGGAATTAAGTTAATTTCCTGTCAGAGTTTTGAAACTTAAAAACCCATCCTTATACAGTATTCGTTTTGCGGAAGGGCGTAAAGTGCCGGATTTCATTTAAAGTGACAGCTTTTAACAAATAAAGTTACTTCCTGGTTAGCGATATTTTCACAGTATGTAACTTTATTCGACAAACACACGCGCCTGACTCAAGATGGCTCCCTGCTACTTTCTGATGGTTGCCGTCTGTATGGCGATCTCTGTGAGAGGTAAATTGTTTATAAATATTACTTACGTATATGATGTTATAAGTTAAATTGTGTCTGTGAAAATGACGCGTTCTACAGATATCTGTCTGTCTGTGAACACATCTCTACAATGGAAGTGTCTCACTTCAGTTAACACTGGGTGTGTTTACTATCTACAAAACAAAATTCTTACAGACAAACACGTGACGTTTCGAGGGATAGAGAGATGTGCATTTGAATATGTTTCAAAATGTCGCTTTCCGCCGATATCTACCGATTTTACTTCAACCTACATTTATATATTTATCTATTTATTTATCTATAATTCATTTCTCATTTTTATTACCATCCGTAATTAATTCTTACGTTACACATTAATTAATAAATATCAGTAGGAAAGCTAGCATGTGACATTGATGCATTAGTAGGCTTCAGATAAAATGCTATTCCACTCATTGTTTGACCTGGTTTGTAGCTATAATGATATTCACATTTAAAATGTGCATTAGACCGTCCATGACATTTTACATCCGTTTTTGATGGATCGGTGACAAAGACCCACCATATAATACACAAATAAATTTGATTTAAAGACACATTTGAGCGAATAAATAAGGGGATGAGCAGTCTAAATAAAGCACGTGTTTATTACAATGACAAGGTTTAGAATACGTGAATGTTAATATTACAATTAAACGTTTGATAGATGGTATTAGTTGGTAATATTTATATATTGAAAAAGAATGCTGCACTTAGATATATATATATCCATTACCCATTAACATTGACAATACACACATTTATCACGCAGTTATCAACACGCGGTGTCTACCTGAGACGTATTTTAATATGTAAACATATTTTCTCGGTGGAATATTGATTTACTTCTATGTAATAGTAACGAAAATATTTCCTTTTTGACGTCAACAAATTGATTGCAGGAAGTCCACATTTCACTTTATCATCCGAAGAGATAAGCTGGTCTGAGGCCAGAGACGCATGCGCGGAAAACGGCAGTATCCTAACCGGAAGTGAAGAGAATGATGCGCAGATTGATGAATTGTTAAGTGACGCTAATATCAGTAACGTATGGACGGGCGAATACACATTCCTGACGGACTGGGTAGCTTATCAAGGTGAGATATCATTGATTGACAAGTGGAATGAATGGAAGTTTGACAGTTCAGGTGCATACATATAGTATAGAAATATGCCTTATTTATTCACCGAAAATAATAATGGAGCAGAATTTTTCATGGCAAAATCAGAAAATACTGATGTATAATCCAGTACAAAGTGCACGCACCAAATATTTCATGTTTCTACAAATGAATAAATAAACTATACACTCTCATTTGACTTTAAGAATGTATAAGCAAATCTGGAATCATAACTCTTTGCAATCCCTTGAAAATCATTCATCTATCGGTGTCCATTGCAAATTTTCATGAAGATAATGCATCTGTATGACGTTATGTATTTGGGTCAATGGAGGGACTTTTCTATAGTATTTTGCAATAAGACAGAAACACTTTTGTTAAGATGTGACATAACATCTAAATCTTTTAATTATCTCGTCTGAAAAAAAATAAAATTATTTTTTTCAAAAGAAATATTCAGAAATGTTACATCCTGAGAATGTGTGATTATCAATAACCTATGTACTATAGAAATACTTTGACATCATAACCATATTTTAACTTGACAGACGAGCAAAACAATATACTTTATAATGACATTGCCTGTATCTCAAAATATTTCATGCAAAGTGTATTGGACCTGAGAGATGGCAGTGCATTTTATCATAAAATGATCTTTTCCATCCCGTGTATTTTCTAAAACTAAAACATAGACTAAATATTGTCATTTAATTATTGTTTATAACTATAGGCTGCCATAGAGGTGATTTGTCAGACATTCAAGGGACGACTGTCACTTCACCCAAAGTAGGGAGATGTCAACTGTACTGCCAATCAAATGGAAGCGAGTACTTCATTTTGCAGGTAATACTCCTTACATACAAAAGCGAGTACTTCACATTACAGGTTCAACCCCATACATACAAAAGCGAGTATTTCACTATACAGGTAATACTCCATACATACAAAAGCGAGTACTTCGCATTACAGGTTCAATGCTCCATACATACAAAAACGAGTACTTCACATTATAGGTTCAGCCCCATACATACAAAAGCGAGTATTTCACATTACAGGTTCAACCCCATACATACAAAAGCAAGTATTTCACTATACAGGTAATACCTCAAACACACAAAAACGATTTCTTCACTTAACAGTTTATGCCCCATACACACGAAAGTATTTCACTTTAGAGGTTTCAATATTTCATGTTTCAATGTTGATTCAGTTTAAGCCTTACCGCTCATTAGCATACTAGATGATTATATTATATAATTTACAATCTTTAACATATAATACAAATTAACAAAAGATGGACAGCATTAATATAATTACTTTACACATACAGTAGATCTACATCTATAAAAATACATCATATTGAAAATAAATATTACAGTAAGGTTACAAATGTTATGACATTTCTGAGCGGCAATATGGAATGGATGAGTGGGTGGAGTATACAATAGTGTAGTCAGGGAATAGACGGCTATAATGTTGGTAAACCTAGAAACTGATATGAGTGAAAACCAGGGGACAATAATTGATGTCTAACTTGACAACGGCAATTAACGATTATGTGATTACAATAACATATTTCGTCATAACACAATTATACTTATTATTAAGAACAGAGGATACCTGAACACCAAAAAACATTCAGTTTAGATTCTACATTGAGGGACAAACTAATAAAAAAACACATAGATGGAGGAAGGAAGGCCTTACGATAATCAAGAAAACAACAGCAAAGAGCACGCTTGTCAGACAGCATTTTATAACGTTGTTGCAAGAGAGATAACAAAAACAACATGCATGCAATATTATATCTAAGTCCCCCAAACAAAGTGGGGTACATATTGATTCTTCTTCCCTTTTTTTGTTATGTAGGTACATCATGGGACACCGTTCACTCTCGTAACCTCACTTTCACTTTTTAAGAAAATGGGCGCCATTTCCTGGCCTCTGATTGGTCGAAATTTACATATTGTCTGATTTTGAAGAAAATTTGGTTTGTAGAGGTATCAGGGGGACTGCAAAATCAACTTAATGGGTTTCGTTGCCATACGTACATGTAGGTTTCTGATTGGTCGAGATGTTGTTTGATTTTAATGAAATTTGGTATATAGGGATATTGAGGGATGCCGAACAGAATGGTACGACTGCGGTGGCGTTTGGGAGACTTCTGGTTTCCCATTACAATAAGTACTTGTTTATTATTGGTTTGGCTATTTGGTCACGGATATCATATTGTTATATAACGGGCACCGCCAACTGGCAGCCCAAAACAGAATCGAAATTAAACCTTTAGAGCTTTAAAGCGACATTCACATGAAATTATAACTTCAAATATGTAAACAAGTATTTATTTCTTCCTACGGTGCTGGAATCATATTCTATAAGCACGTAAAACAGATATATTTGAGAAGAAAATCCTCGCATGCAGAGCGAATTCAGCATAGCTATCAACACTGTCCACGAGTGTTTACACATTCAGCAGGAATTTGTACTGAACACTTTAGATTGTGAAGTCACTGAAACATTTCCCAGTCAACTCGTGCACATCATTTAAGTACGATATACATGTTAATAATAAGATATAGGTAATTTTGCCTGCCTTGTCTCTCACTTTGCCTCTTCAATGTCGACTCCCCGTGTCACACAAAGCCACATACCCATGTGTGAGGGTGTACACGGTGGAAATTAGGGTATAATGGATTATATTTGCTATATCTAAGTCTTTCTTCTTTTCTACGTTTGTAGAGTGTGTGACAATGTTCACTTATCTTGATGTACAATACACTATCAGTTACGGGGTTTCTTTGAAATACCCGTCATTGTTTGCTGTTGTTTTCTCAAATCGCTTGTATTATATGGTCGCAGCGACAAATAAACTAGTTACTTCAAATCGTGTACACGTACGGGCAGATACTCCTTACCACAAGTGGGATAGCTTATAATTACTTTGCATATCCCACGAAAACAAAAACAAACATCAACGGGACAGATCGGCCAGATAAGCCCTACAACTGTTTAGAGGCGGAGCATGACAAACCTCTTCAGGACGCAGTTAAATGTGTTGTATTATAGTATCAAACACAATAAAGACGTGCGATGTAATGATAATACCGGAATACGCAAAAACACTCAAGTTACAAAAAAAAAGTGACATAAAATGCGCCCAGCAAAATCAGTTTTAAATGTCCGTATGTTATATATATTTATCCCATAACCACGCTTGTTTCACAACTGATATGGCACGGGATAAAATTCGTAGCAGTGTGTTATTGTTTTTGTTTACACACCGCAGTGTGTAACCACTTTCTAAGCCTCCGATTGGGCATTTGTGACCTCCAACGAATCTGATTGGCTAACCTCTGGCCTTTGACCACGGACTATTTTTACTACTCTCATACTCTCACTTATCTTCTCTTTGTTTTGCCGTCTGTCTTTGGTGCTCAACATTAGCATATTAAACTGGATAAAAGGGATGTCCTCATGGAAATGTCGATTAATCTGGGGTTTGAGTCGTACAAAATATATAATTTGATGATATTTGAAATAGACGACGGAAGCGAGATATTGCATCGATTGTAGGCCTACAAGTAGCGAATTAAAACTTACCCCCCCCCCCCCCCCCCCCCCCCCCCCTTGAATGAATGAATTTTAAAAAAGAATGAACAAATGTAATACAAAATGTTTGAATCGCTGTCTCTAAATCGTAGTCATTTGAATGAAACGGTCGCACCATCTAACGTAACTGTTAGGCAGCTTCCCTTTTAGTCGGGTGTCATTCGGTACGGAACAGAAAAAAACATCAACGAATAAACACAAGTTTTCTTATCATTCCACTTACCTTTATTACGAATATATTTATCCCAAACACAAAAATTAAAAAAAATCATCCTGGAACATTTGTCTCATGTCAGTAAACTGACGAGATTTCGTGTAAACACACTGACAAACGATCCAGCTCGGTTTCCGAAACATTTGTTGAAATGCACGATGTCTTGAATGAATAAATCTCAGAATGAACATTTAACATCACAATAACCAGTAATTGCATACCTACGGTATCCAAGAAAGGACCGATAATTGAATCTGACAATGATTAGTCTAATGTTCAGCAGTGACATGACGGTGTCGTCTTCGAATTTTTGAGCGGAATTATTTAAACAAGTTACCTATTAATAAATTACACAGATACAAGGACTTTCAAACCTTTATTTCGCTTTGTAAAATAATATAATTTACAAATATAGTACAGAAGAGTCGTGCATCTAAAATAGATGATAAGCTTTCGTTCATAACGACCTATATTTTGCCCCGTAGTGATTTGGTTCACGGAATTTAGTTGCTACGTTGGGAGAATTTGAACTTGACATGCTTTCAGTTGTAAGTAAAGAAGTTATGGGATAAACAAGTTCCCCTACTCGTGACGATTGTTTATCATTTTTATTCTCGCTAAAGCTCGTGTCTTTTCAAAATTAGAAAATTAACTTACTCGAGTTGGATAAAAATGATAAACAATCTCAATTCGTTGGGGAACCTCTCTCTATATATATATAAAGCAGCGGTCAATTTACCCGCTTACTCGCTTCGTCTGTCAATACACCCAATATATACACAGGTACTCGCCTCACCTGTCAATACACCCAATATATAACCACAGGTACTCGCCTCGTCTGTCAATACACCCAATATATACACAAGTACTCGCCTCGCCTGTCAATACACCCAATATATAACGGGTACTCGCCTCACCTGTCAATACACCCAATATATACACAGGTACTCTCCTCGTCTGTCAATACACCCAATATTTCACAGATACTCGTCTCGTCTGTCAGTACACCCAATATATACACAGGTACTCTCCTCGTCTGTCAATGCACCCAATATATACACAGATACTCGTCTCGTCTGTCAATATACCCAACATCTACACATGTACTCGCTTCGTCTGCCAACGTAACAACTAAACTGGATATATTGCGATACTATATATTTAGTTTCTGTGTCTAGACGGAGAGAGACCGTCGTTTGTATCATAACTGATCTTTAAGTTAACAAAATGAGCACAGTGATCAAATATATATCATATTATTTGTTTGGGATGTTGATATAGTATTGGTTCCCAAGTTTGACGTTTAATTTGATGCAAATCAAAGTAATAAATTGTACTTGCCAGTATAAATCATATAATGCGAAATAGAAACCTCATGTGATATGAAGTGAGTTGTATCCCATACTTTTCCAGGACACGGATGTTTGTAAATGTATCGACAACATCACCGGGTCCAAGCTGAATCGGACACACGACTCTCATTGTAACCGTACGTGTGGGGAGGGACCAGAGAAAGGCACGAGGTGTGGCGGGACGAATGATCACGTGGTCTCGCTTTATAGAACATCCGGTAAGTAATAGTGACTAATAACTCTCCGTCTTATATCATGTCCATTGTTTATGTGTCGGGTAAAGGCCGACTTATATGTATCACTATGTCGGGGTCGGCGATGTTGTCGGCGCTTTCGTCGGCGGCGGCGTCGTCTGCACAATGGTTTCCATGCGATAACTTGAGTACCCTTTGGTCAATCAAACTCAACCTTCATATAGTGCTTCCTTACAGAAAGTGATTGCTTGTGGTTGCTTTCCATGTTTCAAAGGTCAAGGTCACTGTTACTATTAACATAAAGTTGGTTTCATTGTGATAACTCGAGTATGGCTAATCAGGCTCAAACTTCATGCAGTGCTTCCTTACCAAAAGTGCTTGCTTAGATTGTTTTCAGGTTCAAAGGTCAAATGTAAAAGTCACTGTTAATATTAATAGACATTGATTTCCATGCAAAAACTCAAGTTCACTTGGGCCAATCAAACTCAAACTTTGTATAGTGTTTCCTTAATTGTTTTCCATGCCTGAAGGTCAAAGGTTAAGATCACTGTTACACATGTACTATAAATAGAAAATACGTTTCCATGCTATAACTCGAGTTTCCCTAAGCCAATCCTTACCAAAAGTGCTTACTAAGATTGCTTTTCAGGCTCAAAGGTCAAATGTCATTGTTACTATAAATCGAAAATAAGATTGTTTGCGATAACTTGAGATCCCTTGGACCAATCAAACGCAAACTTGATGCATTGCTTTCTTACAGGAAGTGATTGCTTGTTTAAGTTAATATCCTAGCTTGCTGCGCAGACGACACATCCACTTCCGTGGAATTAGTGTTTCAACCATTATTCAAATTTAATAGAAGGTCGAAAACAACAGGTATATCGACTAAATTTAACACATGTGACTTAATATCGCACGAGGGAATATAATGTTTATACTTGAGTTACAAATGTAACCATACCACCATTTATTTGGTCTGTATCAACTTGTATCTTACCATATGTAGTCGGCATCCGTCACAGATGTCATAAGAATGGGAACAAGTCCTGTGATATCGAATCAAGTGGTACATGTTGATAAACATCATTGTTGTGGAGAGCAAGGGTAACGCAAATACTATAATACTAATTTCAATATAAGTTCGATCAAAGCGCATAAAAAGAATCTAAATGATCCATTATATTTCGGAAAAGAAAAGAAAAAGAAAAGAAAAAAAAAAGAAGCAAAAAAAAAAAAAAACGGAAACAAAAACAAAACAAACAAAAAATAGAAAAAAAAAAAATTGTTAAATGAAATATATAAATACAAATAATGATATTTTTATTCGGGTTTTTTGTCAATGCATAGTACATAAAATGCAAATACTCCTTTACATACTCACACATACATACACAAAACCCTATTTATAAAACTTGTTTGCTTTCTCCCACATAATAAAGCTATATTTTCGTGGTATCACAAAGGGAAATTACCAGCTGAGCGACGTTTTGATAATTTATCACAGAATGTTATTCGATAAGACGTTCGATCGTATCACTGCGTCAGTTACCTGTGTGTTCATACGTCACCATAACATTATAAATTGTCAAGTAAATGTTGATTTTTTTAATGTTACTGATAAATCTTTCCATTTCAGATTATACAATGCTTATATTTAGAATTGCCTTATTCGCTCTAGATTTGCTGACTTTACAGAAGGACGTACACTGTGTAAGCACGTGCTACAATGTATCACAGGACGGTGTGGATATTATCATATGTGTATTTAGTGCGTTTTGATAGATTTGGTTAAGATCATTTCAGTTGTACGATTCGAATATGTAAAGTTAGTAATGTCATCATACTAATATCAACAACAGGCGTTATACTGCATCTTTTCTCACAGGATTTGAACGACATGATGGACGACTGAAGATAATATGTGAAAATAAACACGGGACCCTTTCTTGTCCACCTCGTACAGTTATCAATATAACATACGCAAACTACGGCTTAACTGAGCTCTTTGATTCCTGTCCAAAAAATCATGTGTTACCGTCAAACACTAATTGCATAAAAACAGAGTCCACTGCAATTATGCAGAAATCGTGTAACGACAAAAGAACTTGTACAGTAACTGCATCAAATGACTATTTCAAAGGTGACCCCTGTCGAGGGACAACCAAACTCCTGAACGTTTCATATACGTGTCTGCCAACAGGTTTGTGTATTCATCCGCATGTTGTCTTATTGCTTTAGATTATACAAGTGTCGGTGAGTATAGACTTTTGTTATTAATTAATCATCACTGAAAAGGTGCTGGGATATATACTGTCTAGTTAGAAGGAAATTTAATTATTTTGCTATATACACACAAATGTATAGAGGTTTTAACTACATGTTGTATTTAAGGCACGTTAGCATGGCATTTAAAATTCACGAACTAGGCATGACAGCAACAACCGTGAACTATTGTCTCCGTGAAACTTAATACCCTTGAACTAAGCATGACAACAACAACCATGAAATAGTATCTCCGTGAAACTTAACACCCTTGAACTAGGCATGACAACAGCAACCGTGAAATATTATCTCCATGAAACTTAATACCCTTGAACTAGGCATGACAACAACCGTGAAATATTATCTCCGTGAAACTTAACACCCTTGAACTAGGCATGACAGCAACCGTGAAATATTATCTCCGTGAAACTTAACACCCTTGAACTAGGCATGACAACAGCAACCGTGAAATATTATCTCCGTGGAACTTAACGCCATTGAACTAGGCATGACAACAACCGTGAAATATTATCTCCGTGAAACTTAACACCCTTGAACTAGGCATGACAGCAACCGTGAAATATTATCTCCGTGGAACTTAACGCCCTTGAACTAGGCATGACAGCAAACGTGAAATATTATCTCCGTGAAACTTAACACCCTTGAACTAGGCATGACAGCAAACGAGAAATATTATCTCCGTGAAACTGAACACCCACGAGCTATAGGTAGGACTGACTGGAAGAACCGTGAAATATAACCACGTGAAAGTTTACATTCTTGAACAAGGTCTGCCTGGGACAATCATGGAATATCAACCTCGTGAAATAATACATTATTAGACTAGTCTGTACTGGTAAAACCATTAAATAATTAACCCTGTGAAATAATACAACTGTAATAAGTATCGTAGACAATAAACAAATGTATATATATATGTCTGTATATTCTGGGGTTTTGTTTTGATATCGTATCGTTTAACGGCCCATCTACTGCTAAAGGACAGATAAAAGCATTGCTGATACATTTTATCCATGGCTTCCAAAGCGCTTTAACTAATTAAGCTTTACTAAAACTTAACAAAGTGTGTTGGGGGTAAATACATATCGTTCATGTACAATTAATCATTGAAATGTCTTGGTGCGCTATTCACGGTCGATATCAATGAGAGGCCAACATGTAGGAATTAATACCAGTGCGAAGATCTGAGGGAGATCAGTCCTAGAACCGCTACAAAGATCAAAGGGGGATCACTCCTAGTACCGGTACTTATATCTCAGGGAGATAACTCCTAGTACCGGTACTTAGATCAAAGGGAGATAACTCCTAGTACCGGTACTTAGATCTCAGGGAGATAACTCCTAGTACCGGTACTAAGATCAAAGGGAAATAACTCCTAGTTATCTCGGGCATGAAATTCGCTAGCCTTGTGGCTGTCTTCTTTGATAATCAATCATTGCTATATTGATTAGTATAAATCGATTCACTTTCCCATATAAAACTATCATATGCTTGTATCCTTTCTAACGGACCATATTTGCTATCTAAGCCTTAAAGCAGTTCTAATCAAGCAATGGCTTTGCTGCTATCAAAATATTAAATGATCTTTGGATATAATCATAATTCTCACCACGACATAATGCTTTGGCCTCACAGAAGTTAACATATTGGGCAGAGAGTAACAGAATTCTGTCTTTGTAAATTCACATAATTTCCTATTTCTTGTCAGGTGATCTTGATTAAAAGTACAATATCGATTTATATCTGTATGTGAGAGTATCATTCTACATAAATAAATTCTAGTCGTTATGTTGTTCATATTGCCAGACTGGAATTATTTCCCGTGTTGTACTGATGCTGTTGTTGTTGTTGTTGTTGTTTTTTTTTTAATTAAAGGTTAATGGAAATGCTTATATCCTGGTAGTTCTATTGCAGACTGAACTGGTCCATGTATTTCCCATTATCGTTCCTATTTACAAACGGATTAACTTTGTCAACTCTAAAACCTGTTGTATTCAAAAAGTTTAACGTTAGCATGTATTGTATGTAAAAAAAAGAAAAAAAAAAACACACACACAAACAAACAACACCAACCCCCTAAAAAAACAAAAAAAAAACTGTCAGTAATCAATAAGAATTGATTTAACCATAAAAGATGTTAAAACATGATGGCAATCCATACATGTACATTCACTATGTTAAATACTCGTTTGGCCGTCTAAAGGGAAATAACTCCACTTAATTGCTGTTATTGACTATTATAGGAATATCGAGTTCCTAGGATCAATTGTCCGATCTATCTGTGTGATTTTTGATCTACTACACCTTAGCTGTACGTGTATTTTAATTCATGTGTCGTTCCCTTTACAGACTGTACAGAAGACTTGTGTCGTGTGTTTAAGCTGGATACAAACAACACAGTGATTCTAATGACGACTCCTTGTGATTCGGGAATCACTTCAACAGCTTGTATCACATGTACGTATCACAACCGAACATACACGCTCCACTTGTTGTCATTTCATTGTGATGGTGAAACATTATAGAGTTTACGGCTGACGATATATATGTGTTGCTGTGTCTTTTGTTATTACAAATAAACTGAATGTTTCATGGGGTGTAATTATGTGGTCACTAGCTTAAACACCAAAATTTATGACAAGAGATCAAACTTTCAAAATTTAAAATTTCGAATATCATTAACCACAGCATGGTGAAAATGAAGACAAAACTACCGCAGTTTCTGATTGTAAGAAATCACATTCTCAACTTGTCTACAGATCAGTTTATGTCTGTTAACACAACAGTGCATGACGCAATATAACTCATCATCACTAAATGACTGTTACAGTGTCTGACCTATTATAGATGTAGTATGAGTGGAATTACAATCACCAGACACAAATAGCTATTTGTGTGATATTCTGTATTTCTCACAAACTTTAGGTTTTGTTGTTCAACAGATAACGAGACATCTGAGGCAGATGAAATGACATTAATCATGCATAATGGTACAAGGGACAAAGCAATTGATCTGTGTAGGCATGGCTATGTCCCTGGGATGGACAACACAACCAGAGCGAAACTGTTGGAGAAGGCTCATACCAACCAAACCATATGGAGTGGTTACGTCAGACAGCGGATCGACGTCAGCGATGGCGGTAACAACTTTCACTGAAAAAGATCGAGAAGAAAAAGAATATATCAAAATATATACAGCTTAAATATTCTTAGGTTCATGTAAATTGAAGACCGTTCGTTCGTATTGATGTAAAGTCAGCTGAAATGGATTTCTTTTTTTTTTATAAAAGATGCCTCCACTTACGATTGCTGCAGAACCGATGTCAGAAAATAATTAAGACATTTCAATGAGAGATTGGAATTGTAAGGTTCATGTTTATAGCTTATCCAGTGGTACTTACAAGCCTTTAAATCACTATTATGGTGTTATTAAATACTTGGGAGCATAACAGCATGGTTGTTTTGTGTAAAATATGTGATCCGCATGAGCCTACTGTGTTCTCCTGAAATTTGTATTTCAAGTATGTTTGGTCGATTTTTCCAGAAAGCTTAACAAACTACATGTCAAAGCCATTCCTATGGATAGCCATGATCAATACTAATAGTTTATCAAACTACTTCTGTATAATTGTAGTACTATAGATATTAATATGCTTGTAAAACATCACTGGATTTGCTTTTCACACGAACCTTTCGTGTGGTCTTACATATAAACAGTCTAACTGATTAACGACTGTTATGCCATAGTATCCTAGTTACGCTACAGTGTGGACAGCCAAAAGATTAAGTTATTTTAAGATGACGAAGTTTTAAAATTGTTTAAAAATTGAAATATCAATAACGTTTCATCATTTTTTTTGCTTTAATCAGGTCTGTTCATAATGATGTGTACGCCTATAACCTTCTCCCCGCTAGGTATTTACTCGAACAACGGAAGCCTGATGCAATGCTATAGTATGGAGAATTACACCCGTGTTAGAAGAAATTGTACGGAAAAGCGACGATATATCTGTCGAAAAGGTAAGAAGATTTATGACACAAAATATGTTTTCCTTAAATATTTGTTTCTCTTTTTTTTTCTGTACTCATTACTATTAGTTTAATTGTAAACTTGAACAATGCGTAAAGAAATCCTTAAATCATATTTGTTTAAAATATGATCAGCTTTGAATCAAACAAATTTGCAGCTTTTGATAAAATATATCAGGAACTATAAGACTATTGTTATCTTGAAGGCCTGCATTAGGCAGTCTGTCATAGAGATAAACGTCGTGTAGTATCAAGAATTATAAAATGGAAATCGCAAAATAAAATCAGAATTTGGACTCTGAAATAATTCATGTTTAACATATTCACACTACGAAATTGTCGTCAATGGGAAATAAAATGAATATAATTATATTTTTTATCAGGAATACTTTTAATAGTAGTGTGTACTAAAATATACAGACTAATAAGTAGCTGAACAATATGTTGATAAATTGATCGTTTTGTCTTACTCCTAATGGGATCAGTTAACAGCGTCAATCTTTGACTTGTTTACACAGAATCTGTCGATGAAATACCAACAATAGAAACAGTCACGGCACCGGAGACAGGTAAGAGGAGATCACATTTTATAAACATATCACATTGGCCATGATTAAAACATCACGTTGATCATAAATTAAACAACGTGTCGAGTATCAGTTAAAATTATTTCTGCTATCAGTAAAACATTACGTCGGCTATCAGTAAAACATTACGTCGGCTATCAGTAAAACATTACGTCGGCTATCAGTAAAACATTACGTCGGCTATCAGTAAAACATTACGTCGGCTATCAGTAAAACGTTACGTCGGCTACCAGTAAAGCATTACGTCGGCTATCAGTAAAGCATTACGTCGGCTACCAGTAAAACATTACGTCGGCTTTTATAAAACATTACGTCGGCTTTTATAACACATTACATCGGCTTTTATAAAACATTACGTTGGCTATCAGTAAAACATTATGTCGGCTATCAGTAAAACGTTACGTCGGCTATCAGTAAAACGTTACGTCGACTATTAATAAAACATTACGTCGGCCATCAGTAAACCATTACGTCGGCTATCAGTGAAATATTATGTCGGCTATCAGTAAAACGTTACGTCGACTATCAGTAAAACATTACGTCGGCTATCAGTAAAACATTACGTCGACCATCAATAAAACATTACGTCGGCTATTTTTAAAATATTACGTCGGCTATCAGTTAAACATCAAGCTAATAATGATGGTGATATATCAGTAGTGTCCAAATGGGTGAGGAAAGGACAGAAGTCCCCGTACCAGTTGACCAGAGCATAACTTTAAAAAAAATTATGGGCACAATTTGTATCAATGTATGCTGATGTGTTATGTCTGAAAAATCCTCATTTAGCAACAAGTCATGACAATCGGAGTTCTGACACTTGCGGATAAAAAAGACTTCCGGCCAAAATTCGACACAGTTTTCATTGACCGGAAATTCAGACATATGTGAAATTATAAAATGGAAATCGCAAAATAAAATCAAAATTTGGACTCTGAAATAAATCATGTTTAACATACACACTACGAAATTGTCGTCAATGGGAAATAAAATGAATATAATTATATTTTTTATCAGGAATACTTTTAATAGTAGTGTGTACTAAAATATACAGATTAATAAGTAGCTGAACAATATGTTGATAAATTGATCGTTTTGTCTTACTCCTAATGGGTTCAGTTAACAGCGTCAATCTTTGACTTGTTTACACAGAATCTGTCGATGAAATACCAACAACAGAAACAGTCACGGCACCGAAGACAGGTGAGAAGAGATCACATTTTATAAACATATCACATTGGCTATGAATAAAACATCACGTTGATCATCAATTAAACAACGTGTCGAGTATCAGTTAAAATTATTTCTGCTATTAGTAAAACATTACGTCGGCTATCAGTAAATCATTACGTCGGCTATCAGTAAAACATTACGTTGACTTTTATAAAACGTTACGTCGGCTACCAGTAAAACATTACGTCGGCTATCAGTAAAGCATTACGTCGGCTATCAGTAAAACATTACGTCGGCTTTTATAACACATTATGTCGGCTTTTATAAAACATTACGTCGGCTATCAGTAAAACATTATGTCGGCTATCAGTAAAACAATACGTCGGCTATCAGTAAAGCATTACGTCGGCTACCAGTAAAACATTACGTCGGCTTTTATAACACATTATGTCGGCTTTTATAAAACATTACGTCGGCTATCAGAAAAACATTATGTCGGCTATCAGTAAAACGTTACGTCGGCTATTAGTAAAACGTTACGTCGACTATTAATAAAACATTACGTCGGCCATCAGTAAAACATTACGTCGGCTATCAGAAAAACGTTATGTGGGCTATCAGTAAAACAATACGTCGGCTATCAGTAAAACATTACGTCGACTATTAATAAAACATTACGTCGGCCATCAGTTAAACATTACGTCGGCTATCAGAAAAACGTTATGTGGGCTATCAGTAAAACAATACGTCGGCTATCAGTAAAACATTACGTCGACTACCAGTAAAACATTACGTCGGCTTTTATAACACATTATGTCGGCTTTTATAAAACATTACGTGGACTATCAGTAAAACATTATGTCGGCTATCAGTAAAACGTTACGTCGGCTATTAGTAAAACGTTACGTCGACTATTAATAAAACATTACGTCGGCCATCAGTAAAACATTACGTCGGCTATCAGTGAAAGATTATGTCGGCTATCAGTAAAACATCACGTCGGCTATCAGTAAAACGTTACGTCGGCTATCAGTAAAACATTACCGTGACTTTTATAAAACGTTACGTCGGCTACCAGTAAAACATTACGTCGGCTATCAGTAAAACATTACCGTGACTTTTATAAAACGTTACGTCGGCTACCAGTAAAACATTACGTCGGCTATCAGTAAAGCATTACGTCGGCTATCAGTAAAACATTACGTCGGCTTTTATAACACATTATGTCGGCTTTTATAAAACATTACGTCGGCTATCAGTAAAACATTATGTCGGCTATCAGTAAAACGTTACGTCGGCTATTAGTAAAACGTTACGTCGACTATTAATAAAACATTACGTCGGCCATCAGTAAAACATTACGTCGGCTATCAGAAAAACGTTATGTGGGCTATCAGTAAAACAATACGTCGGCTATCAGTAAAACATTACGTCGACTATTAATAAAACATTACGTCGGCCATCAGTTAAACATTACGTCGGCTATCAGAAAAACGTTATGTGGGCTATCAGTAAAACAATACGTCGGCTATCAGTAAAACATTACGTCGACTACCAGTAAAACATTACGTCGGCTTTTATAACACATTATGTCGGCTTTTATAAAACATTACGTGGGCTATCAGTAAAACATTATGTCGGCTATCAGTAAAACGTTACGTCGGCTATTAGTAAAACGTTACGTCGACTATTAATAAAACATTACGTCGGCCATCAGTAAAACATTACGTCGGCTATCAGTGAAAGATTATGTCGGCTATCAGTAAAACGTTACGTCGACTATCAGTAAAACATCACGTCGGCTATCAGTAAAACGTTACGTCGGCTATTAGTAAAACGTTACGTCGACTATTAATAAAACATTACGTCGGCCATCAGTAAAACATTACGTCGGCTATCAGTGAAAGATTATGTCGGCTATCAGTAAAACGTTTTGTCGACTATCAGTAAAACATCACGTTGGCTATCAGTAAAACGTTACGTCGGCTATCAGTAAAACATTACGTCGGCTATCAGTAAAACATTACGTTGACTTTCATAAAACGTTACGTCGGCTACCAGTAAAACATTACGTCGGCTATCAGTAAAACGTTACGTCGGTTATCATCGAAACATATTATTATACCTCAGACTTGTATCACAGCTTCTGATTAGTGAAAACCATGTCACGTGATTAAAAACATTCGTTATGTCAATCACAAATTTCCAAATAATTCATTATTTACTTGCTGTCGCTTTCGAAACATCATGTCACCCTCTGAATATCATAATGTCACCCTCTCGTGAGCCCTCCAAAATCGTTATATCACCCTCTCGTGAGCCCCAACTCGGAACTCTCTTCCGTAACGTCTTCAAAAGTAGTCGAATCAGAGGAGTTCCGAGTATTCTGCTCGATAATAACAATGGCTGCCGGCGGACGCTATCGTCTGCCAACAGTGGAGGAAATGGCGAAATTATTGCAAGAAAAGGATTCTAAAAACACCAAAAGGGTCATCAATGGGGCCGTGGATTCCTTTATATATTTCCTATCTGCAACAGGTAGACCAAAAGATTTTGAAAACTTCGACGTCCATACATTGAACGTTCGACTGGGAGAATTTTATGCCGGGGCCCAGAAAGACGATGGGGTACCTCTTAAACGATCTTCGTTGAACAGTCTAAAATATGGTTTGAAGAAATACATATTGAACAAAATGAGTATAGACATCAGTGGTCAGGTTAGAATCCTATGGCTATAGGTTGATTACAATTGAGCATTTGTTGAATAGTTGATGAATTAATGAAATAAATTTTCTTAAAAACTGTTGATAGTCTAGTAATAAATAAACTTATTGATACCAAAATTGATTCACTTATGTTTTTTTCGGTATAATAAAACAATTACTGCCCTTGTTTCGGGTTGACATGAATATTTGCCCACCCTTGAGGTGTCATGTCACCCTCGGGCTACGCCCTCGGGTGACATGACACCTCTCGGGAGGTCAAATATTCATGTCAACCCGGAACGAGGGCAATAATTGTATAACGTCGGCTATCAATAAAACATTACGTCGGCCATCAGTTAAACATTACGTCGGCTATCAGAAAAACGTTACGTCGGCTATCAGTAAAACAGTACGTCGGCTATCAGTAAAACATTACGTCGACTTTGATAAAATGTTACGTCGGCCACCGGTAAAACATTACGTCGGCTATCAGTAAAGCATCACGTCGGCTACCAGTAAAACATTACGTCGGCTTTGATAAAACATTACGTCGGCTTTTATAAAACATTACGTCGGCTTTTATAAAACATTACGTTGGCTACCAGTAAAACATTACGTCGTCTTTTATAAAACATTACGTCGGCTATCAGTTAAACATTACGTCGGCTATTAATAAAACATTACGTCGGCTATCAGTAGAACATTACGTCGACCATCAGTAAAACATTACGTCGGCTATCAGTGAAACATTATGTCGGCTATCAGTAAAACGTTACGTCGACTATCAGTAAAACATTACGTCGGCTATCAGTAAAACATTACGTCGACCATCAATAAAACATTACGTCGGCTATTTTTAAAATATTACGTCGGCTATCAGTTAAACATCAAGCTAATAATGATGGTGATATATCAGTAGTGTCCAAATGGGTGGGGAAAGGACAGAAGTCCCCGTACCAGTTGACCAGAGCATAACTTTAAAAAAATTATGGGCACAATTTGTATCAATGTATGCTGATGTGTTGTGTCTGAAAAATCCTCATTTAGCAACAAGTCATGACAATCGGAGTTCTGGACACTTGGGGATAAAAAAGACTTCCGGCCAAAATTCGACACAGTTTTCATTGACCGGAAATTCAGACATATGTGAAATTATAAAATGGAAATCGCAAAATAAAATCAAAATTTGGACTCTGAAATAAATCATGTTTAACATACACACTACGAAATTGTCGTCAATGGGAAATAAAATGAATATAATTATATTTTTTATCAGGAATACTTTTAATAGTAGTGTGTACTAAAATATACAGATTAATAAGTAGCTGAACAATATGTTGATAAATTGATCGTTTTGTCTTACTCCTAATGGGATCAGTTAACAGCGTCAATCTTTGACTTGTTTACACAGAATCTGTCGATGAAATACCAACAACAGAAACAGTCACGGCACCGAAGACAGGTGAGACGAGATCACATTTTATAAACATATCACATTGGCTATGAATAAAACATCACGTTGGTCATCAATTAAACAACGTGTCGAGTATCAGTTAAAATTATTTCTGCTATTAGTAAAACATTACGTCGGCTATCAGTAAAACATTACGTCGGCTATCAGTAAAACATTACGTCGGCTATCAGTAAAACATTACGTTGACTTTTATAAAACGTTACGTCGGCTACCAGTAAAACATTACGTCCGCTATCAGTAAAACGTTACGTCGGCTATCAGCGAAACATAACGTCGGCTATCAGTAAAACGTTACGTCGGCCATCAGTTAAACATTACGTCGGCTATCAGTAAAACATTACGTCGACTTTTATAAAACGTTACGTCGGCCACCGGTAAAACATTACGTCGGCTATCAGTAAAGCATTACGTCGGCTACCAGTAAAACATTACGTCGGCTTTTATAAAACATTACGTCGGCTTTTATAACACATTACGTCGGCTTTTATAAAACATTACGTCGGCTATCAGTAAAACATTACGTCGGCTATCATTAAAACATTACGTCGGCTATCAGTAAAACGTTACGTCGACTATTAATAAAACATTACGTCGGCAATCAGTAAAACATTACGTCGGCTATCAGTAAAACATCACGTCGGCTATCAGTAAAACGTTACGTCGGCTATCAGTAAAACATTACGTCGGCTATCAGTAAAACATTACGTTGACTTTTATAAAACGTTACGTCGGCTACCAGTAAAACATTACGTCGGCTATCAGTAAAACGTTACGTCGGCTATCATTAAAACATTACGTCGGCTATCAGTAAAACGTTACGTCGACTATTAATAAAACATTACGTTGACTTTGATAAAACGTTACGTCGGCTACCAGTAAAACATTACGTCGGCTATCAGTAAAACGTTACGTCGGTTATCATCGAAACATAACGTCGGCTATCAATAAAACGTTACGTCGGCCATCAGTTAAACATTACGTCGGCTATCAGAAAAACGTTACGTCGGCTATCAGTAAAACAGTACGTCGGCTATCAGTAAAACATTACGTCGACTTTGATAAAATGTTACGTCGGCCACCGGTAAAACATTACGTCGGCTATCAGTAAAGCATCACGTCGGCTACCAGTAAAACATTACGTCGGCTTTTATAAAACATTACGTCGGCTTTTATAAAACATTACGTCGGCTATCAGTAAAACATTACGTCGTCTTTGATAAAACATTACGTCGGCTATCAGTTAAACATTACGTCGGCTATCAGTAGAAAATTACGTCGGTTATCAGTAAAACGTTACGTCGACTATTAATAAAACATTACGTCGGCTATTTTTAAAACATTTCGTCGACTATCAGTTTAATATTACTATTACTATTTTAAACATCAAGCTAATAATGATGGTGATATATCAGTATTGTTCAAATGGGTTCGGAAAACCAGGAAATTGGTTACCGGAGCATAACTCTGAAAAAATTATGGGCACAATTTGTATCACTGTATGCTGATGTGTTGTGTCGGAAAAATCCTCATTTAGCTACAAGTCATGACAATCGGAGTTCTGGACACTTGGGGATAAAAAGACTTTCGGCCAAAAAAAGTTTTTATAGACCGGAAATTCAGACAGATGTGAAACAATACGTGATATGATGTCCTCAGTACAGTAAACGACAGAGTCCAAGTAAAACAAAGCGAGTCTCACAGAGGGTTGAGTCCGGTTTCTTTATGGATCGGGTAGCAATAGATATTCCCTGTGAGCTCTCAAGTAACCAGCAGGGTAACCGACACATATCCCAAGTGGTCAGAGAGACATGCCAAACATGGAAGCACAGACGGTGGCCAAGATTCTCGTAGAGGAGGTATTACTGTAAAAGTGAATATTTTCGCGCGTTGAAATTTTCGCTTAGTCAGCCTCCAAACTGTTTGCGGTGTGGATATTTTCGCGCTGTCAGTCATGAAGAAACTATATAATTTCGCGCTGCGATGTCATTGGCCATGTACATAAAGTAAGATTTTTTCGGCAAACTCCATTGAAAGCTCGCAACGATCGGTCCAGTAAATATATCACACTTCGATCAACAGACAACTTTAGGTTAATTTGTTGTAAGTGTGATCATTGCATTACATTTATGACAGGAAAAAACATTAATATATATGGGATATCTTAGCGTTGATTCAGTTTTTTACATTGAAATACACCACGCTGAATGCAACTTTAGGCCCCTAAAATGTATATAACATGCGTTATCAGTACTTGTACTGTACGGTAAATTAAGAAATCATCCGTGTATTGTCAAATGCAGTATTTACTATGTTTTTTATTATTCAATTGCGACCGAATACCCCTAGCTAGGTTTGGTGTACCTTACGCCATCTAAACCGATCAAGGATCCCAATTGTAAGGTGTTTTGTTCAATGAGATGTGCTTATTACTATCAATTAACACAACACATACCACTCCCTATCATCCCAAATTAGAGGGCATGGTAGAACGGGACGCTTGTGACCATGCTGAGCGCGCGCCTTTGTGATTAACCATCAGACTGACTGGGACGTAATAATGGCGTACCGCTCTACAGAGCACGTGGCCTAACGCTTTGATGCTTGGAAGGGAAACAAGCACTCCACTGGACATTCTTTATGAAATTATGAATTGAAAACAAATGTCAAATCCATTCTTCGAAATCAATAGGCTTGGCAGTTGTGGGAGAAAATGGAAACTAAACACGAACTGGTGAGGAAACATTCAAAAGGTGCGATGCTCTGACAAAAGCGTTATAATAACCGGAAATTGTCATGGACCCTGTATTCGTCAAAATACTTTTAATCACCTTTCTCGTTAATATTACTGCATTTCTCTATTTAATTATCCCATTTCGTCTTTTTCAGACTCGACTACCAAGCTCTCTACGGTTGTAACTACAACCAGACAACAAGAAAAAGTTACCTTACGGAAACCTCGTAAAAGCTCGCGAGAGGATACAAAAGTCATAGGGGGTAATTTCGCTGGTTATGATGTTTGTGGTATGCAAAATATTTCTAAAAACAGGATTTTTTTTTTTTCATTTTCTTCAATATTTTCATTTCACTAATATGCAGGTGTTACTGCTGCATTATTAATATATCCCGTGGTAATGTTGACTCATTGTATATTAAGGAGGACCTCCTAATGTACTTCATTTTGTCGCCTTCCAGAACAGATTTATTTGCAAAATCCGTCAGTATATAAACGTTTTATCGCGTAATTCTAGGGCCCGTTTACTGATGACCATTACTGGGATCTTTTTCAAATTGATGACGAGTAGCTTTTGAAACCAATACAACTATTGATGCTTCAGCTTAGATGAGTTTATCTTAATTTTTGTGGTCAAATGGAAGAATTCTATTTCTGGTCGGACAAACCAGAAATTTACACTAGCGTTTTCAAATGCTTTGAGGGCAAGCTCTTCAGGTGTAATGAAAGCATGTGAAAGCGCTAGTGTGAATTTCTGGTTTGTGTTTTTTAGTATTATTACTATGTATATCCATCACAAGGGCATTATGTATTTTTAATTATATATATATAAGGGTATGGGTATTTTAATGTGTAAAGTGAGTATTTCAAACAAGTGAAGAAATTAGATTTGTTCACGTGTATGTCTTGGTATGGTTTTGAAAGTGTTTACGAGGATATGATGTTACATTTTAATTGATATGCCGTGTGTCAATATATATTTCCTATCTAATAAGGTATTTCTGTAACAGTTGCCGCAGGAATCGCCGTGGGATGCATCGTACTGGTTGTGGTCACAGCTTTCGTGGTAAACAGACTATGTAAAAGGTACAATGTACATTTATGATGTTACAGTCATTTTTGTGTTATATTGCCACCAGAGGGAAAGAGAGAGGAACTAAATTGCTTAAATAGTTCAATATATCAGAAGATAACCATACTGTTTAAGTTTATTACAAACAATATCTAATATCATGGGAATATTCTTTGCCGACGAATATTTATAATGTCGACCTTTTTCTCAATACGCTGCATTAATAATGATTATTAGTTATTCAGTTTTTTTGTAATAAAATTATCCATTATTATAAGGCCATCTGGTCGTCAGTATGACTTTAGCCATCGTGCTCCGTCCGTCGTCGTGCGCTGTTTGACTTTTTTTTTCAAAATTCTACTTCTCTTAACCCCAAAGTGGATTATTACCAAATTTGGTGTGAAACATCACTGGGGAAGGACAATCATATCTAATGTAAATGAAGCTGGTCCGATCCCTAGGACCAGAGAAACAGGGCCCCAAAAGGAGATTTTTGGTGAAATTTTGCTTTTAAACCCTACTCCTCATAAACCGATCTGTGGATTACAACCAAATTTAAGGTAAAATACATGTAGCATTTGATGGGGGAAAACATATTCTATATAAATAAGGCTACTCTGACCAATAGGGCCCGATTGGTGGGGCCCCAAATTTGGAACGTTGCTGGGATTTTGCTTTAAAACCCTACTCCTCCTAAACTGATCAGATGATTACAACCAAATTGTGTGAAACATCATAAGGGGGTGTCTTCATAAAATATATAAATGAGGCTGATACGATCTCTGGGAATAGAGGAGTGAGGCTCCAAAGGGGGAGCTTAGCTGAAATTGTGCGTTAAAACGCTATCCCTGCTTAATGCCTTAATGAATAACAACCAAATGTGGATTGAAATAGCATAAGGGACGGCAAGAATAATTTACATAAACGAGTCGGGTATGGCCCCTGGTGAAGGGCGGGCCCCAAAAAGGAGAATTTATGTTAGATATTGCTTTAAACCATACGCTTACAAGGATAGTCACAATGCGTGTACCTGATAATCGGTACTACTAACGTTTAACTGAACACTATGTTTTTTTCTCAGATCGGCAAAAAAGAAAAAACATAAAAAGAAACAACGACCAGTGATGTTAAATGAAATTATTAGAAGATCTGATCCTCCTGAAGAAAACAATCAATCAGACTCGTCAACAGACGAATCAGAACACGAAACCAACTTTACTACAGCTGCAGATAACTTACCACAAGGACGCGGAGAAACATCAGGACTAAAGACAGTGAAGTATAGCTGCGATATTGCTAACGAAAAGGTGACTGACGATGGACACGTGAATGACGCATATGCATACGCAGAAACCGCTTCAAGTGGTTCGGCTGAAGGGGTGTATGATGCTATGGAGTTATGTATTGATGCTAGCGATGATGAGGATCACATTTATTCTCAGACAATGCTACCGCTGCCTGATGATCAGGTTACAGAGGACGTTTCTAGGCAACAAGACATTGGTGACGCGTATGACGTTATGCAACCAAAGGTTAAAGGTCAAGGAAATGGTACTACATATGGCCATACGGACATGCGATCTGCAGGCAATGGAGGTTATGATGTGTTTAATAAAAACATCAAAGTAGATGTAGAAGGTACATATGATCATGCACAAATCATTCAAAATAAAAATGCAGGTTCGAAGATTTCAGAATATGATGTTTTTAACGGAAAAGTCAAAGGCGATGAATATTGCGACTCTGACATGTATGATCATACAAAAGGCATCAGTGCAGGACTGGGGAAACCCACAGACGATGCAAACAATGTGTATGATACATGTAATGCTAAGGGCAAATGTATCGAAAGTATCGACGATGTGTACGACCACGCAAAGTTTACACGAGAAAATCAAGATGAAAATTTATATGATCTTAACTCAAAAGGGAAAACTACTCCGTCAGTGGACGAGGATCCTTATGATCACGTGTAACGATACTCCGTCAGTAGACGAGGATCCCAACGATCATGTATAACGATACTTCGTCAGTGGATGAGGATCCTTATGATCATGTATAACGATACTCAGTCAGTGGACGAGGATCCGAATGATCATGTGTAACGATACTCAGTCAGTGGACGAGGATCCGAATGATCATGTATAACGATACTCCGTCATTGGACGAGGATCCTTATCATCATGTATAACAATACTCCGTCAGTGGACGAGGATCGTTATTATCATGTGTAACGATACTCAGTCAGTGGACGAGGATCCGAATGATCATGTATAACGATACTCAGTCAGTGGACGAGGATCCTTATGATCATGTGTAACGATACTCCGTTAGTGGACGAGGATCCGAATGATCATGTATAACGATACTCAGTCAGTGGACGAGGATCCCAACGATCATGTATAACGATACTCCGTCAGTGGACGAGGATACGTATGATCATGTATAACAATACTCCGTCAGTGGACGAGGATCCTTATGATCATGTATAACAATACTCCGTCAGTGGACGAGGATACGTATGATCATGTATAACAATACTCCGTCAGTGGACGAGGATCCTTATGATCATGTATAACAATACTCCGTCAGTGGACGAGGATCCGAATGATCATGTATAACGATACTCAGTCAGTGGACGAGGATCCTTATGATCATGTGTAACGATACTCAGTCAGTGGACGAGGATCCGAATGATCATGTATAACAATACTCCGTCAGTGGACGAGGATCCTTATGATCATGTATAACGATACTCAGTCAGTGGACGAGGATCCTTATGATCATGTGTAACGATACTCAGTCAGTGGACGAGGATCCTTATGATCATGTATAACAATACTCCGTCAGTGGACGAGGATACGTATGATCATGTATAACAATACTCCGTCAGTGGACGAGGATCCTTATGATCATGTATAACGATACTCAGTCAGTGGACGAGGATCCGAATGATCATGTATAACGATACTCAGTCAGTGGACGAGGATCCTTATGATCACGTGTAACGATACTCCGTCAGTGGACGAGGATCTCAACGATCATGTATAACGATACTCAGTCAGTGGACGAGGATCCTTATGATCACGTGTAACGATACTCCGTCAGTGGACGAGGATCCTTATGATCACGTGTAACGATACTCAGTCAGTGGACGAGGATCCTTATGATCACGTGTAACGATACTCAGTCAGTGGACGAGGATCCTTATGATCACGTGTAACGATACTCAATCAGTGGACGAGGATCCTTATGATCACGTGTAACGATACTCAGTCAGTGGACGAGGATCCTTATGATCATGTGTAACGATACTCAGTCAGTGGACGAGGATCCTTATGATGACGTATAACGATACTCCGTCAGTGGACGAGGATCAGAATCATCATGTGTAACATTTCTACATGTATGATTGTTGAGGGAATCATATTTTTTTTATTTCAGACAATGTAGCAAATGACTTTGTTAGTTTTTTAATCATAAGCAGTTAAATTGGAATCGAAATTATTATCGTATCCATTAACTTTTCAATAATCTTATCTATGTATATGTATCTTCATTACCTATATCGTTTGCCCAGGTACATGTTTTTACATTACCTACATTATTTGTCTATGTATCTACATTACATCAATTGTTTGTCTATGTATCTACATTACCTACATTTTTGTTTGTGTATCTTCATTACCTACAATGTTTGTCTGTGTATCTTCATTACCTACATTGTTTGTCTGTGTATCTACATTAACTACATTGTTTGTCTGTGTATCTACATTACCTACATTGTTTGTCTATCTATCTACATTACCTACAATGTTTGTCTGTGTATCTACATCACCTACAATGTTTGTCTGTGTCTACATTACCTACATTGTTTGTCTGTGTATCTACATTACCTACAATGTTTGTCTGTGTATCTACATTACATACAATGTTTGTCTATGTATCTACATTACCTACATTGTTTGTCTGTGTCTACATTACCTACATTGTTTGTCTATGTATCTATATTACCTACATTGTTTGTCTGTGTATCTACATTACCTACAATGTTTGTCTCTGTCTACATTACCTACAATGTTTGTCTATGTATCTACATTACCTACAATGTTTGTCTCTGTCTACATTACCTACATTGTTTGTCTATGTATCTACATTACCTACATTGTTTGTCTTTGTATCTACATTACCTACATTGTTTGTCTATGTATCTACATTACCTACATTGTTTGTCTATGTATCTACATTACCTACAATGTTTGTCTTTGTATCTACATTACATACAATGTTTGTCTATGTATCTACATTATATACAATGTTTGTCTATGTATCTACATTACGTACATTGTTTGTCTGTGTATCTACATTACCTACATTGTTTGTCTGTGTCTACATTACCTACATTGTTTGTCTGTGTATCTATATTACCTACATTGTTTGTCTATGTATCTATATTACCTACAATGTTTGTCTATGTATCTACATTACCTACAATGTTTGTCTATGTATCTATATTACCTACATTGTTTGTCTACGTATTCTACATTACCTACATTGTTTGTTGACGTATTCTACATTACATACATTGTTTGTTTGTGTATCTACATTACCTCCAATGTTTGTCTATGTATCTACATTACCTACATTGTTTGTCTATGCATCTACATTACATGCATTGTTTGTCTTTGTATCTACATTACCTTCAAGGTTTGTCTATATATCTACATTACCTACATTATTTGTCTATATATCTACATTACCTACAGTGTTTGTCTATATATCTAGATTACCTACATTGTTTGTCTACGTATTCTACATTACCTACATTGTTTGTTTGTGTATCTACATTGCCTACATTGTTTGTCTATGTATCTAGATTACCTACATTGTTTGTCTGTGTATCTACATTACCTACATTGTTTGTTTGTGTATCTACATTACCTACATTGTTTGTCTATGTATTTACATTACATAAAGTGTTTGTCTGTGTATCTACATTATCTACATTGTTTGTCTATGTATCTACATTACCTACAATGTTTGTCTTTGTCTACATTACCTACATTGTTTGTCTGTGTATCTACATTACCTACAATGTTTGTCTATGTATCTACATTACCTACAGTGTTTGTCGTTGTATCTACATTACCTACATTGTTTGTCTGTGTATCTACATTACATACATTGTCTATATATCTACATTACCTACAATGTTTTTCTATATATCTACATTACCTACAATGTTTGTCTATGTATCTACATTATCTACATTGTTTGTCTTTGTATCTACATTACATACAATGTTTGTCTATGTATCTACATTATATACAATGTTTGTCTATGTATCTACATTACGTACATTGTTTGTCTGTGTATCTACATTACCTACATTGTTTGTCTGTGTCTACATTACCTACAAAGTTTGTCTGTGTCTACATTACCTACATTGTTTGTCTGTGTATCTACATTACATACAATGTTAGTCTATGTATCTATATTACCTACAATGTTTGTCTTTGTATCTACATTACCTACATTGTTTGTCTGTGTTTACATTACCTACAATGTTTGTCTGTGTCTACATTACCTACATTGTTTGTCTGTGTATCTACATTACATACAATGTTTGTCTATGTATCTACATCACCCACATTGTTTGTTTATGTATCTACATTACCTAAATGTTTGTCTGTGTATCTACATTACCTACAATGTTTGTCTATGTATCTACATTACCTACATTGTTTGTCTGTGTCTACATTACCTACATTGTTTGTCTATGTATCTATATTACCTACATTGTTTGTCTGTGTATCTACATTACCTACAATGTTTGTCTCTGTCTACATTACCTACAATGTTTGTCTATGTATCTACATTACCTACATTGTTTGTCTGTGTCTACATTACCTACATTGTTTGTCTATGTATCTATATTACCTACATTGTTTGTCTATGTATCTATATTACCTACATTGTTTGTCTACATATTCTACATTACCTACAATGTTTGTCTTTGTATCTACATTACTTACATTTTTTGTTTGTGTATCTACATTACATACAATGTTTGTCTATGTATCTATATTACCTACATTGTTTGTCTACGTATTCTACATTACCTACAATGTTTGTCTTTGTATCTACATTACTTACATTTTTTGTTTGTGTATCTACATTACATACAATGTTTGTCTATGTATCTACATTACCTACATTGTTTGTTGACGTATTCTACATTACATACATTGTTTGTTTGTGTATCTACATTACATACAATGTTTGTCTATGTATCTATATTACCTACATTGTTTGTCTACGTATTCTACATTACCTACAATGCTTGTCTTTGTATCTACATTACCTACATTGTTTGTCTGTGTATCTACATTACCTACATTGTTTGTCTATGTATCTACATTACCTACATTGTTTGTCTCTGTCTACATTACCTACATTGTTTGTCTATGTATCTACATTACCTACATTGTTTGTCTATGCATCTACATTACATGCATTGTTTGTCTTTGTATCTACATTACCTTCAAGGTTTGTCTATATATCTACATTACCTACATTATTTGTCTATATATCTACATTACCTACATTGTTTGTCTATATATCTACATTACCTACATTGTTTGTCTACGTATTCTACATTACATACATTGTTTGTTTGTGTATCTACATTACATAAAGTGTTTGTCTGTGTATCTACATTATCTACATTGTTTGTCTATGTATCTACATAACCTACAATGTTTGTCTGTGTATCTACATTACATACAATGTTTGTCTGTGTCTACATTACCTACATTGTTTGTCTGTGTATCTACATTACCTACAATGTTTGTCTGTGTATCTACATTACATACAATGTTTGTATATGTATCTGCATTACCTTCAATGTTTGTCTATGTATCTACATTACCTACATTGTTTGTCTGTTTATCTACATTACCTACAATGTTTGTCTATGTATCTACATTACCTACAGTGTTTGTCGTTGTATCTACATTACCTACATTGTTTGTCTGTGTATCTACATTACATACATTGTCTATGTATCTACATTACCTACAATGTTTTTCTATGTATCTACATTACCCACATTGTTTGTCTATGTATCTACATTATCTACATAGTTTGTCTTTGTATCTACATTACCTACAATGTTTGTCTTTGTATCTACATTACCTACATTGTTTGTCTGTGTTTACATTACCTACAAAGTTTGTCTCTGTCTACATTACATACAATGTTTGTCTGTGTATCTACATTACATACAATGTTTGTCTATGTATCTACATTACATACAATGTTTGTCTATGTATCTATATTACATACAATGTTTGTCTTTGTATCTACATTACCTACAATGTTTGTCTGTGTATCTACATTACATACAATGTTTGTCTATGTATCTACATTACATACAATGTTTGTCTATGTATCTACATTACCTACAATGTTTGTCTTTGTATCTACATTACCTACAATGTTTGTCTGTGTCTACATTACCTACATTGCTTGTCTGTGTATCTACATTACATACAATGTTTATCTATGTATCTACATTACCTACATTGTTTGTCTGTGTATCTACATTACATACAATGTTTGTCTATGTATCTACATTACCTACATTGTTTGTCTGTGTATCTACATTGCCTACATTGTTTGTCTATGTATCTACATTACCTACAATGTTTGTTTATGTATCTACATTACCTACATTGTTTGTCTGTGTATCTACATTACCTACAATGTTTGTCTATGTATCTACATTACCTACATTTTTTTGTATATGTATTTACATTACCTACATTGTTTGTCTATGTATCTACATTACCTACATTGTTTGTCTATGTATCTACATTACCTACATTGTTTGTCTATGTTTCTACATTACTTCATGATGATTTATATGCATTGCATGTATAACTATGTATGTTTATAAAGTTTGCTATTAATAAACTTACAAGAACATTTTGATTTCTTTTAAAATGAGAATAATGATACACCCACGCTACGATATAGTGTTAAAATCACCATCAACAACAAAGCATATCGACACAAGTCGGCCAAACCAGAAAAAAATATAACCGAAAGTATATATCTGCATAGAGACTCTTTAATGAGAAATAGAATAAGTTAAGGGCACAGTTGTTCAAAACGTGATTAGGCTAATCGCACTTAAATAACAATGCTAAAATTTCGGTAAAACTAGCTTGACTTTTAGCAATCTACAAACTCTTCATCAAGGAATATACACAGAAATGAAATTTTCACCGATCAAGTGATCAATGTAATCAGGTTTGCTTTCTATTGTATCTAAATATCAATTTATGTTGAAATAAAGAAATGTTAATATCTTGTGTTCATTTTGTCCTATCGTTTTCATAAGATTACTTCATACGAAAAGATAAAGTATACTTACATGTGCAATGCTTTTAAAATTCTTCATACAATTAATGGTATGAGAATGAATAAACATGCATATTTATTAGTGCATTTTCATTACATAAATATCTCAAGAAAAGATTTGAATACTTTTTATGTATACAATAATACGAATTCCGGCCCACACGGGGCAGTATAGGAAATTAAATCATAAGTATATGCATGTACCTTCATGTACTTCACAAAACAAAGAAAAACACCGACTATGTTGAACTTTAGGCTACTGTGTCAAATCGATTGTACTCGTATGATTTACTTCTACAAAATCGCATATGAATATGATTGACAAACGCACGCAAAAAAAGTTGACAAATGAGCATTTATTTAAAGAACGTACTGTAAAAAAACTTATGCAATTAGATATAAAAAAGAAAAATGAATAATTTGACTATTTGAGGCCTGTTCAAAATCAACGACTGCCCTACTGCCAACCAACCCTGAAGCAAATAGGGTCACGAGTACAATGTCGCGAACTGTTCTTTCGTTTGCTGTTATTACACTTGGTGGGATTTTATAAACTAGAAATGACCTTGTCCTGTGACATCTTACTATCGTGTTTGAAACAAGATTGGAAAATCTTTACTTCCTTCAGATAAAATGCAAAGTATAACTTGGTGAAGTCGTCATCATCCTGCCAGGTATAAACGACGAGGTCTTCATCAGGTCCACACTCACCAAGAAACGTTGCTTCTGTCATCATCACCGGATATTTCACTATGTCGGATGTAAAATGCCGATAGTATCCGGATATAGCAGCTTGTGAGGATGCGTCGGTACAAAAGCGGTAGTACTCCGAAGTGTTGATGTGAGAGTTAAAATCTAAGTCACTGTATCGAGTTTGAATGCTTGTTTTGAAAGCTGTGTCGGGTGGAGTGAGGGTGTCCTGTCTGCTTGTAATCAAAGGTTCCTCCTCGTGATCCACAAGTTCAGACATGCTCTCATAATACGACTGTGGTAAATTTGCGGACGAGCGGGTTTTTATATTTACAGCGACGAGTCTATTTTCAGACTTAAGATACCAACCTCCAGTGTCAATGTCAGAAAATACTCGTTTATTACCTATACTCCGTGGTGTCATAGAAGATACGCTAAACTTTACACGATATTTTTCAAGTCCTCCACACCAGGAAAATTTTGTATGGCATGCTGGAGACATGATACGTTTTTCGCTGATAAGAAAAACACTAATATCATTTGTTTTTGCCATATCACGTGACGATAACATAAATCCGTTGTCACCACATACGGTGGCTGCTTCCTGTTCGAGTTTACTCATACCCCATAGTGACACGTGACCTATAAATAGAATGAAAAAGTCAATTAAAGCTGACAGTACAAGTTAAAAGCATCCAATTAACATTTTAAAAAAAATACATGTACAAAGATTTCAAAAAATCGTTTCCGAGACATGTCGTAACTAAGGACAGGCAGACATTTTTCTTTTTTGTTATGCGTGGATACAACCAAGCCGCCGCTGCTATAAAAAGAAGGTGCTTCGTCACACTCTCATTCACTCTTACCTCAGGTGTTCACGGTGACACACCTGTATCACCTACACTATATCTGTACACCACGTGACCTACAACTGTATTCGAGAACGACACCAAACAGAAGAAGCACTTACCTGTAACCTGAGCAGAAAGATGGTCAATGTCTCTCAATTATCTTTCAAATCTTGTTCAAAATAAAGTCTCCAAATAAATGCTGAAAAAAGCGTAACGAATTCATACCAAATACTCTATCCATTTTCTCAAGTGTTTTTCGTGGGTGCAGCCATTAAGATAACAAATAAACAGTCCGAGGAGTTCCGACTTTTACTTGCGGCTACACTAGCACTCGGAACTCCTCGGATGTATTCCTATTGTCTACACAACACTTGGCTGCTGTAGTGCAGTAGTGCAGTTTAATCACGCTTTAATTGCGTTATGACACGTGCACGCATGATACGAAGACACGAAGACACGGGAAATATCACAATGGAAACTATGGATATACAGTTGTAAAGTTATTCTTGCTGCATATCCCACTGGAAAGACTCAGGTAGGAATTTACTCATATTTACTCTGTTTATAATTGTATTAGGTGCATGTTTTGTTGTGGTCAAATATTTTCAATATTGTCTTCTCTTTCTTTTATTGTGAAATAAAATATATATGTATATATATGATTATCTCTTCAAATTCCATATCCAGGTTCTGTAATTGCGTACAATGTAAACAAAAATCCGTTGGCGTGTGTATTGAGAACGTATACTATATAATAATGGAGAGATGTGTCGCTTTGCGCATGTATCGATAGACTGATACATGTCTCAATGAACGCACGCGCTTTTATAGCGGTTCGTATCCACGCATAACCAAAACGAAAAATGTCTGCCCGTCCTTAGTTACGACACTACTATAACTGGGGGATATCTCAAAGACGATTTTTGGAAATCTGTACATGTGTTGTTGTTTTTTTAAATCTCAATTGGATACTTTTTAACTTGTTGCATGAGTAGAACTACAACACTATTTTAAAGATATTTACTACACATACATACAAAAAAAACGAACATTCTATTGTATGCAACACACGAAAATCATAAACATGCTCAATGTCGACATTTGATAAGCTAACATTTCCATTACATTTCATGTCTTATGTAATATAATATGTAGAAATGAAATGGGTTTCCACATACTCCTAAACAACCTGAAATACTAGTTGTACACATGTATTAATTGCAATCCAATATGCTATCCTAACATTAAAATGACCACTGGCCTGGACGCTTGATCGGGGAGTCCTTGAGACAACAACGTGCGCAGCACAAACTACACACATAGCCTTTGCTTGCATGTCGAGCATACATGAACTTTGCCTTATAATGCTCTCATTTAAACATATTTACAGAATATTCGCGTAGTAACTTAACAAAATAAACAACCATATATTCAAATACTTAAATTTAAAATGTAGCAATATGTGTACAACAAAACATCGATTCAATTTTAGATCGGTGAAGTTGGTAATGTTCAAAAGCTAACCAGCAATCCAATAGAAGTCCACCAAAATTGGAATTCGAATCTATTCACTTTTCTTTTCTCGCTAAGTTCCAACGAATCATTTCCATTCCTATGGAAAAATTCGGGTTTTGACGATTACACTCACTTTTGCTTCTTTCTAGGCAGAATCTGTCTGCATTTTCGCAGGTCCACGCTTTCGGTGTTCCGCCATTTTGTATAAAATGTAAAGCCCATCGTTGCATTTTGGGACTAATTTTCAGAGAAACTTGTTACGACAGCCAATTGTTATTTTTGGGAATTCCCCGTATACTTTCATAAATTCACATTTTCTTTCAGTTTCTGATTCACGATAATCTGTTAGGTACGTATGTATTTGGGGGGGGGGGGGGGGGGGGGGGGGGGGGGTCATTGTATAAGTGTTTATCTATGTCTTGCCACGTTTGTTTGTGTAGATAACAGACACAATCTCTGACACGCACTTTGACACCGTGAAGAGTATCAGATGCCTGTAGTTATAGGTGTACTACTATACCAACACTCAGTCAGTGAAGGACTTTCGTCGGTTAGACCTCAGTTGTAAGTGTTCAATATATGATATATGTTGGTGTCTGTAATAACCAATTGTTTTTGTTTAATCAATTATACTAACGTGTTGTACGAATGACATCTAACGAGATTTGTCTTTACGGGCTCCTAAGGCGCGGACTCAGGAATTTGAAAAAGGGGGGGGGGTGAAACTTGAAAACGGGAAAACACAAAAGTGATCGGACGCATGTAACCCAAACCTTTTAACGTTTTATCGAGGAATCGCCAAGATTAACGACAGCTGTGTTACCACTGTGCCACCTGACCACCCTGTCACAAAATAGAAACTGACTCAAACATGTCGAAGCCGTCCTGAAACACTTGTATACGTATATACGTACTGTGTATTCACAAGAAGGCCCTTCTCAAGTGACTAGTGTTGTTGTGAAGACATTGAATATAATAAAACTGAAACACTATTACAATAATCAACCCAAAATAAAATGTCTAGTTAAACTATCTCATTCATAAATAATCCCATTCTTACGTACCTGTTCGATCCCGGTAAACGGAAGACGGACTGACGATGTCAAACTCACATCGCCCCGGCGTTGCATGCCTCAAAGTGTAATTTGCCATCGTAAAGGACGCCCGTACCTATAATTAGTTACACTCCATTCGTTACCTCCTGCCTTGATATGTATTCAAGTTTATTACAGGTTATTCCGAAAGTCTTACGGCTCATAGGTCATTTTTACAATACATGTATATTACATAGTCATTCAGTGATTTCTAATTACAAGCATACAGAACACTTATAGTAACATTACATGTTTGTAGAATATACACCAGACATAGCAATATAAGAATATAAGAAAGTTTGACCTAACTTAACGTGGGTAACTCCAAGGCAATGTTACATTGATTACAATTACTTTGAGATCAGTCACTCTACCACCTATTACCAAAGCGTAATGTATATACACTGCACGTCATAAGCAATAATACTTATATTAAACAGACAGATAGACACAAATACAAAAGCGAAAACAATACCCCCTCATACACATATGCTGCCCCCCTCCATCTTCCCCTCCCTCTTCCCCTCCCTCATACACACATTCTGCCCCCTCCATCTTCCCCTCCCTCTTCCGCTCCCTCATACACACATTCTGCCCCCTCCCTCTTCCCCTTCCTTAACCACCAACACAAGTAACAACTCATTTTGAATGTGGTATTTCTAATATCATTTTCAATTGATCAACCACTCATATAATTACTCCTCCCCCCCCCCCCCCCCCCCGTCACCCCCACCCCTTTTTCAAATTCCTGAGTCCGCGCCTTAGGAGCCCGTAAAGACAAATCTCGTTAGATGTCATTCGTACAACACGTTAGTGTAATTGATTAAACAAAAACAATTGGTTATTACAGACACCAACATATATCATATATTGAACACTTACAACTGAGGTCTAACCGACGAAAGTCCTTCACTGACTGAGTGTTGGTATCTCCGTAGTAGTACACCTATAACTACAGGCATCTGATACTCTTCACGGTGTCAAAGTGCGTGTCAGAGATTGTGTCTGTTATCTACACAAACAAACGTGGCAAGACATAGATAAACACTTATACAATGACAGCATTGAAACCGTCTAACAAATATATATATATTAAAGTAATAATAATAAAAAACACAAACCAGAAATTCACACTAGCGCTTTCAACATGCTTTGGGAGCAAGCTCTTCAGGTGTAATGAAAGGATTTATTTGTGACGTCATCACTGTGTGTCATGGTTACGTCAAAACAACATAGATCGATGACGTCATATAAGCCAATGATCAAAATACACATAAATATAAAATTGATGACGTCAAAATAAAAAAGATACACAATTAGAAATTATGTAATGGAAAACAACTGCTTTTACAGTAACATTGATTTGGAATTACAGAACTACATGAATTAAGACTTGGTTTTAATAGATTAATAAACATGTTTTCTTTTGATTCTCTTTCTATAGCATCTGAGCTAGACATTTGGTATATAGGTAAAACATAAAACTCACTTTTAGAACATTGGTACATATATGTTTACTAACTGTTAAAAATCTTAGATTGTCTGTTCTTATTTGCTGTCTATGTACTGTCATACGTTTTCCAATTTCGTTGCCCGTCTGGCCAATGTAAAATTCTGAACAATTTTTGCAAATCATAGCATAGATAACATTTTTAGATATACAATTCATATTTGCTTTGATTTGAAATTTAAATCCATTTTGAACGTAAAATTGGAACATTCTATGATACTTTCACATGTACCACAACTAGGTCTACCACATTTAGATATACATGGAATTTGCTGTTCAGAATCAAACTTTCAACGGCATAATAAACGTTTCAAATTTCTTCGTTGTCGCTTACAATTTGTGATTTTATTTCTGTCTAATACCTTTTTCATCTTGTCACTATTCTTAAGAAAATCCTCACAACTTCTAATGATTGGAAAAATGTTAAAATTGTTTGTATTGTATGTAGAAACAAAAGGTAAAATGTCTGTGTTCTTTCTGCTTGCCACATGGGAAGTTAAAGGTCCCTTTTCCTTAGCTTTCTTTATTCCATTCAAAATTATCTCAGTAGGGTAATGTTGTTTTTTCAAAAACACAACTAAATCACAAAGTCGTTCCTCTAATCTGTTATTATCACTCACAATAGTAACTAATCTAGATGCAAGATTTAATGGTACATTGAGTTTAGTATGTTTAGGATGACTAAAATAAAAATCTAAATGATTATGGGAATCTGTTGGTTTACAATATAGATCAGTAGTAATAATGTTGTCTTTCAATTCTACTAAAACATCCAAAATGGCAATGCATTATCACTTGACTCAAAAGTGTATTTGATATCTGGATGTAAACTATTTAATTTGTTGTGAAACTCGATTAAGTCCTTATCAGGAGGCCAAATTACAAAACAGTCATCCAAAAATCTCCAAAAATTTCTTGTTAAAAAATCAGCAAATTCTTCATCATTCTGAAAAATATTTTCAAGAAGCTTTTCTTCTAAATATCCCAACACTAAAGTAGCATACGTAGGAGCAACCTTGATTCCCATAGCCGTCCCTTTTGTTTGCTGATAATACTTTGCATCAAAATAAAATATGTTTCTTTCCAATACAATTTTGAGAGATTCAATAATGAATTTTTCTGAAAATCTAGTGTCAACTTTGTCTGGATATTTTCTAGGCCAATACTTAATTGCCTCAATTCCCAAATCATGGGGTATATTGGTATACAAGCTTACTACGTCAAAGGAGACAAGCTTAGAACCAGGTTTAACTGTCCTTGGTAAATGTGAATAAAAATCATAATCGTCCTTAATGAAACTTTTTACAGACGAGCATAATGGTTTTAAAATCATATCCAAAAAATGACTCAAGCGTTGTGTTGCGCTTTGTGGTCCTCCAACAATGGGTCTAAATTTGAGATCATCGGGGCTTAACAAAGAAATATATTCACTATTTTGATCTTTAATAGCCTCATTTATTACAGAACTCTTGTGTACTTTTGGTAAACCATACAGAAAACTAGGATAATTTGTAAAAATTGTAAGATAATCCTTTTCTTGTTTAAACAGGTCCTTATCTTGTTCACTAACTAATTGATCAATCATTTTACGTGTTTCGTCATCGGCACCTTCATTTATGGTATTATAAAATTCTTCATCTGACACCATTTCAAACATTTTTTTACAATAATAACTACTATCCATAACCACCACCATACTGCCTTTGTCTGCCTCTTTGATAACAATCGATCTATCATTAGATAACGATTCAATCACCTTTCTTTGTTTAAATGAAATATTACTACTACTTCTCGGTTTCGTAAGCAGGTATTTTTTTTTAGATTTGAAACAACATATTCCAAACAAATATCGCCACTTTTTGGTGGGTTCCAATTAGACTTGTTACGAACTAACGGTTCAGCATCATTTTTACAATCATCATTATCTGAAAAAAATCTTTCACTTAAACGCAATTTTCTACAAAATTGCGCAATATCACATTTTAATTCTTTACTATTTGAATTAGGTGTTGGACAAAATTTCAACCCTTTCTTTAAAATATCAATTTCATCATTATTTAAAAGTTTGCTTGATAAATTTATTACTTTAGGTAAAACATTGGAATTTCCTAAATGTTTTACATCAAGGTTTTTACCTTTAATACATTTCTTCCCCCGCCTTTGTTTTTGAGCTGGCGTTGTTCTAAAAAAGACTTTGTTGACTGGCCGATAAAAGTAGTGTTGTGATCTTTAAATGATAGTCTGAGGTTGCTTGGTGATATCTTATTTTTTGTAGCATTGACCTTATTTTCAGGTTGATATCTTCTTGCTTGATGTGGATAAGTATACTTCACAGGTGTTGTACCTAATGACGGTGACCATGTTTTCACTACTTCCGTGTACAGGGGTTTCGGTGTGTCGTTGTTTGTAGGCGATGTGACCCAGTCCTCATGTGCTTTGTTTTTGTTTGCTTTACTGAAGACTTTCTTGTACGTTGTAGTGATGGTTTTGTATTCTCTGTGCCGTATGTGTTGGCATAGTTCAACAACCACTGACGCTTTTATGACGTCATCAATCTATGTTGTTTTGACGTAACCATGACACACAGTGATAACGTCAAAAATAAATCCTTTCATTACACCTGAAGAGCTTGCTCCCAAAGCATGTTGAAAGCGCTAGTGTGAATTTCTGGTTTGTGTTTTTTATTATTATTACTATGTATATCCATCACAAGGACATTATGTATTTTTAATTATATATATTATATACATATATTTTAATATAAATGTTCTTTGATGTTCCTGTAGGTATCCATTAAGAAATATCACACATCAAAACATATCTGGAGGAGTTAATTGTCGATTACAAACTGTTTGGTTATTTTAAAATATTATGTTACTCGGCACAAGTGTACTGGAACACCTTAGCCACTGTTAACATTAGGTTCGTTACACGAGGACGTCGATGTCAGGTTTAGCCAGTATAATGTGTAAAAACAAACAGCGACTTACTTCTAGATTAACAGAGAACTTGGGATATCTAAATAATAAAGGCATGCACAAGCATAATGAACATATACTTACAAGTAAACATAGCCCTAGTTAACGAGTTCGATTCGACTTCCTTGTGTTCATGTTAGGTCAATCGTATTCAAAAAGACGTTTGATTCAAGCTTTTAGACGATTAGGAAAGAAGGACGCTTTCAATTAGTGAGGCATTAGCGAACCGAGATATTCCAAATGGCAGCCGAAAACTTGAATCTCTATAGGTATAGAGCCATTTAAAGGCACATACATTCAGTATAATAAAACGTGTTTGTGGCTAAAATTATGGTTATTATAACTACTTTAAAGTTCGTCAACATGTAAAAAAGAGACGAGGGAAAGTATTATATTCGCATATATAGATATGCCGAACGTTATATAGCAATGTGCTGCAACACACATATCCCTGTCCCGCTGCAAAAAATTGCTGCTATGCGTGTTACTGTATACACATTATGTCGTCTGCTACAGTGTACAGAGTGTCTGGCGAGGTTCAAACGAACATAAAACATTTATCATATATAACTCAACACCAGTGTATGGGCGTGGCCTTCAACGGTCCAATAGTTTATTTTCCAAAGTACAATTTAAAAATAAACACTAGCGTTAGCCGCGAACTTTCCTTCCGTCCCCGATGTCACGTCGGAATTCCGAGGTACTATAATCTGTAATAACAATACACAATTTTACTACTTCATATTAGATTTTTAGAAAATTTAGTGTGTGATCACTCTATCATTTTACTCATCCATTACAACTCCTGACACGCAAGTAATGCGTAACTCACGTGCAGTCATGTACGTGACCCTCACGTTCGTTTCCATTACCTGTGTTACCTTGCTCTACATCAGGTCGAGTCGATCGCTATATAAGGACATAAACAAAGATATACGTCACCGGCATGCTATCCATGATATTAATCGTTTCCCTAAAAATGGAAATACGATTCCAAAAAACATCTTTATATGCAGAGTTCGTCCAAATCAATTCAACATATTTCATCGCTCACACAGAGCAACCCGTATTAATTGTCTCTTGGGGTCTAGACGACGCAAACCATCTCATGTTAAGTGGTCTATTACACTCAAAAGCGTCTTAAATATCTCCATTCAACTTTACGGCTAAAACATATCCGTTAAAGTTATTAGATCCAAATATTGAGTTCGTATTATTACCATGTCCAAAAATCCGACTACTTTCAGGAAACTCAAGTACATCCTCAACATATTCCCTATACTCGTAATTTTCTCTAAACAATAATGTCCAAAATGACGAGGAAGGCCATTTTGGTACAATTAAAGTTCCCTTTGCTTTACAGGCCACAACGTGCTTAATGACCGCAATCACCAAGTAAATCGGGGGTACTAACCAGTTATTTTCGCATTCCCAATCATGTGCCAAAGCATCTACTAACTCACAGCCGGGGTTCCAATACCTGGAATTGAACCTCGCCAACTTTGTATTGTTACTATCTGCGAACCTATCTACGGTGTGAGGTCCCCACATAGAATCTATGAAATCGAAGAATTCTACGCTAACGCCCCAGTCATCAAAATCAACCATTTTACTAATGCAATCTGCCTGCTGATTATCTTCCCTAGGTATCCACTGTACATCGAGTGAAATACAACGATTAGCACATATATAGTCCCATTACCCAGTGTGCAGCTTTAAATCACTGATAACTGTTGACAAATGTGTTCTGGGTATAAAGTGTACCTTGTGTAAATATTGTAAATATCAGAAAACTTGTGATAATTTAAATCAAATTTGGAGAGAGTATAGGTTTCTAATTGATTATAGTCATATACATATATATTGCTGATTTGCATTACATGTATGTAGTGATAATGTGCAAGCTGAAATTATGTCGCATTGATACTATATTGATGACCAATTTGACCTGGGGCCTTTGATGACTTATAAATGTATATGCTTTCTCTAGTCATATACATCGGAAAACAGTGAAAATATTATGAGATGAAACAGGAAACGATTCTCTATAAGAATACAAAATTTCATTTAAAACGATCAATGCTCAAAGTCAGGAAAAATCATTAGCAGTTTATTGTTAAAACATTCACTTAAAAGATTCTGTAGCAGTGTATGATATATAACTCTTTGTTTGTAGTTAACGCATTTCTGATGCTAACGGGGAAAAACATATTGTTCATTGACGCATTGTAAACAGATGAAATTGTAAACGGCCAGTGATGTAAATATCAAAATATATCAAGTGAAAACATATATCATAAATACAGGTACTGATGTTGACCAGGGCTGTAAATTGAATTGTAGTATATCAATAAAACAGGAAAGAATGATGAAGTGTAGAGTCAGGGATATACATTAAAGTTGTATTATATCATAAATATAGGTACTGATGTTAGTCGGTAGAGTCAGGAATGTATGTCAAGATGCATTATAACATTCAAACAGGTACTGATGATGATCAGTTCAGTCAAGGATGTAAATTAAATTTAATCATATCATTAAAACAGAAAATAATGTTGACCTGTACAGTCAGAGATTTAAAGGCCGAGATTCAGTGCAATTTGCATATGTTGGTGTCAGCTAGACAGCATCAATTAATTTTGTCTAGGCAGGGCTACCACCGCTAGCTCCATAATATAAGGTATATAGTTTACACTGTAAGGGAAAAAGACACATGTGCCTGTGGTCTACAGTGTAGTGTAGGAACAAGCATTGCATGCATTGAAGAAATAATGAAAATGAAATACATAAAGTTCTATATAGCAAATTTAGAATGTATGTGGTTAAAAATAATCACTACCACACATTCAATTATTTAACTCCATACTTAAAATTTTCCATATAATTTGCATCAAAATAAGTAAACCTGGCAAGGTTTGGACTGCTGACCTGCAATATAATTTTGCTGTAGAGATTAGATAGCTGGTGGTTTGCCTGGACAACCAAAGCTACTGCATGAATCGCGGACAGTCATCGGTGTAAATTAAAGTTTATAATATCATAAATATAGGTACTGTTGTTGATCGGTTCAGTCAGGGATGTAAATTAAAGTTGTATTAGAGTTGTTGATGTATTGTAATTGGATTTACTGAGAGTAAACGAAGTTAATTTTTTTTTAAATGTTGATATGATGTGACTGTGAGTACACCTTTCAATATGGGAAACCAAGGTCAGTAACTTATGAAACCACCCTGTACAGATGAGACATTCACAAACTGTTTTTTCCCAGCCAGGTAGTAGTTTACATAAACAGTATAGACAATATTTGTATTGTTAATGTTACATAGTTATAATACATTAAACCTAGAAGTTTATAATGAAAAACAAGTAAATTAAAGGACTAGAGTTATATTAGTTTTCTATATACTTTATCTTGTTCTTCACATAATACTATAGCTGAACTGGTACTGTGACAAAATGAAATTTAGTAACCGGCAGATTCCTTCGTCTCTTAAAATTTTTCCTTTTCATTACTGGGTTTAACAAGTTGATAAAAGTGGCATCAATCATAGCATTCTATACACTATAAACACTTGGTTAGTAAAAGCAGTGACATATTCAAGTCTGTAATTACAGGATATGAAGCATTCAAATTCAAATTCTTTAATGTATATATCAATACATGTATAACATCTGCCTCCAACATTCTCATTTTTTACCTTTTAAGTATCCAGAAACAGACAGTATTGATGTATAAAGCATGCGAAGCTTATTCAAGTATAACTAATATATTTCACATACAATACTTTTTTCTAATGGTTTTGATTCAATTCCATTTAAGCCTGTCCAATGTCAGAGGTTAAAACACAACCTCATTATTGCTGAATTTTAAGATGATCTGAATGCTTTGATACCTAATAAATACAATTGTATATGATATTCAGATCATACACTCCGAACTCAAAGTTCAATTTCAGGGCAAGCTTTGTTTACGAAAGTTCATTGTTTTCCTTCAATACACGGTACATAAAGTCCAAAATGGTCTGAAATAAACTTTGATGCTTTCATGTGATATTGTTGGTCTTCTTAAACCTACTTACCAATAGTTGTGTTAACAGTTTATCAGCCTTCTTTCACTTTACCCTTCTTATAATTTTGGTCTGATTAAGCCAATTTTGATGGATAGTTACAAACTTGTCCTTCAAATAAGAAAACAATTGTATTGTTCTGATGGCCATGACTTAACCATCATTTGAAGCAATACAATGACATATATTGACACGAGTATCTCTGTGAGCACAGTATTCATATCCTGTTGCTGACTACTAATGAACTTGCCTGGTACAAATGTAACAGATACTGACACTTATTATGGGTAGCACACAAACATATAATCAATTGCTAATGTAAAACTGCAATATTGATAATAATCAACAAAATATAGATACGCTTTTAAAGTCAAACATACGTTACCGGAATAACAATTGAAATAATCATTTCATTTCAAATTCCTTAATAAACTGCAATGCATTTTAATTACATATTTAAAACATATGGACTAATAAGCAATGCATGTTCATATCAACCTGATTAGAGTACAAATTGAATTGCTGTCGTTTGCAAACCTTCATAAATACAAACAAAAATGTTATAAATTACATGTATTAACAATGAACAAATATTCCTAGTAGAATATGCAAATGTTAGAGATGATACAAAGAGAACAAACGTAAAATGCATTTATTCATATTTAAATCATAAAAGCATCCGGGAATCAATGCATATGTAAAAGGATCGGCTTTTCACCTCAAACCGACACCTTTTAAAATATTTATAACCAGGTTCTCTGATCTTTGGTCCGTCAGGGTCCTACATTCTGAGTCATAATTTGTAAGTGAAGTCTGGCAAATAAACACAAACTCCGGATAAGTTAAGTTCAGGTAGTTTTATTAAGACAACACTGTAAAATATAGACATAGAGACAAATTATACAACTGTCACACACTCTAACACGACATACTCTTTGACAATGTGACAGTCGCGTTTAGTGAACTATCGACCACATGGCCCTAGTCCTATAAAATACTAACGGCTACACGGCCATACTCCTATATAATAGACGACGGTATAAAAACCTACAACTAATTCATAGTCTAAACATACTGACGACTACATGAATGACTTAAAACCTACACCTATGACTGTCACTGGTAAACTATTCTACTCTCTATACTCTAACAGAATTATTTCTATCAGTACCCTACATAATCTACCTACAGCTACTCCTATCATGGAAAGAGAGCCAAACCAGTCTTGTCAAGACTTTAATTCTGACTGACGAACAATACCGATGCACCGGCTTAACTAGACAACCGCGGCGATCTGCACGTGCAATATTCCCGGCAAATTGTTCGGAACACTTCCGCTGCTGTAGCTAAATACATAGTTCCGAATGGTATAAACTTCCGGAATTAGAACACATGGATAAACCAGACTACGGTAAGCAGACGACAGCCAAAATCTACCTAACGAATTTCCTCAACTTTTACACACATATATATGCTATAGTCTAATCATAGACCCAGGACAGACTTGGTGTCTTCTAGGACTCAAGATAGACTCAAAGTACACTCCTGGTTTACATGAAGTCCAAATGGAATGTACTCCAAGTCCAAATCGAGTGCACACGGAGTGCACTTGGGCGTAACTTTTAGTCTACACTCAACTGTATCATGCTCGTAGATATTGGGGGTATTGTTAAAAATCACCGTAAGGGATGGCTATTTTCGATGGGCTCTCCTCGCGTTATTCATAGAAAAATCTTACATGAAATATAAGTGATTTTCAGTAGGCCATGACCATGCAGAACACATGTTACAGTTGTGTGATCGCATAACATTCCAAAAACATCGTGCGCACATTGTGCGCATAAATGTGCGATGTGCGATACAAACCGCACAGCTAACGATAGGGTTATACATATAACGGAATAACTAGTTACATGTATACGAAAAGATATACGAAAAAAATAAAATTATGATATAAGATGGCCGCTTTTATATATACGTGGTGCATAACAGCTGTTTTCATTCATGGAACATGTATGACCTGTTATTTTTTGCCATTTAAGTACCGTCATTTTGTCTCGCAAGTATTCGTGATGTTTTCGACGGCCTGGTGATATATCTACATGTACATCTACCAGAATAGTAGACGGACATCATTCACTACTATTATTTATATCAATAATACATAAATTACATATATCATGTATTTTCAAACACAACAGAAATGTTTCAATCCATAAAAAGTCGTTTTACCTGTTGTTTAGTTCTACATGTATTAAATAGCCTGTATATAATCTCGCTGAATACATATTTCTTCGACTCGCCGAGGCCTAGTGATGTCCTCGACGACGTCCGAGCAAATTATATAAAGTTCTTTAATAATTATTTAGATAACTTATTTAACCTTACATGGGTGTTAGGTTTCATTCCTAATAACCATTGCATATGTTTCACCACAAATATGGTAATTAGCTGCCTCGTAAAATGTTAATCGTTGTATATCTTTTGCAATCGTTCCAATGACGCGTTCTTTATCTTACAATGTATATCGATCACGATACATATCGCACATGTACCGTTCCAGTCGCCCATCGTGCGCACATTTCCCTGTACGATCCGTATCGCACAGATCGCACATCGTGTGCACATCGCACATCGTGGAACGTTGTGCGATCACATAACTGTATATTAGGCATTACAACAATTTTGTTAATACTTTGGTAATATGATATCCAGATGATTAAGCATAACCTTGTATATCCTGAATATTTTCCTTTTGGAAATCTACATCTCTAGAAACTGGAAGAATGTGCCTATGTACAGAACAATTCTGAATACGAGGAATTTCTTTGTCTGTCCGTGACATAATGTATTGTCTATTCTTATGTTTTTCTTCAATAAACACCATTTTAGAAAGATTGAATGTCCTATATGCTTCTCAAGTGGGAACCAGTTTTAGTTCAAGGACCAGCACACAAATATCTCTGAAGCTGTCAATCAAGAGCAAAACTGATAGATGACAACATATTCGCTCTATAGGGACCGCGGAACCAAATGATTTCCCATAGACGATAGTGTTAACGTTTACCACTGTCCTGCTTAAATGGAGTTTTCAACTCAGGTCCAGTAACCATAATTTTGAAGAATGACATCTCACACACCTGTAAATTAAATATTTAAAAATTCTACCAATTTGAACTTTTTTATATGGGGGCCACCATCTTGTATTGAAATCAGCACCAAAAGTTCACCTAAATTTATAACAAATTACACACTTTATGAACTCCCCCACACAAAAACAGACTGGAACAAAATTTAATTTTTTTATATATATTTTATATCTACATATATTGCCCAGTCCACACAAAACATTTTGGAAATTTATCTCACCTGGATATCCAATCAGTAGATAATCCACGGAATTTCACTACGAATATTTGGTCTTTTTCTGAAGCACTCCGTAAAATCCCAGTTCATCCAAATAAAGTTTACATCCTTTGAGAAGTAAGAGTTGATGTCTTTGCTTCCATTCAAATACGCCTTTATTTTATTAGAACCGCGGTCAAGTAGGTTATGATATGCGTTGCTTTTATTTTTAAATACAGATGAGTTATAAATCCAGTTGAAGGTAGCCGGGATGAGATAATCCTGAAGAAGGCAGGGCTTGTCAAAATTGATAAGGAGTTGTTGTTTTGTAAGGATGGCTATGGTAAGGGTTGATAATATACCCGATATCCTGTCTGACCAACCTCCACACGCACCTGCTACAATCATATACAAGGTAGTCCATTTTTCGGGCACTGATTGCTTGTGAAATGGAGTTTTGAATGAGATTTTCCGTGGACATGTTTTTAGTATCATTAGCAGCATTCCAACTTGCTATCTTTGTATAGCTGTATTGATATCCAGTCTTCAGCATGGCGGTAGTAACAATAATAACCATACCCAAGACGACCAGAGAGAGACACTGTAAAAGATAGCAGAAGAAACAACTTATTTATTTATTTAATTATGCAATTTTCGAGATGCTCTTTTTGGCGATACCAATATTTCAGCAGAAATGAAGACTGTGTCGGAATTAAAAAATAAAATAAAATTAATAATCAAAATTAAAAAGAAGATAATTATCTCTTGATGGGGGAGGGGGCTATCAAAAACATTGCAAAACGGTTGTACAGGGGAAAACACATTGAAACTGTAATTTTTACAAATACCATGGTTTTGTTTCAACACCTTAACTGTCATTCAGCATGCCCTGTACTATTGAGGCACAGTAGAAAACAAAGATAATGATACGATTATATAAAAAAAACAACAACAAAAAACAAACAAAAAACAAACAAACTAGAAATAATACAAGTCGCAGTTGCGATATAAAAGGCGTATTTTATAGAAGAGGTACATGTTCATCTTAAATTTTGTAGACGCTTTCTCGTTGCCTTACAGTAGGAGAAAAGCTGCTTGTCGAACTGGGAGGAATATCACTTCGTTGGTTTCCACAAGTCTGCTGATAGACATGTGCAGGACAACCAAATATGACATACAACGAGTAAAATATGGTGACAATGACACATATAGTCTATACTAATTAGGCCGGATACAAGCTTGTCCATTTGTAGACAACGCCAACTTCGGCCGGACAGGATGAAAGCAACACTGGCTTACACAACACATCTCTCCGTTTTGATAATATGTGCTGTAAGGGTAACTGTATGGATTAGGAAAGGCATGTCTGATCGACATTACCAACAAAGATTGTATTATTTATATATATATATATACGAGGGGTGTTTCAAAAATAATCAGATGAAGACGTTTCTTTAAAATACCATGAACTCGCGCTAAAGACAAATTTGACAACCGTGCTAAATCCCTGACAGTGTGTCGGACATCTTTTTTCAGCATATTACTTATTTTTTCTATGTTGCTTTTCGTCGTTGTTGATGCGGGACGACCTGGTCGAGCAGCATCTTTTAGTTGTTGCTGGCCGCTTTTAAATTTAACAACCCACCTACAAATAGATCTGTGAGACATTTGACCCTCCTTTTAAATATCGCACACCACATGGTGAGTATCTATAGGCTGTGGGCCGAGCAATGACCGTCCTTTATATAGGCCCTAATTTAAAGCACATCTGAAGCTCTTCTACCAGTCATTTGATGTACAGTGCAATGGATGCGATAGAAAGTAATGTTCACTGTATCAATGTCAGTGAGCAAAGGAACTCGAATTTTACCTGTGTTATGCTTCAATGATTATTCTATCGGCTCGGGGTGGTTCATTGTGCACGATTTTCACGAAAGAATGCACAGATGACAATATTTTTGGAACACCCCTCGTAACAACATCAACTGATCAAAAAGTGGAATTGAAGGACTTTACAAGGCCTAGTTTTCTGTTCCCATTAGCTCCTTAATTAGTAAAATGCGCCTTTAGTGAAAGTAAAGAAAACGAAAATAAGCATTATCCCATCACATGTAAGAAAAAAAGGCTGCATCGAGAAATGAACCTGGACATTACCAAATTGTTGAGTTTATTAATAAACAAGCTTATTGTTGCTTATAAATACTAGCTCAAAGCCATTTATCCATAGATACGTTTGTTAAGGAAACACTATCTCATCTCTTGAAAACACTACATTGTAACACTCTATGTTTGCATACAATATATGTATTGACATACATGTAGTGGTGTAAAATGTGCATTTTCAAAGAATATGCTGTAACGCGTACGACTCCGTATGTAAATTGCGTGTCTGTATTGCAAAGTTCACGTTAAGAGCTGTCACATGAATCCTATCGCGATTTGACGACAGGGTAAAATAGAAAAGAATTTTGTTTTGATCTGTAACCGTGCACGATATTTATAAGATAAACGAATACTGGAGTAATTGTTATCATGTGCAATAAATTTCTTCGTTATTATTTATTGTTTATTTTCAACCATGTTATCAAACACTTTTTTGACATACAGCGGATGATACTCGGGTATTTTGTCTGCGTATACAAACTGACACGGATAAATCGAGCCATCGGATAAGTCGAATATTTTGCTTGGTCCCGTCGACTTCGACTTATCACTGTACGTCTGTTATGAAATTTATAATTTTGTCTCGCATGCAAACTGATTAATTACCAATCACTTCCGGCAAAACAAACAGACGAGGAAGGTATTCTGATCAAGTCGATCTATAATTGATCGTTGATTAATCAGCCTGTATGTCCAAATAGAATCGTTTAATACCTAACGTGGATTAATCAGCCTGTATGTCCAAATAGAATCGTTTAATACCTAACGTTGATTTGAAACTATCTTTCATGACCTATATACAATGTAAGGTATATAGGCCAGCTATGGTAGCGGGAAGGTTAGCTTTGGTATTATAACATTAATACATTTCACCAAAGAGAGGGCCTATAATAAGCTGCATATTTTTTTTATGTTTATCTACCAGAAAATCCCCATACACATTCTTATAGCATGCCGGATAAAATGCATACCATTTACTATTTATTAGAGAAGCTAGACGAAGTTAACCCCAAGTCATATCGGACATAGCAGAATTCATTTTTGAAGAAATATCGAAATATAATCAAACGAAACAAAATATGAAATCAAGAGCAGAATTCCTTGATGGTATAAACTCCCTCATTCTTTTTTATTTTATTTTGACGTCTAATCGCTAAAGGATTCACGTGACATGTTATTAATATGGCGTAATGTTTCAATTGTTACAAATATGAAGGTTATTAAGTAAACTCTTAAAACCGTTTTTTTTCTTTTCTGCATTTACTAAGTTCATCACATTCTACGCATACTGCCTTTACGCGAAACTCGTACAATGTACCCAGGGGCCTGTTGGTTTGTACGGACAAACCGGTCCGTCTGTTTTTAAATGGAATATTGCTATATTTCAGGCATATATCATGAGGGACCTATACATATAAATTTAGGCCTTGCATTCTTCGTCAAAGCATGTAAAAATATCACCAGGTCCGTCATTATTTCACAGATGAACCGCTTGGACCGCGATAAACGAAAACAGTTGATGGAACCTTCTTTAAACAAGATCAAGGTGGATGTATCTGGATTTTTTTTATTATTATTTTTAATCATGTACCTACATTAAACACTGTTGATCCTATACAGACACTCGTATCACGATTGGCTGCCTATAGAAATCAGAAAAAAATCTTGTCTTTAACCACATACAGCAGATCAGCAAGGTATATATACGTACAGTATATTGGTTACAAGCATGACATATCATGCGCATGGCGGTTATGTAAGGCACGATGCACGTTTACCGGACTACAATAATTATTATCCGTGGTATATTTCTTTCATTGTTTCTTCTATTTTTGATACAAAATAGAAGTGAAATATCAGAAATAATAGCTAATAATGACTAACAAATCGTTGTGATATACTTCAAAATGAATTATCCCACACCCGGAACGTTGCGGATATGGCCTGCTCAGAGAACTTTAATAGTTAGTCGTAAATGTTTACCTGTAGGTTTTTTTGAGAAAAAAAGCCCCAAAAAATGTGTTGAGTCATTGTTTTACGACTACCACTCACTGATTTACCTGTGTGAGTGTCTTCCCTGATATTCGACTTCATTTCATCATTGCAATATCATTTAACCCAGACAAAATCTAAATCTATTACACATTAGATATGGAAAGTACTCACTTTTAGGGTTTGACCGTACATCCTGAGATCGCTATTGGTCGAGCTGTTTAAAAATCATTATCTGACACAACTTTGGTTACTGTAGTCCACTGTCTCCCCGTAGTCGGTAGAACTGCCATATACTATCATCTACATTCAAAGGACCGAAGCAGCCAATCGTAAGCAGAACATCATTCAAATTTGTTTTTTTCAAATGAAAATGTTGTTTCGACATGAAATAACACCCATTCTTGCATAAAACACTGCGAAATAACACATTTATAATAAAAAAAACACCTTTAAAACCCATTCAGGTCCAGATTCAGGTCCTTTCAGGTCCATTCATGTCATATTGAAATTAGTAAATTTTCAAATATCTTTACCTAAAATACTTTATCAACATATTTCAACATTTGTTTGCATAAACCTGTTCTGACAAAATTATACAGTACTAAAATAATGTCAATTATGAATTGATTCATTTTGTCGCATTTACATGTACATGTGTAATTAGATTGCGAGAAACCTGTTGTAACAAAATTATATTTAAACAACTTAATTATTATGTCGCATTAAGTTAAATTCAGTAATTTTGGGTTAAAAACCATGTTATAAAGGTAACATTATTTGTTTTGATACTTTGATTTTAAAATAATTTCAACTTTATACAAAAGGTATTACAGAAGATAATCAGACAAAATGAAAGAATTAATAGGATTTATCTAATAATCATAAGTTTACAAAATAATCTCCTTGGAAATATCATCTGCGCAAAGGTAAAAATCAGTAAATTTTGAGAATATCTTTTGCCTCAAATATTATACTAACTGTAACATATTTAATGAAACCTTTTGTTTACATATATCGAAGAAAAGAATGTGCAAGAAATAAATTCTGACAAATTAAAAGAAATTGAACTATTATATAGTTATCATATCTCATTAAGTCAGCTTAAATTATTATAGGTGGGGAACCATATATTGTATACATTTTATTACTTTTGTATTAAGATTTATTTTAACTTACTACAAATGTTTTATAGAGATTATTTGACAATATCAAAGAATTATATAACAGGATTTAATTATCAAAACTTTATAAAATAGTCTTCGAACAGCTGCACAGGGACCTGTGTAAACAGTTGGCAATGTATGTTTCTGTTTTAAGGCCATCACTGCCATGGAAAATATATTAACATCAGGAGGCGCATTCTACTTTGCAGGACTCTGACTGCAATCAATTTCCCTCTTGTGTTCTACTGAAGTAAATATACTGTAGAAACAAACAAAAATAAAGAAGTTTGAACAGTTAATTGCAATTGAAGGCCTCACACCGCAGTAAATTGCGGTTGTCCTTGGACAAGACACTTTGAAGTACTTTCCTTACTGTTGATGGTGTGCGACGGGCCTCCAATGTGTTGTTCAGTGAGATAGTCACCAACTACTACAAAGAGACCCACCTCAAAATAAAAGGGTGATTATCACAGAAAGCATAGAAAATCAAACATGTAAGAGTAAGATATTTATTTTCAGTGCTGTCATGGTTGTGTCCTGGATGCCGGCATACGACAGCCCACCTGTATGTTGTTCGGTGAGGTAGTCACCAACTACTACAATGAGAACAGGCCCCAAACTAAGAGATGCCAGTTATTTTTCAGAAACCGGGCAAATTTCTATCTGATAAAACTAAAGGGTTGAAAAAAGTTAGTAAAAAAGAAGAACATGATTTATTATACTTGATTAAGCTTCATTTACATAAAGTATTGTTCAAATTCACTTAAAACAATTTAAAACTTGCTAATAACCTAATTTCCATCAGGGAAAGATAAAGGGAGATAACTCGCTCATCTAGTCATGATGTTTTAAAATTAATTATCAATTATAATGTAGCAATTATTGATATTTCCCTTTCTATTCATGATTGATCGATCAAGAACTTTATAGTGATTCCAGACACTACTTATAAGAAGTTGCAAAATTTTCGAATAAAACAAATTATTATAGACATTTTCTAATTTGCTTGACATGGACCACTGACACAGACACTGATAATGTCTTTGAACAAAAGGGACATTCTCAAAATGCCATTTTATTGAAATAGATTTAGCAAAAGCCAAACAATTTTCCTTCTCTATTTGTATTTTGGTTCCACTGGCAAATACAAAAAATGGGATTTTCCTCGCGCAAGTATGAATTATTAACCTTTTCCTCCAAGATTGAAATTGGGGTGAGTTAATTCCCATAAAATCATGAAGATTTACATCTGAACAGGTTAATCCCTATATTGTGAGGAAATTGGTCCAAATTTAGATATTGTCCGATTGCAATGAAATTTGGTATGTAACAGGTACATCACGGGACATCGGTTACTTTCGTAACCGCACTTTAGGAGGCCGCGGTGGACGAGTGGTTAAGGTGTACCGACACTTTATCACTAGCCCTCCACCACTGGGTTGCGAGTTCGAATCCTAGGTGGGACAGTTGCCAGGTACTGACCGTAGGCCGGTGGTTTTTCTCCGGGTATTTCGGCTTTCCTTTATTCACCTCCAAAACTTGGCATGTCCTTAAATTACCTTGGCTGTTAATAGGACGTTAAACAAAAACAAACCAAACATCACTTTAACTTTTTTTTTAACAAAGTGGCAACCATTTCCTGATTTCTCATTGTTCCTAATTAAAATATTGTCCTATTTTAATGACATTTTATTTGTATGTACATCATGGGAAACCAGTCACTTTCGTAGCCTGATTTTCACATTTTAACAAACTGGTCGCCATTTTCTGGCATCTGATTGGTCCAAATTAAGATAGTGTCCGATTTTAATGACATTTGGTTTGTAGGTCCATCACGGGACATTGGGAACTCTTGTAACCTCACTTTCACATTATAACAAAATAGCCACCAATTACTGGCCTCTGATTGGTCCAAATTAAAGTATTGTCAGATTGTAATGAAATTCGATATCTAGGTGCATCATGGATGTAACCACAATTTCACGTTTTAACAAAATGGCCACCATGCATCAACTGAGCTCTGATTGGTTCAAATTTAGATATTGTCCGATCTTGATGAAATTAGATATGTAGGTACATGATGGGACACCGGTCACTCTTGTAACCTCACTTTCACATTTAAACAAAATGGCCGCCATTTCCTTACATCTGATTGGTCCGGATTTAGATATCGTCCGAATTTGATGAAATTTGATATGAAAGTACATCAAGGACACCGGTTCCTGTCGTAGCCTCACTTTCACGCTTTAAACAAAATGGCCACCAATTTCTTGCCTCTGATTGGTGGAAATTTAGATATAGTTCGATTTTAATTTAATTTGGTAAAAGGAGGCATTAGGGGACTGCAAGTTCAACTGTATGCGGGTTTTTTTTTTGTCTTATGAACCACACAGTCTTTTTATTGGTCGAAACTCAGATATTGAGCGGTTTTGATGAAAACTGCTGAAACAGAGTTATCGCCCCTCACTACGCTTCGTTCTTTCTGTGACATCCTTCAGGTGTCACCTCACTAGTACTTTTTGTAACTTGAAATGAAATGCTCGTTTACAAATGCATGATTGAAACGATTGTCACTTTGCGATTTATGTCTCGAAGGCCGATATCCCCGCTTTACGTAATACAAGGTTATAGTTGGATTATATACTGACATTTATTATAACTAAACACGGAAACAACAATACGACACAAAGAGACAAAAAATATGAATAGTTGTACAAAGAAATGTTATTGTATCAGGTTCGCATCACGAATATTTTCTCACCAAGCATGTACTTCCGTACCAAGTGTTGGGGTTTCGTTAGTGAAGATGTTATGTGCGTTGTATTTGGAACATCTCGTAAATATATACTATCGTTATTTCTACCGCAGAAGGTTGGTGTTATTCTAATCCAAAGGCATGAAATAATAAGTATAACTGTTGAATAATATCCAGTTTATACCACACATAGAATAACCTATGAATGCGTTTTGATTGTTTGACACGGTGAACTAGAGATATTCTGTAGATAAATGTATATCAACAATGAACTGATAGGGCTATATGATTAAACGATTTGACATCTCATCTGAGCGAAAATATCACGCCGTTACTGTACTGTAGGCTAAACCTACAGACCTGTTGTAAGTTACGGTACAGACTGGCCTACCACACAGGTTTTTTCTATTTGCCATCAAAATATACAAACACACACAATCATCGGGCAGTGATAGGGAGTTTAAGAAAAGCCATAAATAAAAAAAGTTTGAAGACAATTTCAAACACCACAACCGATAAAATAGTTCCGTCTGCGTCAACACAGGGGCCCGAAATATTGTTTGCGCTAGGCCTCCTCAGTAAACAGTGTATTTGGAATTATTCTTTTTCTGGCTATTAAATGAATAGACATAGAAAAAAAATGAAACAACTTAATGTTTATATGAGGGTTTGTTTTTCAATTGTAACACTGAGTCTATATTTGTGTACAGTAACCAAGAAAACTAACTGTCCTCATAGTCTTCAAATATGATAATCGTTGTCGACGGACCTACCTTCGTCCTTCGATCAAGAAATGCGGTTAAACACATTATATTCTTAAAAAAAAAGATTAAATACTCGTATCGAGTCACTGCTCGCTGGTTCACACATGACGTTGCCAAAAGCACCATGCATTTGATATAACCACCCACAAAAGTTTCACCGAATTTTGAGACCCCCTCGGGTGGAATATAAGACTCTTTCATATGCGTTTATGTAGGATATGGGTATTCCACTCTCGCTAGGGGCCGCGGTGTCCGACGTGGGGCAGTTGCCAGGTACTGACCGTAGGCCGGTGGTTTTTCTCTGGGTACTCCGGCTTTCCTCCATCTTCAAAACCTGGCACGTCCTTAAATGATCCTGTCTGTTAATAGGACGTTAAACAAAAACAAACCAAACATGTTATCTGGAAAAAAAACAAAACAAAGTTGACCAGCGACAGGCAATTCAATAAATCTTTATATCAGATAAATGCATCTTTCAAATGCTATTTATAATGCAAAGGATGATATAATGATTCCTTCTTTATCATGGTTTAACGATATCTCAGTTTATGTTTCGTCATACAAGCTGATTATTACAATTTGTACCTTCAACGTCCAATCCTAAGACAAAATAACGAATTTTCACATATACGCAACTACCAGATACTTTATTAAATGAGGGGCATTTCCAGCCTTCAGTCAGGCATAAAACAGTAAAACAAGAAAGTATCATTTACCTGACTTACATTAATCAGAACAACATACTTATGACGTACATAAAAAAAAAACATACACGCGCAACATTCATGCATATGCATGTACCTTCAGGTACCTCACAAAACAGAGAAAAACGCCGACTATGTTGAGCTTAAGGGTACTGCGTCAAATCGATTGTAATCGTATAAATGACTTCTGCGAAATCGCATATGAATATTATTGACAAACACACCAAACAAAAGTTGACGAATGAATATTTATTTAAAAAAAACGTACTGTAAACAAACTTATACAGTTAGATATAAAAAAAGAACACTGAATAATTTGACTATTTGATGCCTGTTCAAAATCAACGACTGCCCTCCTGCCAACCAACCCTGGAGCAAACAGGGCCACGAGTACAATGTCGCGAACTGTTCTTTCGTTTGCTGTTATTACACTTGGTGAGATTTTATAAACTAGAAATCACCTTGTCCTGTGATATCTTACTATCGTGTTTGAAACAAGATTGGAAAATCTTCACTTCCTTCAGGTAAAATGCAAAGTATAACTTGGTGAAGTCGTCATCATCCTGCCAGGTATAAATGACGAGGTCTTCATCAGGTCCACACTCACCAAGAAACGTTGCTTCTGTCATCATCACCGGATATTTCACTATGTCGGATGTAAAATGCCGATAGTATCCGGATACAGCAGCTTGTGAGGATGCGTCGGTACAAAAGCGGTAGTACTCCGAAGTGTTGATGTGAGAGTTAAAATCTAAGTCACTGTATCGAGTTTGAATGCTTGTTTTGAAAGCTGTGTCGGGTGGAGTGAGGGTGTCCTGTCTGCTTGTAATCAAAGGTTCCTCCTCGTGATCCACAAGTTCAGACATGCTCTCATAATACGACTGTGGTAAATTTGCGGACAAGCGGTTTTTTACATTTACAGCGACGAGTTTATTTTCAGACTTAAAAAACCAACCTCCAGTGTCAATGTCAGAAAATACTCGTTTAGTACCTATACTCCGTGGTGTCATAGAAGATACGCTAAACTTTACACGATATTTTTCAAGTCCTCCACACCAGGAAAACTTAGTACGGAATGCTGGAGATACAATACGTTTTTCGCTGATAAGAAAAAAACTAATATCATTTGCTTTTGCAATATCACGTGGGGATAACATAAATCCGTGGTCACCACGTGGCGATGACATGAAGCCGTGGTCGCCACATATGGTTGTTGCTTCCTGTTCGAGTTTACCCATACCCCATAGTGACACGTGACCTATGAATAGAATGAAAAAGTCAATTAACAAGTTGCATAAGTAAAATAACAACACTATTCTAAAGGTGGATAATACACATAGGTACAAACAACGAATATTCCATTTTTCATGTACATGTACATGTAGATAACACACTAGCCCGAGTTGGCCCTGTCACCATCTACACCAGACATGGTAACAGGGCCAGAGGAAACTCGGGCTAGTAACATACGAATGTGTATTAAGAAGCGATCAGTAGAACAAATAAAAGTCTTAACAATTTCAAAAATATGCTCAATGTCGACATTTGATAAGTTAACCTTTCCAGTAAGTTTAGGTAGACATTTGATTACATTTCATATCTTATGTAATATAATATGTAGCAATAAAATTGGTTTTAAAAGAGATGACCACAAGCGTAAGATACTACGAATGGGAGATGAAACTTGAGTACGGGGAAAAAACCGCACGTGATCGGGTACAGGTGACCCATATATTTTACAGGGGAATCGCCAAGATCACAGACAAATGCGCATGCATTACCATTGTGTCACCTGACCGCCTTGCCACAACAAGCCGCACTGAGCCACTATAAACGTACTGGGTATTCACGAGAAGGCCGCCCTCAAATCACTAGGGGTTTTCCGAGGATATTGAATTGAATAAAACTAAAACACTATTACAATAATCAACCCAAAACATTAACATTTCTAGTTAAACTATCTCATTAATGAATACTCCCATTCTAACGTACCTGTTCGATCCCGGTAAACGGAAGACGGACTGATCATGTCAAACTCACATCGCCCCGGCATTGCATGCCTCAAGGTGTAATTTGCCATCGTATAGGACGCCCGTATCTATAAATAGTTACACTGCATCCATTACCTTTCAGTCAGGGATGTAAATTAAAGTTATATTATATCATAAATACAGTTACTGATGTTAATCGGTACAGTCAAGGTTGTAAATTAGCGTTGTATTATATCATATAATCTATAATTAGTTACACTGCATTCGTTACCTTTCTTCTGCATTAATAAGTTTATCAAAGGTTATTCCGATAGTCTTACGGTCCATAGGTATACACTGTACATAGTACAATATATGCATATTGCATGCAGTCGTACAGTTATTTCTTAAGACAAGCATACAGAATACTGATATATACATGTTTGCTTAATAAACATCAGACATAGCAATATAAGAAAGTTTGACCTACCTTAGATTAAAGGTTTAACAACACAAATTGACACAGAGGCGTGGGGTAACTACAAGGAAGTGTTACTTTGATTACAATAAATCGATGTGCAATCACTCTACCACCCATTACCAAAGTTTTATAAATATACATTGCACGTCATCAGCAATAATACTTATATTAGACAGACATATAGCCACAAACACAAAAGCGAAAACAACACCTCCCTCCCTCACACACACATTATAGACCCCCTCCCCAATTCCCTCCTTAACCATCCAAACAAAATAGAGAAATGTAACATTAGGTTCGTTACACGAGGACACCGATGTGTAGCGGGCAACGGGGGAATTAGCTGTAGGAATTGTAAGGATTCCACTTTCAAAATTTATCACTCGAAAACACGTTCTTGCTTCCATCTTCATCTTTTTTATTCACTCTAATTTACAAAACGGAAAATAACATATTTCCGGAAAAGTTCTAAGGGGAGATAACTCGTACAGTCTTGTAACATGATCATCCGCCTAGCCATATTATGAACACAACATCCCGCCCCCTTAAATAACAGGCTTCCAAGACCTGTTACCGCTAGACGGATGAACATGAAACAGACAGTACTTTAGTAAATCATACATACACGAGACAATAATATATGGCCATTGGATGCATCTCACTTAGAAGACAGATATGTAGAAATATTAATGCTAGCTTATCCCATTATTACAAATATATGTATGTAGTCATCATTATGAATCTTATATGTAGGTAATAACATTTTGTTAAAATTAGGAATGTATCCGGTAGAGACCATCAACTCTAACTAACAACAGAATAGATGAATAACACCAAGAAGGTATACAAGTAAGCCACTAACACTCTCTGTACCACTGAACCACTCACAGTTACTTTCCCTTACTAATATTCCAATATTGGAAATCAATCATACCACTCAACAATATGGTAATTTCTGGAAACATCATAAAATGTTACAATTTCTACAATTCAGGATGACATGATATACCTTTGTAACAGGCTAGTTCTGGGATTAAGTAATAATTAATGTCTAGCACATTTCCAATACCTTCAAGTGCACATTATGTTGGACCAGATGTCATGCATTCTCCACTATTAAGTGAAAATACTAAAATTACAGACTAGCAAGACTAGAATAGAAGCATCATTATACTTAAAACAAAATTCTTCTATTACTCTAGAAGATCAAAACAAAATTAACTCTAGAATACTGAACAATATAACAAAACTCTTATGGCATTTAATTATGGCAGAATGTGTAATATGACTTTGGAAATCTCATCAAATATATCATAATGACAACACACTGATGGTCAATGAGATGTACTCAGGCAGATATGGTTTTACATATAGATCTGTATATTATCATCATACTGCTCCCTGACAACATGTTAAAATACACTATATATCATCATCAATACCGAATACATAAAATCCATTCAAGCCTATCAATTATGACAAAGTTGTATGGTACAGAAATTATTGTTTATATGTGTTATATCGAAATTCACAATGTACTTGATGAAAACACCTCAATCAATATATTCAGGATAAACAAAAAAATGATAAAATAGTTTCAAAAGTAAACATTTCTCAACTCCAAGTGGCAAAATGACATATGAATGTGAAACATGTACATGTATCAGTTAAGGACACATGCTACAGAGAAATTTCATTCTATGTAATCAATAAGTGTCATGGTTATGAAATCACATGTATGCATTTTTACAGTAAAATAGTATTTAATGTCAAAAGGTAATATTCTATTTATCACTTCACTTAATGCATATGCATAAATTGGTCAGAAAAGTAGAAATCAGTGCAACAAATTGATACCAATGAATACACTCTATTAATACAGTCTCTCTAAATAACAAAATTTGAACAATTACCTGGTAAACTACAATATAGTATATATACATGTACATGTACAATGTTCATGGGACTACAGGAGGAGGTCTCCTATTAATAGCCTTACGAGCTTTAACGTTTAAAGAGTTCTCTCTGACCCAAACTGCATTTTGCGCAGGTTCGCCCACAATCTGGATAAGGTACTCAGAACCTGAAGGTAAGTGTCTCTGGGCAATCACACGCTTTATCTTGTGTAACCCGTCTGTGTCAGAGGAAACTGAGATGTGAGCATCTGCTAAAGGATTGACATGGTTATCGTCACGAAAGCGAAGAGGCTTTTGTTTGTGTCTCACAGGATGCATTGGTGCTGGAACCGGTATATTGGTTGCTGAGGAGGAAGATTCCTCTGAACTACGTGAGCCTGAGGTCAAAGTCTCATCACTACTGTCGTGTTCAGGTGCTGGGAGAGCAACCTGTACTCCTACATCCTCTGTCAAAGCAGTCCTGTTAGATGTGACTACTCGAAAAAAAGAGTTTGGTGTGGGTTGACGCACGTAAGCCATCTTTAGTCTATCCACATGAATTGGGACGGGTGAAATCTTGGAGGAGGTAGGATCCTTGAGTCGAACAAGGTGAGGTGAGACTATCACCTGCACAACATATACACCACTGTATAAGTTCTGAAGTTTTTGGCCTGACCCAGTAGGTTGTTTTTGGAGAAACACATAATCACCAACAGCTAGTTGGAGTGGCCGTGCTGTGGAATTGGTCGTAGTAAGCATACGGTCCTGAGCAGTTTTAACATTGTCCAACATCTCCTTCCTTATACACTGGAGACGTGTTTGGAGGCCTTCCACATAAGAATGCATGTCCTTGGGCAAAGTATGCAAATCTGATGTAGGGATGTGAGTAGACAAAGGAAAACTGGGTCGTTGACCATAGAGGATTTCATATGGAGAGTAACCAGTTGAACTATTCACTAACATGTTCATTGCTGCTGCTAGGGAAGGAATCATATCCTCCCAATTAGATCGAGTATTGTTCATGTACGGGGTAAGCTTAGCTGCAAGCGTAGAATGGGTCCTTTCACATGCTCCGAGGCAGTGATGCACAAAGCTAGGGGTAAATTCCTGTTTCACGTCAAACAAACGACACAACTCCTGCGTAACCCTCGATGTGAATTCCGTTCCTCTGTCTGACACAAGAGTGTCACAGCTGCCATAGCTAGAAAGCATACGGAATAGAACAGTTGATACAGTGTAAGCGTCATCACTAGCCATTGGTTCCATATACACAAACTTGCTAAACATATCTACAGCTGTTAATATGTAGGTCTTCCCAGAAGGAGTGAGAGGTAATGGGCCAAAACTGTCCACTTGCCATACGCGGAATGGCGCGCTAGGGGTAGGGTACGCACTTATACCAGACTTTGTATGATGCCTTGTCAATTTACGTTGTTGACATGGGATACACGAACGCACAAAATCTGCTACAATGTCTGCCATGTGATTGAAGAAGTAATGTTCTTTAATTTTGTCAAGAGTGTCGTGGATTCCTCCATGGCTTCCAATAGGGCTGTCATGATAAAGCTGAAGGACGTCCTGGACGAGTGAACCAGGTAAAGCTAACTGATACGAGTCCATGTCCTTAGTTCGTTTAGCCTTGGCAACACGCGAATGAAATAGCACTTTATTGATCACCATGAAATCCGCACTTTGAAGTATAACTCGACGCGAGTCTTTCTGACTATCAGATAAAGTTCCAACAACAAGGTGCCTGTAGACATCCTGGAAATTAGGGTCAGCCTGTTGTAATAATGCTAGTTCCTCTGAAGACTTCCCTAATATAGACCAGGGAGCAGTTTCATTTCCATCATCATCAGCAGATTGTATGGAAACAGATGACACATCAGTTAGAACAGTGGCTTCCTCGGTATCGTTTAACGAGTGTGCATTAATGTCTGTTACCAATGACTCATGAGCATCAAAATCTAGGACAGTGTCCTGTGTAAGTGGATGATCAATATCCGTTGTCATTTCCAGTGGAGTTGCATGATCACTAGAGTCAATATCAGTGGTCCCTTGGAATGGATCACTTACGTGAGAATCAACCTCTGTTGACAAATGAAAATTGTCCGTACATGTGTTGTCATTATCAATCTGTGTTGGCTTGTTGTAATGTTCGTCAACGGAGTCACAATCTGAATCATGAGCTTCAGACCGACAGGTAGAATAATTGTCACTCTTGACGTGATCCTGAGATACTTTCGGGAGTTCATTAGTATGAGACTCTACTATACAAGGTGTATGATCACCAGCACTTGCAGAATACTTGGGTGCTGGATGAGATAGTTAAATAGATGATAATGGACGTCTCCTGCGTCTATGCTTCTTATGACATGTAACAACATCCTCCTCCGTGTCAGCATCATACTCAAATGCTGGATCTAATGCTGGCCGTTCCAGACAAATATTGTTCAATTCAGACACAGGTTGAAAGAACAAGTCACCCAAGTTCTCTCCAGTGGGTAACGTGATCGCAGGTACTGGTTCCTCAACTGATGGGAAGTGGGGATTTTCCTCATCAGGGCTAGCGTCCAAAATTGGTATCCCTGAAGCAGGATGACACCTGGACAGAGCATCAGGGACAATCATTTTACTGGCTGGCTTATACTGTATTTCAATGTCATATTGCTGTAACACTGCCAGCCAACGTTCGTATATAGCACCCTTCAAGCTTTGACAGAGATGGGGCGAAGTGCCTGGTGGTCACACTCAACGATGAAGTGGGTACCACGGATATAAGAAGCACACTCTGTTACTGCTGTCACTACACCAAGAAGTTCCAGTTTAGTGGGTCCATAATACTGCTGACACTGGTTGAGTCCCTTTGATCCAAAGCGGATTGTATGTGGTGTGCCATCCTCATAAATCTGATAGAGCATAAAGCCCACACCTTTACTAGAAGCGTCTACTGCAATGCGGAATGGCAGATCAAAACGTGGAAATGCAAGGGCATCCGAGTTAACTAGCAAGTGCTTCAAAGTTTCAAAAGCGTCACTATGTTCACTGGTCCACTTAAACTTTACATTCTTTTTCAAAAGAGCATAGATAGGTGCGGCAATTGTGCTGTAGTTCGGAATAAACTTCTTGAACCAGTTCATCAAGCCCATGGCGCGTTTCACTTCCTTAGCATTGGTAGGGTGGGGATAGTTACGAATACACTCAACTCTATCCTCTGGAGGGCGAATCCCTGTGTTTGAAATCTCATGGCCTAAGAATACGCACTTGTCTACAGCAAACCTACACTTTTTAGGACCAAGCTTTAGCCCTGCAGTACGAAACCTATGAAGTACCTCCTGAATATCAAGTAAATGTTGTTCAAATGTAGAAGAAACAATAAGAACATCGTCAAGGTAACATAATACAGATTTAAAAATCAGACCTTGTAAAACTTTGTCCATCAACAGCTGAAAGCTATTGGGAGCGGTCTTTAAACCCATAGGTAAACGCAAGAATTTGTATGTACCAAAACAGTTATTAAAAGCAGTATAATTAGATGATTTCTCTGAAATGCCCATTTGAAAAAAACCTGAACTCATATCTATGGATGTTATAAAGTTGGGCTTGGTTTGACTAAGGGACTCTGTGAGTTCCTGTAAATCAGGTATATTGTATCTGAAATCTTCAGTTTGAGAGTTTAAGTACCTAAAATCACAGCAAAATCTATAGCTATGTAAATGACTCTCTCGCGATCCTTTCTTTCCCTCTGCTCCCGGATACTTTCTCTTAGCCACTAATACAATGGGACTAGAAATAGGTAAGCTTTCACTCTCAGACACAGCAGCAATCACTCCTTGTTCCAACAACTCCTGTAACTGAGTACGCAACACCTCCTTTTTATCTGGAGGAAGCCTGTACGGCTTCTGTTGTTTACTAACAAAGTCTTTCTTAAGATGAATTTCATGTTCAACTAAGGTTGTGTATCCTAATGATGGATTCATAGGTGTGACAAAGACATCTTTGTTATCATATAAACACTGTTGAACCTTACTTCTCTGATCATCAGACAATGCAGACCCTATATGAAAATTCTCACAAAAAGATTTGTTCTCATTGGTAACTACAGTGCTCTCGGCACTTTGACATGAGTCAACATTAATATGATTACACATATTCTGCATGGCTTTTAAAGGTATTATGTCACAGGAACCATCAAACATTGCAAAATCAGCCAACACTGTACCCTTGCATATATTTATGGGGGCATTGGTAGGGTTACATAATCTCAAAGGTATAACACGAGTAGGAGGTACAGTTATGACTGACTTAGCAACCAATAATCCTTCATTTAATAATCTCCGATTGATTGTACAAATACCCTGGATACCAGTAAAAACATGCTTGGGTACTTTACCCTCAATAGTGATTTCAGCATTAGAGGGTAAGGTGAGGGAGGACAAACATTTGACCTTCACCTTCCCTGTCATACCCTTTACAGTATGTATACATGTCTTAAAATCCAGTACCAAACCATATGACATCATGTAATCAGTACCAACAATGAATGGATGTGAGGTGTGTTCTAATAAATGAACAAAAAATATATGTCTACCAGTTGGGGTGTACCCCTTGACCTTTGCTGTACCTATGACCTTGACATATTTATCATCTGCCACCAAAATAGACTTCTCTGAGGGTTGGAAACCACTCTTACATTTATCAGGCAACCTGTCAAAAAATTCAACACCCATTACACTAATACTAGAGCCTGAGTCTAATAAAGCGGCAACCTTAATGGACTTAAAGTCAACTGGATAATACATAAACTTAGTTTTTGTGTTACATTGCCAATTATCAGGAAAGTCACTGATGTCTGTGTCATTATCACTTGAGTCACTGCTCGACAGTTTTTCTCGCCAGGGTATTGGAGACGGACTACGTGAACGTGGATGAGTCTCTGACATACTTCGAATAGGAGCACGAGATGCACGAGTTACTGCTTGCCCGGAGGATGTCGCGCCGATGGCCTCGGGGCCTTGGAGTTTCCCGAATGCTGAACAGCTGAACCCTGTGCGCGATCCTGTCGATCGGGGTTGTCATAGTAATGATGCGGAGGGTTTGGTCCCTGTTGTTTCCCAAGGTAGGCACAATCTGTAGCTCCATGGCCCAATTGTGAGCAGAGTTGGCATTGTGTGGAGGGGTTGGGTGGCAAAGTTTCCATCCAACAACAGTCTCTGCTAATGTGTCCAGGTGCTGAACATCGAAAACAGGTACGAATATTGGTTGGGGGTTGTGGTGACGGTGTCCACTGATCGTTAACTGTTACTCTAGGGGGAGGGGCCTCAGAACGTTTCAGTTTTTCTACACTGAGTGTGAGTTGGCACACTTTATCTGTGAGGGCAGCCAAATCGTAATGATCCGAAGGGCGAGACGTAGCACTCTGTCCAGACAATGCAGACTTGGGTATGGTATCCTGTGGTGGTGATGATACTGCCCTATAACCGAAGGCCTCCCCCATTTTTGCAGCATGGAACGCTGCCTCACATGTTTTAGGATGTGTCGTCCTGACATAAAACTTCAGAGTGTCAGGTAAACTATCAATGAACTTCAGTAACAGCTCCTCATCCCTTCTCCTGAGTAGCTTCCCCTTGTGAATAAGTGTTGAGTAGAAATCATCCAACTTCTGTAGGGGTTGGAGAGTCGTTTTAGTAAATGTTTCAGTCTCTAGGAGGAGTCTGGGGCTTTCTGCACTCAAATCTACAAATCGTTGTTTAAATTTTAGTATGAGTGTGGACCACGAGTGTTTTTGGGTACTAGGCAAATGTTCGAACCACGTTTTTGCTGAACCTTTTAAAAGTAAACTAAAAGCGGCTACCCGTTTTTCGTCGTTGATGTCTAGTAATTCGCAATAAGCTGAAAATTCATCCAGAAATCGGGTGGGATCGTCTGTATTGCCATGAAATTTGGCACACTGGAGTATCTCTGAAGGTGTACTGTTACTGGGCCCACGACCACGTGGTGCATGGTCCGAAATTGGTGAAAAGTTAGTAACGTTAGACTTTAATTCATTTTGTAGTAAAAAATCATCAGAGAATATGTCATTTGATGAAAAGTCACAGGAAGCCATGATGAACAATAGTAGGTAATAAAAGCGTTCAAACATCAACATATCAGTGTCACCTCATGATGTAACAAACATTGCCCGCCATGTTGAGGCCGCCATAGATATTGTCCCTCGCGGTCCGGAACGATCAACATCAAACAGCGAAATACACAAAAGTCTTGGTAGAATTTACCTATCACACAGCTGATAAATGTCCTTGCAATTTGGATTCTCCACCATGTAGCGGGCAACGGGGGAATTAGCTGTAGGAATTGTAAGGATTCCACTTTCAAAATTTATCACTCGAAAACACGTTCTTGCTTCCATCTTCATCTTTTTTATTCACTCTAATTTACAAAACGGAAAATAACATATTTCCGGAAAAGTTCTAAGGGGAGATAACTCGTACAGTCTTGTAACATGATCATCCGCCTAGCCATATTATGACAGATGTCAGGTTTAACCAGTATCATATGTAACAACAAACAACGATTTACTTCTAGATTAACTGACAACTTGGGATATCTAAATAATAAAGGCATGCACTTAAAGATACAAATGTAAGTATAATTAACATATACTTACTAATGTTAACGAGTTCGATTCGACTTCCTTGTGTTCATATTAGGTCCGTCGTATTCAAAAAGACGTTCATTTGCACTACTAAATGTGTTGAATCATTCAAGCTTTATATTGACTAGGAACGAAGGACGCTTTCAATTAATGAGGTAATAGCGAACCGAGATATTCCAAATGCCAGCCGAGAACTTGTATAGGTACAGCCATTTAATGGCATATACATTCAAAGCAATAACACGTGTTTGTGGCAAACATTATATGGTTATTATACCTACTTTAAAGTTCGTCAACATGTAAAACAAGAAATGAGGGAAAGTATCATATTCGCATATAAAGACAAGATAGTTAGTTTGCTAGATATGCATCATCACACATTACGAGAATAGGGTTTATCAGCGTGCGTCTCCGCCTGTACACGTCCCTGTCTTTACCGGCAGGACCAAACTGCATTGCGGTGCATTCGATACAAAATGTATTGTGGCGGTTATAATTCTAGTTTCATGCTAACTTTTCATATTTTGATTGGAATAGCAGTTTATCATTAAAACATTCACTAAAAAGATTCTGGAGCAGTGTATGATATATACCTCTTTGTTTGTAGATAACCTATTTCTGAAGTTGACGGGGTAAACATTATTGTTCATTGACACATTGTAAACAGATGAAAATATTGTAAACGGCCAGTGATGTAAATTAAAGTCATAATATATACAATGTATTATAAATACAGGTACTGACGTTGACCAGTACATTCACGGATGTAAATTTGAGCGGTATAAAGCTGTATTATATCATAAATAAAGGTACTGATGTTGACCAGTACATTCAGGGATGTAAATCAAAGCTGTATTATATCATAAATATCGGTACTGATGTTTACCAGTACATTCAGGGTTAAGTTAGCGTTGAATTATATTATAAATACATGTTCAGGTACTGATGTGGACCAGTATAGTCAGAAATGTCAGTTAAAGTTGTAATATATCAGTAATACATGTTCTGATGCTGACCGGTACAGTCAAGAATGTAAATTAAAACTGTATTAAATGATAACTAGAGGAACTGATGTTGATCGTAGAGTCAGGAATGTATGTTAAGATGCATTATATCATTAAAACAGGTACTGATGTTGATCAGTCCAATCAGGGATGTTAATTAAATCTAATTATATCATTAAAACAGGAAATAATGTTGACCTGTACAGTCAGAGATTTAAAGGCCGAGATTCAGTGCAATTTGTATATGTTGGTGTTAGCTGGACTATTGACAGCATCAATTAATTTTGTCTAGGCAGGGCTACAACCGCTAGCTCCATAATTATATATTTAAGTTTGTAACAACAAACGTATTTTTGTAAACTGCATGGCACTTCGATTTAATTTCTCTAATTTAGCGGGCTAATTTAGCAGCGCCCCCTATACATGCCATATATGGTATCATAACATCCGGGTCATAAGTTAAAGGTCATCTCTCATTGGTCAATATCACAAGGCATCCTGCCACTAGAAGAAAAAAATTTCATCGATCGCCATCTTTGTTTTGACAGCCAAATTATTTCACATTTGATTTTGACATTCTGTGCTTATCAGCTTGTTTATTCCTATCTTTTGGTGGATAGGGTATCCGATCACATCGTAAAACGAACTTCCTGTGAGTAATATGTGACATTTGTCAGTGTAAGCTTACCATGCTGTGGTCGACTGAGCGGACCTAAACGACAACAACAAACATGGCGCCGATCAGCTGATTGAAGTGATTGTTTGGTTTTCGGATCTTCGACATACAGGGAGAGTAGCTATTTTCATTTTGTTTTACACCCTACGTAAGTACTCACAAACTGCATATACCCTAGATGATGGATAAGCCTCCGAAATCGGTATTGATATGGGGTCACAGTCTCGTTAGACGTTTAGCCAAATTTAGCGAAGAAAAGCCCACCACTTTCAATTTAAGTTTTCGCCTAGATTCCCACCAGATCCATATGGTTGGTTATCCCGGAGGGACCATAGATACTCTCTATAGACACATGGACGATCTATATTATTTCCGGCCTGACGTAATCTGTTTACAGATAGCTGGTAATGACATTAGTCGCCCGGACATGACTCCCGACGTTGTGTTTGACAAGTTTTCAACTTTTTTGGAACAATCATTTACGGCCCCATTTGTTCAGTACGTGGTTGTTCTAGAGCTGTTTCCACGACTGAAGATTCGTTCCCACAAAAGGGGATGTAGACATCTGCACTTACAACCAGCGAGTTACGGACATCAACAATAGACTAAAGACTTTTCTAGCAGGCAGTGTGTTTTGTAAATTCTGGAGTCATGATAGAATGACAGACCTAGCACAGCTGTACGACCACGACGGAGAACATTTTCGACGTCAACAGCCATACTTTAAGTCAGTGCGTGGTGGAGTTTTATTTGGCATAAAAGCTTGTGACTCAACACCACTTTATTAGGTCAGTTCGTGATGATCATTTACAGTTTAAGTTATGACTTTTTCCTCGAGTTGCCTCCCCTGTGACACAAAATAAATCCTATGAAGTGCCATGACTACTGGTATAGAAACTACTAGAGACAAATATTGATGAATGTTATATTCCCATATATATGAGTGTTGGTTTATCAATGCCCAATTTTATAATTTTAAAACGGCTTAATTTAAGGGTAGTACAGATGGCACATTATTGTTCAAATTTCTCCATCACTTTGTTTAATGAATGTTATATATAGGTCTATGTGTGTGTCAATATTAATTAATGCTCGTTGGAATACAGGCCATCTTAGTATCAATATTTAAAAAAAAAAACAAAAAAAAAAACATGTTTCTGTCTTATGGTTAATTTATTATATGGCATTAGTGTCTGAAGGACGGAGTTAATCTAAAGATATATATATTGAAGTATTATAAAAAAAAAAAAAAATTCTGGCCGTAATGGTTTCAGGTTGTAAAAAAAAAAATAATAATAAAATCCTGGCCTTAATGGTTTCAGGTTTTGTTATGCATTAGCATGCTACAGCAGGGTGGTTCATGCCGGTGATTTTCACTATTGCCAATACTGCTTTCAGCAGTCGGTATAAATGGTATGTGTCCCCTGTCTGTCATGCGCATGCATAAAAGAAAAAAAAATCCTGGCCTTTCTTGGTTGCAGGTTGTACTAATAATGCAATTTTATTCTCCTGGCCTTTCATGGTTTCAGGTTGTACTAATAATGCAATTTTATTCTCTTGGCCTTTCATGGTTTCAGGTTGTACTAATGATGCAATTTTATTCTCCTGGCCTTTCATGGTTTCAGGTTGTACTAATAAAATACAAATTTTCCCTATTTGACAATTGACCATACTGCTTACCAGGGGTATACTAAAGGAATGGAAGGATATATATCCTGTCTCCTGGCCCTGCATGGTGTCAAGTTGCTCTAATAATGAATTTTCACTTTTACACTTTCCTATGATCTGGGTTTATTTATTTCCCTTACTAAAATAATTTTTCTATTGTACTTTAGCCAACAACTAAGATGCCTCCAAAACGAAAGGCCGCAACAAATCATGCCACCATCCCTCCAAGGAAGTCCATACATCGGGAGACAGTAGTCGCAGATCGAGAGGATGTTCAAATTGTTGACCAAGGTGAAAACAGCCAGGAGTCTGGCGAAACATATTCGGAAACCGAAGCTGAGGCCATGATAGCCAGGGCGGTCAAAGAAGGAGTCGAGAAGGCCTGCAGACAGATCGGTCAACCAGTGGCGACAACGACTGGACTCGGTGATGATATCAGGACGGAGGTACCCCCTGTAGGGGCACCAACGATAGCACCCACTGTTGAAACGGCCATTGGTGAGGTGTCCATTGACCAAACTGTATTGCATAATGCGGCAGATGTGGCAGCCGCCGTATCACAGGTCAACCCAGCTGATGAAGTCCAATTCATCTCCTCTGCTCTCCCTTTACCTGCCATGGTCACCCAGTCAACTAAAGAAAAAAATTGGGCGGGGGAATACATTGACATTGCGCTCATTGACAAAAAAGAGCAGGAGACCTATGAACAAGTAATTCAATACAAGGCTTGGGTCCCTGTGGTGCAGTGGGTGTCCAAACACAAATCCAAAACTCTGTCCATTGACCAATGGACCAATAATTTTCACATCTTTGCCTCAATTTTATGTGAGAAGTATCCCGATAAGTTTGGGTCTATACTAAAATACATGTCTGTGGTACGCAAACTTGCTAGTAAAGGAGCTGACTGGCAGTACTACGATTCTGCATTCGTGGTCACGGGAATATATTGAGTGAGAACTATGACATGAGGCTATGCTTCGTAAGGGAGAAAACTTAAACACCACGCTCTCAAGTGGGGTCTTTTCGCCCCCAACGTTACCAAAACCCCTATGTTTACAACAAGCACCAACCCTACACCCCCAGGCCAAGAGGATTTAACAGGCATCGTCACCCCTATAGTCGCCGATAGGCTAGTTGAAATGTTAGATGGTTACGATAAAGAGAAGAGGGAATATTTGGTTCAAGGGTTCAGAGAGGGTTTCCACATTCATTTTAAGGGAAGCGACTTTAAGCAAACGTGTTGAAACCTGAAGTCGACAAAAGATTTCCCCCATATTATTACAGAAAAACTAAATAAAGAAGTTAAGGCAGGGCGTTTAGCAGGTCCGTTTTCCACACCCCCATATCAAAATTGTCATGTAAGTCCCATCGGAGTAGTCCCAAAAAAGGAACCTGGTAAATATCGCATGATACATCATCTTAGTCATCCAAAAGGTCTTTCAATCAATGATGGTATAGATGTAGAGTCCTCTACCGTACAATATGCTACCATATCAGACGCGATAAATAAAACAGACATAGAATCTGCTTTTAGAATTGTACCCATTCACCCAAAAGATCGTAGAATGTTGGGATTTCATTGGGAAGGGAATTTTTATTTTGATAAGTGTTTACCGATGGGCCTTTCAGAAAGTTGCAAAATTTTTGAAGAACTGAGCACAGCCTTAGAATGGGTAGCTTATTCTAAACTTCAGGCACCAGCAGTAGTTCATGTTTTAGATGAATTTCTTTTCATTACCAAATCTAAAGAAGAATGCCAAGCTTTACTTTCATCTTTTCAAGAACTCTGTGCATACATTGGTATTCCCTTGGCTAAGGAGAAAACCTTTGGCCCTAATAAGATATTACCATTTCTTGGTATTACCCTTGATACACAAGAAATGGAAGCTAGACTCCCACCAGACAAACTCGAAAAATGTAATGATTTAATAACAACATTTCAAACCCGTAAAAAAGTTACTCTGAAAGAATTACAGTCTCTGATAGGAACATTGTAATTTGCCACATCAATAGTTATACCGGGCCGTGCCTTTTTGCGTCGTTTGATTGATCTCACCATAGGCCTTAACAAATCGTTCCATCTGATTCGTCTCACTAAATCGGCTAAAGCTGTTCTGACCATGTGGCAAGAATTTCTGCTGGGCTTTAATGGCAAGCAATTTTTCCTAGATGAGAGATGGCTGTACAGCGACAATATACAATTCTTTACAGATGCTTCTGGTTTAGGTTATGGGGTGTATGGTTCATGGCACCCTAGCGTTAAACTCAAAGGTGTTAACATTGCTACACTTGAACTTTATCCCATTGTGCTAGCCATTATACTCTGGGGTGGACAACTCCAAAATAAATGCATTTGGTTCTTCACAGATAACCAGGCTCTTATTCCTATAGTGAATAAACAATTTTCCCGAGACCCTATTATAATGCATCTAGTTAGCAAGTTAGTGATTTCATGTCTCAACTATAATATACTCTTTCGGTGTTCCATTTAAACGGTCATGAAAACACACTTGCAGATGCTTTGTCTCGGTTACAGGTAGAGACGTTCAAAGCATTATGTCCATCTGCTTCCCCCGAGCCAACACCAGTGAAATCCATGCTGGATCAGGAACTTTACCTCTTACAATAAAACAATTGATGACAGCCTGTCTAGCACCATCTACAACAAAAACATACAACAAGGTTCTGTGTGACATAGATAGTTTTTGTAGTAAAATATTGCATACCAGACCCCCGAGTACCCTCTTAGCTATGCTACAGTTGCCCTATATATAGCACATTGCTATGAGAAAGGTCTGTCATCGTCAACTATAGCTTCCCAGTTATCAGCTATTGCATATGTACATAACTTGGGTGGTTACTCAGACACCACAAAAACTTTTGTAGTTAGAAAACTTGTTGCTGGTGCAGCAAAACTCGCTCCAACCCATGATATGCGTCTTCCCATTACAGAGCCAGTCCTTCAGCTGTTAATAGCATCTCTCCCATTTCTATGTTGCAAACGTTACGAACAATATATGCACCGTTCAATTTTCACTTTAGCATTTTATGGTCTGGCCCGCATTGGTGAACTAGTTTACACTGGTCCACAAACAGTCAAAAATGTCCTTCAGTTGTCAGATATTGACATAAGCTATGAAGGGAGCACTCCATCATGTATCCAAATCACTTTTACCAACTTTAAACATAATGCTAACAAACAGGTACACAGGGTCAAAGTTGCAACCTTAGGGAAAGACTCTAAAATATGTCCTGTTAAAGCTTTGCTTGATTACTTGTCAGAAAGAGGAGCGACTCAAGGCCCTCTTTACATTACTCCAGATAAGAACCCCCTGGTCCGCGTGGGTCCCTGCTAACATGCATATTTTTACGGGTCAGGCTTAACTTGTGCGATGGTTCCTGCTATTCATTCAGTGTATAGATTAAAGCTGTCAGTCAATTGTTAGGAATACAGGTGCAGATGTACATGTGTTGCAATGATATAAACGCAGGGGCATGGGTCCCTGCTTTGTGTCTTTTTGCATTATAGACTAAATTTTGTATGCACTTTTACTGGTTTTCAAAACACGCAGGCTCATGGGTCCTTGCTAAAGACATTGATGAATATTAGAAATGAGCAGGCGCGTGGGTCCCTGCTAAAGACATTGATGAATATTATAAATGAGCAGGCGCGTGGGTCCCTGCTAAAGACATTGAAATGAACATTAGTAATAAAGCAGGCGCGTGGGTCCCTGCTACAGACATTGAAATGAACATAAGTAATAAAGCAGGCGCGTGGGTCCCTGCTAAAGACATTGAAATGAACATAAGTAATAAAGCAGGCGCGTGGGTCCCTGCTAAAGACATTGAAATGAACACTTAAACTTAATTTAAGTGTAATATTGATTCCTAACAGGAATTAATCCATTTATAGTATTCAGTTCCATTGTAAGCTCATGTATAAGACAATGGCTTAGTGTTGATTATGTCCACTTAGGTATTATGTATTATTATTATGTGTTATTCAATATTATCAGTTTTTCAGATAGATAGTTTTGTATAACTACTATATTTTTGTTGTCTTGTAATCTTCACCAGGACAAATACACCGGTTATTGCCATATAAGGTTTGTTACTAGATTAATAATTAATGTTTAATGTATGCATGCTTTTATGTGTCTTGTCACATAACAGACAGTGACAGTTTTCTTTGTATGTTCAACATGATAGTCATTGCTGTTTTAAGAAAGTGTCTCTCCATGCTGTTTGGGTGGCGGATGACAATATGTATTGTCATTTTGGCGGATAATTCTTTATTTCGCTCACCTTTGCCTATTTACTTTTGTAAAAAATTTGTTCCATGTCAGACAAAGATTATTTTATCATACATCAAAAGGAAAAAAACAAACAGAAATGATAATTTTGAATTAAAACTTTTGAATAAACGCGGCCACTTCATTGAAGAAGTGAGCCAATTATCGCCACTCATTTTACTGTCTTTGTTATTTTATTGTATCTAGCAATCCTGGTAGTAATATGCAAACAGAGCTTCACAGCATGGAGAATTACATGTATGCAAGCAGAATTACATTTCTTAAGTTATTGTAAGAGGGTCAGCACATGATATTTAAAACTTTTCTTTATTATAATTGTGCATTGAAGACAAACAAAGGTATAGTTTACACTGTATGGGATATACACACGTGTGCCTGTGATCTACAGTGTAGTGTAGTGACAAGCTTTGAATGTATTTGTGGACAAATACCCCTGTCTTGGTACATAGAAATGCATTGCTTTATAACATCAAATGATAAGATTTAATTGAAGAATAAATGAAAATAAAATACATAAAGTTATATATAGCAAATTTATAATGTATGTGACATAAAGTTCTACATAGCAAATTTATAATGTATGTGGTTCTTATATAAACAGTATCACACATTACATTATTCCATAGTAGCAGTTCCATATAACTTGCATTAGAATATAACTTGCATTAGAATAATTGTAACAAATTTAGAAAGTATAATTTGAAAGGTATATACTAATAAAAATGTTTTCGGGTAGCACACTACGGTAGGACAGGCTGGCCATGAGCGATTTTTGTTTGTTAAGCAAATAACTATGAAAAAGTAAATGTACACTATAATTGGTATATTCAGTATGAAGTAGTACAAATAGGCTTCACATTTGTTAAAACAAAAAATTAATAAATTGGTTCCGGATTTTAAATTTCCGGATTTTCCGAAAGTGTGTTTACACAGGAAATTTAGTTTTGCCTACAGCGAAAAATGGAAGCCCCCGGAAAAGGTAAGATAGCAGAAAAACTTAATTTACAACATATGTCAAAACAAGATTAATTCTGTCTTTGGGATTTAATTGTAAAAAGGTTTCAGAAAAATATTGTGTAGAGGAAGAATTGTGTCATTTTTGGGTCAAATATAAAAATATTTTGCAATTTTTGAGCATTTTTCAAGCTGTTACCATTGTATTCACAGCTCTAAAAAATTTTACTGTACTCTACTACCTCGGGGCATAACATAGCATAACTTTTGTACAATATTTGTGTCATAATACTTGTTTACTACAAGTTGTGAATGAAATACAATAGGAGAGATATCTTCATTTAAATATTATTTAATTCATAGTATTGTTGTCAAGGGAAATATCAATATTTTTTTTATTAGTTAAATATGAAAATCAACAAATATCCTGCAAGAATGTAAAGTATAATCTGTCGAAACTAGATATTCATGGTTGTTAAATGTCAATATATGAAATATGAAGGTTAGCATCGAAATATACATACGCCCTAACGGGCGACATTCTATTTATCTGTCACCTAAATTGTATTCATATCGACTGTATACTACCATTTGGTAACAGTACAATGTTTAAATACATGCACTGATGTTGACAAGTACCGTCAGGGTTGTGATGTTTTGCTCGGTTTATTTTTTATTAAAGCCTATTAATTAACAGCCAGGGTCATTTAAGGACGCGCCTGGTTTTGGAGGTGGAAGAAAGCAGAAGTACCCGGAGAAAAACCACCGACCTACAGTCAGTACCTGGCAACTGCCCACGTTGGTTTCGCATTCGCAACCCAGAGGTGGAGGGCTAGTAATACATTTTCAAGACACCTTAACCACTCAGTCACCGCGGGCCCTTCATGGATGTTTGTTAAAGTTTTATTTTTACGATAAATACAGGATCAGATGTTGACCGGTTAAGCCAGGGATGTATATTAAGTTGTAGTGTATTATTAATACAGGTACTGATGTTGACCTGTACAGTTAGTGGTGAAAATTAATACTGTATTTAACCATTAATATAGGTACTGATGTTGATCGACGCGGTCAGGGATGTAAATTAAAGTTATATCATACCATTAATACAGGTCCCCACATATTACAGATAGGCTGCGGGTTTGTTTTGACTTTCTGAACAGCCAAGAAAAGGAGGTCTATAAAAGTGCAATTTAGGCAATTTATATAGGACTGTATTGAATCAATTAAGTTTATTTTATGATTACTTGCCAGTCAGTTTTTAGTTAAAACCTGTACCACGTTATTTTTTGTTTTCCTTTCCTGTAAAGAATGATTTTTTAAAAACGTCTGCTCCGAGGTCATACCGCTTGAAGGGTGAAGTCAGTGGGGCATTTACCCGGTATTGTATTGGCTTACATTCTGTTTATTACATTATAACAAGAGACAATAAATGTAAACTACCACGTGCTGTTTATTTTAAGAATACAAAATCTGATATATTAAATGGCCACATGCAGGTATCAGATATTTTGACAGAACTCTAATGATCACACAAACTGTGTGCTTTCTTAACACTTTGCACGTATATAATTACCTCATAGTAAGTGCACACGTGTATACTCCATGTATTAGTGTGGTGAGATATTGTATAATGCATACCATATATATCTGGTATAGCATAGCATATCTGGTGTTTGAACACACATACATAAGTATTAATCATCTCTCGCTATCAAAAGTATGTATAAAACATATCGATGTCATCGGAAAATCAGTATAATGTATCTAAGGAATTCATGATAAGATAAACAAGGAAATGTAGCATGTAATTTTAGGTTATTATACAGAATGTATGCAGCCAGTTTTCAAACTTTCTCAATACAAGAAAGAGTGAAAGAACGCTGAAAGGTAAATAAAGAATAACAGACAGTATTTGATATATGTTATCAAGTAATACTCAGATGGGTCTATCTTAAACTGAAAACACTGGATTAACATTGATGCCTTGCTTCTAGTTTTCGTACAAATCACCACAAGGGATGTTAATTTGCGATTTGCTCTCCACGCTTTTACTTTTTGAATAAATCTAACGAAACATAAGTAATTTTCAGTCATCCACGACCATGCAGAAGGCATGTTATTATATTTTTGCACAACATCTATTTGAATACTTTGGTAATATGATATCCACATTATCAAACATAACCTTCAAAGCTTCCGTGACAGAAGGTATTCTCTATTCTCATGTTTTTCTTTAATGCACAATTAATTTCCCATATGTTTCTCAAGTAGAAACAAGTTTTATTTAAAGAACCAGCTCAAAAATCTTGTCTGAAATTGTTAATTAAGACCAATTACAACACATTCGCCCTATGTATCTACGTATCTGGCGCTAGAATTTCACTTACTGGCAATGTATACCTGGAACATGGTTTGAGTTCGCGTCCTCGCCAATAGTACAATTCAGAATCTATTTCCCGAACAAAGGCTGCTAACGTGCCAAACCCGCTATCAGTAATAATAAGTATATCACAGGAAACCAATGTATAGAAATCTAACATCTGTTTCAGAAAACCCTCACGTGGGTCATTTTTATTGTGTTGGTCAATGTGTGTGATTTTCCCGACAGTGTCTATCATGTTTCCTTGGTAGCGCTTCTTGCCCAACCCCTTTACATTGTCAGAGTCGGAAGCAATGAATAAATCGTAATCCTTTTGTTCAAAGTATCAAAATATTCCCACAGAACGTCTAGTGGTTTTTCTGGTCTCTTCAAATCTCCTGGCATGGTAGGATTGCCCCCAACTCGTACATGGGCACACGCTATCTTCGGTCGTGATCGTTGTGTTCGATATTGATCCTTTAATGCACGATCAAGGTCAGGTGATGGTTTAAATAATAGTTTGAACATCTGCCTGTACATATCAGCATAGTGCAGCTCTAGAATCCACGGAATTTCACTACGAATATTTGGTCTTTTTCTGAAACAATCCGTAAAATCCCAATTCATCCGAATAAAATTGATATCCTTTGAGAAGTAAGAGTTGATGTCTTTGATTCCATTCAAATACGCTTTTATTTTATTAGAACCGCGGTCAAGTAGGTTATGATATGCGTTGCTTTTATTTTTAAATACAGATGAGTTATATATCCAGTTGAAGGTAGCCGGGATGAGATAATCCTGAAGAAGGCAGGGCTTGTCAAAATTGATAAGGAGTTGTTGCTTTGTAAGGATGGCTATGGTAAGGGTTGATAATATACCGGATATCCTGTCTGACCAACCTCCACACGCACCTCGCCTAACCGTACTACAATCATATACGAGGTAGCCCATTTTTTGGGCATTGATTGCTTGTGAAATGGAATTTTGAATGAGATTTTCCGTGGAAATGTTTTTAGTCTCATTGGCAGCATTCCAACTCATCATCTTTGTATAGCTGTACTGATATCCAATCTTCAGCATGGCGGTAGTAACAATAATAACCATACCCAAGACGACCAGAGAGAGACACTGTAAAAGATAGCAGAAGAAACAACTTATTTATCTATTTAATTATGCAATTTTCGAGATGCTCTTTTTGGCGATACCAATATTTCAGCAGAAATGAAGACTGTGTCGGAATTAAAAAATAAAATAAAATTAATAATCAAAATTAAAAAGAAGATAATTATCTCTTGATGGGGGAGGGGGCTATCAAAAACATTGCAAAACGGTTGTACAGGGGGAAACATATTGAAACTGTTATTTTTACAAATACCATGGTTGTGTTTCAACACCTTAACTGTCATTCAGCATGCCCTGTAATATTCAGGCACAGTAGAAAACAAAGACAATGATACAATGATACAACAAAAACAAAAAAAAAAACAAAAAATACAGTTCGGAGATATAAAAAGGCGTATTTTATAGAAGAGGTACATGTACATCTTAAATTTTGTAGACGCTTCCTCGTTGCTTTACAGTGGGAGAAAAACTGCTTATCGAACTGGGAGGAATATCACTTCATTAGTTTTCACAAGTCGGTTGAGACAACCAAATATGATATACAACGAGTAAAATATGCAGACAATGACTCGTATAGCCTTAACTAATTAGGTCGGATACAAGCTTGTCTATTTGTAGACTACGCCAACTGTGGCTGGACATCACCTTCGGGATGACATCAACACTGGCTTTCACAACTAACCTCTCCGTTTTGATAATAGAATGTGCTGTAAGGGTAGCTGTATTGAACGGTACGCCCGATCGACATTATCAACACAGATTGTGTTATGTCTGTATATACATAAAATTATCTAAAAATGAAATTGAAGGACTTTGCTGGGCCTCGTTTTCTGTTCTCATAAGCTCCTTAATTAATAAAATCAGACTTCTGTGAAAGTATTGAAAACGAAAATAAGTATTATCCCACCGCATGTAAGAAAAAAATGCTGCATCGAGATATGAACCTGGACAATACGAAATTGTTGAGTTTAATATTTACATTTTCACTTCGCTCCGCCTCAATGAACATAGTAAAGTAAGATCACTTCATTTCCCGTTGAAGATTTTGGGTCTCGTGCTTCTGTTCTGGGAGACGAATCACTTTCTTGTCGGCGTGTGAATACATTCACTGAGTTTAAAATGGCGATCGATTTCTGTACCGCCTCAGACTTGAATGCACTTTCATTTTGTGAATTGAGTAACATTGTTAAAAACGTATATAAAGACAAGTGGAATAGCCGCTTTATGTGCTAATAAAAATGCCAGTATAACGCAGACAGTTTAGAAAACAGAATCTGAAAGAACACTGACACTTCCGATAGCACCGAGCTCATGAAGTACGTAGCGTAGTGGTCTAACATGATACCATTTCAGTGGTCACAGAAAATAAACCTCAATTTTAACACTATTTAACAACACAAAACAGACGGTAGCAGCAGTATGCTATACTGAGCACAGGGACACATTATTGTCGTTATTTGACTCAATCTAAACATATGGAGGACACAAGTTTCCGGCCGTCGAATACCGCGATTTTTAAATCAATGTTTCTTTACTTACTATTATCAGAATTTACATCCCAAAACGCCAGTGCGACAATGAAATCCAATATTTCATGTACACCATCAGCTAACCTACGACTTAAATCCACATTGTTACACTTTTTCTGGAGCTCTGAATATCCCGGCTATTAGACTGCATCACATACGGTCACGGGTTCGGCGTTAAATTCTGAGTAACATATGACATATATAAATAATCGAAAGATAAAACTCCAAAATTCATTCGAATTATAAAACCTTACAAAATCCATTTTTCAAGGCTTTAGATAGTATATAAACTCTGTTTTTTAATGTTCTGATATTTCACTGAACAGCTGTTGCGACCGAATTTTGCAATCTGGTGGCGACGTTTTTAATTTGGTTAACGTAAATATAAGGATTGATTGTCAATTTTGTTGCTTGCATGGACTGATAAAGGGAAGTGAACCTCGTGCAAATGGTACATGAACTGCTTCGCAGTTCACATCATTTGCAAGTGGTTCACTTCCCTTCATCAGTCCATGCAAGCAACACATTAATTAATATACAAGCTTCTTGCTACTTGTCAATACTCGCCCAAAGTCATTTATCCATAGAGACGTTTGTTAAGGAAACAATATCTCATCTCTTGAAAACACTATAATAATAATAAGATGTATTGCTGGTTTTCCATCATTTATCATCTTATCAGGAAATATGAATCAAACTAAACTAAACCCCATAACAAAATATAATTCAAAACAAGAATTAAGGATTCAGTCCTCCTAAACCCAACAATCACTTGCTAATACAAGTAAATCTTTTAATGAAAAATAAACAACTATGAATAAGAAATTGAAGCAGGAATTTCAAATGGAACCATTATATATTATTAGAGACGCCAACCGAAGGCTACTATATAATAAGTTTAAAGCAAATGATCATAACTTAAACCGAGTCCAGGTTGAATAAATAACTTTTGAAGACACTTGTGAATCTGTATTGATAAAGAAATCCATTCGTTTGCTTTAAGTGTTCTTTATATGATCAAGTTAGATAATCGTATTTAACATGCACATGAATAAGACGATACAAATAATGTCACCATTTTGTCAGCAAATGACTGAGATTATACGAAGAACTTCTTTAGTACTCAAATAGTCATTCAGTGTAATATGCACATTGTAACACTCTTTTTATGTTTGCATACAATATATGTATTGACATAGTGGTGTTTCTGTGCGTATACGTCACAATTATGGCCTTATATCCTCGTTATAAAGCCGTGTAATTTTCAGAATATGCTGCTTTTATAAAGGTATAATGGTGATGTAGGTATCGTGTTCAAAGAATATGCTGTAACGTGTACGACTCCGTGTGTAAATCGCGTGTCTGTATTGCAAAGGTCATGTTAAGAGCATGTCACATGGATCCTATCACGATTTGACGTCAGGGTAAAATAGAAAAGAATTTTGTTTTGATCTATAACCGTGCACAATATTTATAAGATAAACGAATAGTCGAACCATCGGATCAGTCGAATATTTTGCTTGGTCCCGTCGACATCGACTTATCCAAGTTTCACTGTACGTCTGTTATGAAATTTAGAATTTTGTCTCGCATGCAAACCGATTAATTATCAGTCACTTCTCGGCCAAACAAACAGACGAGGAAGGTATTCTGACCAGATCGATCTATAATAGAACGTTTATCAATCAGTCTGTATGTCCAAATAGAATCGTGTAATACCTAACGTGGATTAATCAGCCTGTATGTCCAAATAGAATCGTTTAATACCTAACGTGGATTAATCAGCCTGTATGTCCAAATAGAATCGTTTAATACCTAACGTGGATTTGAAACTATCTTTCATGAACTATATACAATGTACAGGTATATAGGCCAGCTATGGTAGCGGAAAGGTTAGCTTTGGTATTATAACATTAATAAATATCACCAAAGAGAGGGCCTATAATAAGCTGCATATTTTTATGTTTGTCTACCAGAAAATCCCCACACACATTCCTATAACATGCCGGATAATATGCATACCATGTACTACATGTTAGAGTAGCTAGGCGAAATTTTACCCGAAGCCATATCGGACATAGCAGAATTCATTATTGAAGAAAAATCGAAATAAAATCAAACGAAATAAAATGAAAAATCAGCCATGCAATCAACAGCAGAGTTCTTTGACGGTATAAAGTCCCTTATTCTTTTCTGTTTTACTCTGACGTCAGATCGCGACAACTCGTACAACGTACCCAGGGGCCTGTTGGTCTATGCAGACAAACCGCTCCGTCTGTTTTTAAATGGGATATTTAAGTATTTCAGGCATATATCTTGAGGGACTTATAAATATTAACGCAGGCCTTGAATTCTGCGTCAAAGCTTGTCAAAAAACAGCAAAATATCACCAGGTCTGTCATTATTTCAGAGATGAACCGCTTGGACCGCGATAAACGAAAACAGCCCATGTAACCTACTTTAAACGAGATCAAGATGGATGTGTCTGGATTTAATTTGTTTTAATTATTATTATTAATCATGTACATACATTAAACACTGTTGATCCTATACAGACACTCGTATCATGATTGGCTGCTTATAGAAATCAGAAATCCACATACAGCAGATCAGCAAGGTGTATATACGTACAGTATATTGGTTACAAGCATGACATGTCACGCGCATGGCGGTTATGTAAGACACGATGCACGTTTACCGGACTACCATAATTATTATCCGTGGTATATTTCTTTCATTGTTTCTTCTATTTTTGATACAACGTAGAAGTAAAATCTCAGAAATAATGTCTTATAATGACTTACAAATCGTTGTGATATACTTCAAAATTAATTATCCCACACCCGAAACGTTGCGGATATGGCCTTTTCCGAGAAATTTAATAGTTAGTCGTGAATGTTTACCTGTAGGTTTTTTTGAGGAAAAAAGGCCCCCAAAATTTGTTGAGTCATTGTTTTAAGACTACCACTCCCTGATTTACCTGTGTGCGTGTATTCCCTGCTATTCGACTTCATTTCATCATTGCATTATCATTCAACCCAGACAAAATCTAAATCTATTACTCATTAGATATGGAAAGTACTCACTTTTAGGTTTTGACGGTACATCATTAGATTGCTATTGGTCGAGCTGTTCAAAAATCATTATCTGACACAACTTTGATTACTGTAGTCCACTGTCTCCCCGTAGTCGGTATACTTGCCATACGATAGCATCTGCATTTAAAAGACAGAAACAGCCAATCGCAATCAAGCTATTTATAAATCGTATTATGATTTCATGGCGAAATCGATACGACCAAAGTATACTAGCCTCTACTAAAGGACGAATCACAGCAGAGAATTCACATTTGTTGAGCGGACACACACAATAACGCAAGAGTTTCTGGGAAGGTACGCCATCACAACAAAGCCAATGATGGGATACTTGTAAGTTTACAGAGCGCGACAAGAAAGGTCAGAGTAACAAAGTGACTTCTGCACGGAAACATTAAAATGAAATCCGTAATTATTATATGATAAGATAATAAGAGGTTAAGTACGAACAGACATTATAGATTTACATTGACACCATTGAAACATACGAGAAAAATAAGTTCCATCAACAATACTTAAAATAAAACTAAAACTAACGATAAAATGAGTTTTCCAATTTTATGTATTACTATGGATATCAACACTTGTACGTTTCAACAACATTGTATTGGTTTTCAATATGTCAAATGGATACGACATCATACTAAGTCTATGCAAGTCCTTTTCAAATTTTTACAAATAAAATGTATACTTACATGTATTATCACGTAGGGATATCCAATATTGCATGTAAAAGGAGAGAACTCAACAATTTATATTTTTTTCGATTGTAAAACAAATTCAGTTTAAGTTGCTAAGTTATTTAATCAAGGCGACGCCAACGTCGAATGTAGGAGCTACTTGCACATGCACATAATCGGTTTTGTTTGGCCAATTGGAGACGAGTGCTTTTCACAGACGAGACTCCCTTTATGCTTTGCAGGTCAAATGGATGACAACGTGTCTATCGAAGACGTCGCGATGAGCGATTTTTGACACTTCCGTAATGGAGAGCAACGGATTCGGGGAAGGTCTATTGTTGTATGGGCAGTGATGCGTTAAGACATGAAAACAGTCTCGTTGTTAAACATGGTAATCTTATAGCAGTATAAGGCTTTGAGGCCGCACGTCCGTCCCCTTTTCTATCAATGTAACCTTTCATTGCAGCAGAACAACGCGATGTCCAATGTTGTTTGGGCTTTTCGTGACTTTCTGGCTCAAAATAACGTTTCAGATCTTGATAAGCCAACATACATTGTACAGTCCAGATTAGTGGTACGAGCTAGACAGGAGTGTTAGGAAGCGCGTCAACGTCCCATGAAACGTCGCTCATCTCAAGAAGACCCTTATTCGGGAGTTAAATAATATCCATCCAGTGGAATAAACACCTTGGTGGGGTCAATGAAAGGGAGGATAAGAGCAGACCTTGAACACACTAGCAAATAATCATAGTTACTATCGAAAATAGTTTTTTCTTCTAATAGTATGTATTTTAAAATGGCATGGTTTAAAGACCACTCGTTACTATTGATACATGTCGATTAACAAGTATGCTAACGAGTAAAATTCAGTTTGCATGGTTTGATCACTATTTGATGAGCAAAGAATTGTAATCAGTAATTAACGTCATTGACACAATATCACAAACAATAGCATTAATAAACGCTGTAGATTTTTTTATAATTATATCAGATTCACTTCGTCCGTACAACATATGGAAAATAAAGATGGCCATAAAAATTAAAGTGTGTTGGAAACATGCACATGGTATCCTCGACAGTAAATTGAGAATGGATTGTGGTAGGTTTATCTATGAAGGTATGTGTTGTCATACCATGTATATCATCAGTGTGTTTCGGCGAAGTTGTTTGAAGTTTGATGAATGAGTATGAATACCACTAGAGACATCTACGTCTATAATGGAACATCATGTATCACTAGGGATTATAAAACTAGGTTGTCATCTTTGTTGTCTTACACAAGTCTCCGTGTACTGGATATTTATACTGGCCTATGCTTTAAAAATCGTACTTATGTTCATACATGTGTAAAGTGACACAGGGTAAATTTAAATGAGATATCTAGAAACCATATCTCAATCTATTTTATTTATATATTATATTATTTATGCTGTTAGATTTGTTTTAAGTCAATATTCTGCATCAATAATTATACGGTATCGTTCATATTGTTGTAACGACCTACCTCAATATTTAACTTATGTAACGACATACGAATTTGACTGTTAACATATGTTTCTTAAACCCAAATTGAGCATCACTTATTTTTGAATATGTACAATCGAAATCAACGAGTCTATTATTCAAAATTGAAGAAAAAAAATTCCCCAAGCAACTGATTAAAGTAATACCTCAGTTGTCATAGGTATCATTCCTGTCTCCATTATCAAAAACAGGGACAACGTTGCCTATTTTGGATAATATATAATATATAAGTGTCGTCAGCAGATTGTTTAAAATTATTATTTCAATTATTTATTTACAAGCTAACCGATAATAAGTATTTATATATTAAAGTATTTAAAATGTTGCCGCTATCCATCCATGTAAAGAATATAAAAAAGAAGTATTGTGTGACCAGTAGCATTGGATTCTAATACTTTTTCATCTAGGGAAAGCATGCTCTTTCATTGATATGTGCAGTATTTTTCTATCTATAGTTACATTATCTTTAACATTTGTCTTTCAAACCTTAAGCTACATGTAGTATTCCAAGCAACTGGTTTTCATTTGACAGAAAGTGACATTGACCTTTGACATCCGAGTATGAAGAGTACTTAAGCCATTGTGCAGCAACCAAATAAGAGGGCATATCACCTCCTTCTCTGGACCTCTTTTTGATATTGAGAAAAAAAGGGTTTAAACATTTAAACATTTTTGACGGCTGTGACCTTGAATTTTTTAACACTTCACCAGCATACTACAGGCCCAATACCAGGTATCTTGGCCTCAAGGTTATTCAGTTGAAGATTTTCAAGGTTTTTTGCATGTCTGGCTCCAGTGGTCTTTAATGAAGGTAAAGGTCATTCATTGAACAAACCTATAGTAGCATTCAAGATTTGGGACCATCACTACAGAATGCATGTGCATTTGAATTGTTGAATTGTCCTTTTGTAGCATAGAGCCTCAAGATTCTTAAACAACAATCAGACCAGCCAAATGATGCCCAAGACCAAGTTTGAAAGATACTCAAGTTATATTTAGCCATACAGAAGAAAAACAATTATATATATATGTTACAGAGACATGCAAAATATTGATGTACATGTATTGCAAAACAAAAAGCAAATTTTGAAAATCAACCAATTCTCAAAAGCCACTAAATATGACAATTTTTTAACCAAAAGGAAACTGAAAGAAATGAGAAGAAACTTTTGAAGATATTTAATAGAAGGAAGTGTAAAGACTCATGTGAGAGACTATAACCACAGAGATATTATCAAAAGAAAGGAAACTAATTTTAAGTATACACATAAGCAAGTGTTAACCTTGTTATATGGGAGATATATATCTGATTTATATGAGTATGTCCTCTGCCCCCAACATGGCAACAATGGAAAGTAAAACAACCATATCAATAAAATGTTAAAATCTTACCTACATGGAAACTAAAATGGATTTGTAAAGTATCACTCTTTTGTAACTTCCAGATATCTTGAACTGGATGAATTGGAGAAATGAAGTCAATGTGACTCAATACAATAACCTATTCCATTTTTCACCCACTTTCAAATATCATCAGATGTATATGAGGTGTAGAACAATTGGAAACAAATATGAATGGCAATCTGCTAGAATAAGATGTATAGGAAAGAAAAAAAGGGGCACAACTCTTCAAGTTAGTAAAAATTCCAACCCTTAATTTAGAATATGATCATCTGTCATTTGAGAATGTGTTCCTAAACCAACTGTATGAGAGATTGTCAGTGTCTAACTTCCGGTGGTGGGGCAAGAGGAAACTCTGAATACTCATTAATTAGGATCATCAAAGGTCTTTGACCTGTTAGAAGGTGAGGTTGCCAGATCTATTGATTAATAAAATCTGACATCCTGTGTATTGAAATCAGACCAAAAGTAATGCAGTATATGTCAACAAGTATTTTTGGATTGATACACCAAATATGTTAATATGAATGTTTAAAAAATATTTCTTATTACTGCAAACACATACATGTATATTTATTCTACAATTATTTCAATTACAGATTTGGGAAATGAAGGAAATATTTCTATGTTCGAGTTGATTAAAGAAATATATAACACAGTATTCTAATAAAGTAATGTAATAATTGTGAAAATGTCACAGAAACATGTCAACAAACAATATGATGTGGAGCGCAAAAGATTTTGAAAGCTAAATTCTAACTGTAGTCAAGTTGTCAAGAATCATATTCTTTTATATATCTACATGACTTAAAAAATCTCTGCAAGGATTTATAAAACAAAAACAAAACAAAACCCTGCAAAAAAATAACAAAAAAAAAAAAAAATATACACAGATGAACATAATTTAAAAAGATAGACAATCGAAGCTGGTAATTGTGTAAAATGAACTTAATTATATATCTTCATAACGTGTTTACACGGGCCTTCAGAACTGAACGAGAAAAACCCAATTCCATTCTTTTTAAATTTGTTGTTGACATTTCTCTGATCTTCAATAACCAAAGTTTTTTTTTTTTAATTTCACATTTTCATGACTTCAGCTAATATGCCAAATACAGTAAAAACTTTGTCTCTACTAACCCGACTGACTCTAAAAAAAATTCTTGCATGCTTTTTTTATCAATCCTGGTCAGTAATACAAGGTATGTGTAAAGCGATTACACTTAATATTTGGGGAAATATTCTGTTTTTATATGATCAAATGAAAGAGATTAAATTGATACATATCTTCTTCATCTAAATGACAACCAAGGGAAAGACATAGGTTGCCAGTGCTGGAACAATCTTAATTTTTTTTTTTAAGTTTTCCACATTACCGGTAATATATACCACATGGTGACAAACACGAACATACCGCAGACTCCTGAAACATGTATTAAGTGCACCAGTGACCAGGGCCCAGTTGTTCAAAAGGTGATTAAGCTAATCACACCTCAGTTTCTTCCTATTTGCCTATTTTAAGGAACATACACACGGAGGTTCTGAAGTAAAGGCGAAATAAAATTTTCACTGATCAAGTGATTAAGCTAATCAACTTTTGAACAACTGGGCCCAGGTAGCTCAGTGGTGAAGTGTAAGTCTAGAGTTTGCAGGGTCTCGTGTTCGAACCCCTGTCTGGCTACTATCTTTCTCCTGTTACATATTTAGCGAGCTTGCAAATCCTTTGGGAGGATGCTAAAGCAACAGGATATCCGAACCTGTTATCTTTGGCGGTGAAGATTTGATAAAAGGAGGGAGGAATGTTGCGGAACTGGACTGGGTTGATCATCGGCGACCAGGTAGCTCAGTGGTAGAGTGTCCGTCTAGAATTAGGAGGGTCCTGGGTTCGAACCCTGGTCTTGCTACTTACTTTTCTCTTTCTCCTGTTTTAACATGTGACACACGTACTTGATACATGTACATGTATGTCTGTTACTGTGACAGGTTATGAGTCATAGAGTACAAAGACAGGTTACTATTGTATGAGCTGGAGTCATAGGGTCCCCCCCCCCCCCCCCACTTCAAATTCTTGTATATATGACCACTGGGGATGTCATTTTTGGCCAAATTTTAATCAAGTCCCCCAAAACGTCTCAAAATACGTGTAACTAATTCTCATGTCCTTGTGAGTAAACAGAAGTATGAAGTCAATACAGGGGGGGGGGGGGGGGGGGAGTCACAACGTTCCAGAAGCAGAGACGTGTATATCATATACACGTCTCTGACAGAAGGTAGAAAATTGAAGTAATACAGATAAATCTGCCGTTTCTACAAAGGAATACGTAGTAACGTGACCCTGTGGTCAGGGTCAGCTGATCATGAGGCTACATTGTACATTGTAGTCAGATCAGATCCGCAGATCTAGACCAGTCAATTGTAAACAAAGATGCACTGTACATGAGAAGTACACATATTCTTAAAAGAAAAATTCAGCGGATACGTAATTAGATGACTATGGTTGAGAAGATGAATTATTTATATGATCATATCTGTAAACTGTAAAACGAAAGTAGGTCTAGCCAAACTAATACTTTGTCTGTTTGTAGGTGAAATACTGCTATTTTCGCAATAACTGTTCATTTTACTTGATACGATAGCAATAAACAAAATCAGTGTTACCTTCCGTTGTATTTTAGCACATTGGTGTCTCAAAAAATGAGAAAATAAGCCGGTATAACGTTCAATGATCTTCTGTTTTTATTATCGTCATGCATGTTTTCCGGGTCACGTTCTAATAGCATGTGGGCTTCCGGTTACGTCATCAAATTCATTTCCCGCGAATTTATTGGGAAATCTAAATTACACTTACAATGAAATGAAGTGAAAGAAATAAAAAATGTCTCAATAAAAATATTGTGATCAGTATTTAGTGCAACATTAAATTTTCACTTTAAAATATTGCTACGATTTGCTTGCCTAAAGCATTAGTAATTAAAGTCAAATTATTTTAAAATCCATATTTCGTTTCTATTTTAATCTTAAAATTTTATCACAAGATCGTTTAGAAACTTTGCAGTACTGACTCTTTCAAACGCACAGATGCTTTGATTTGAGCAAAGATGGCGACCTGAAGCTGTGAGGCGGTTTGGATTGGAATTAAAATGCGTATATTTCGGCAAGTAAACATCGTACAATGTCCCCGTATGGTCAGATCATCTAATTTTGTCATTATGTATTCAGAACAGTTGTTGTTTAGTCGCTACGGTCATTAACATAAAAATTCGGATTATTATATAAATACTTATTTAATTATTATTATTTTTTTTATTTTTTTTTTCTAAATTTTAGGTTGGTCATATATGTTCAACAACTTCTCATTTCTTTGGAGCTGAAACATTTGAATGACCGGTTTCATGTGCATCAGGTGTGTTTTCCTGTGATATATTGCTATTGTGAATGAAACAAGATTGAGATGCTCTCATGGTCTTGAAATGGATTGCAAAGTACAACTTGGTAAAGTTGTTTTCGTCCTGCCAGTTAAAGACAACGCGTTCTTTGTCAGTTCCGCACTCGCTCAGAAACGTTGCCGCCGTCACCATTACTGGGTAGTTAACTATGCCGCACGTAAAATACTGAAAGTATCTGGCAAGACAACCTTTGATGCGGCATCGGGACAGAATCAGTACTCTGCGACTCCGAGGTGCTTGCTCACGATCGTCAAGTTCATTTACACTGTGAGGAAACCATTTTGGTAAATTTGCAGAACGACGACCTAATATACCATTTCCTGTTGTCTTTGCCAGAAACTACTTGACTGTTGCCTACAATGCTTTGTGTCACAGGAGGTAGGATGGAACATACGCGGTATGTCTGAAGTTTTCCCAGGCCAGTGAAACTTAAAATATAATGTGTTGAAAGATCACAGTTTTTTACTGACAAGAAAAAAAACCGAATATAATTAGCATACCTCAAACTTTTAGTCGACGGTATCAATCCATTGTCCATACATATAATGGTAGCCTCCTGGTGGAGTTGGTTCCCAATACGAATAGATTACCTGGAGATGAAAATATCATTAAATAAACCTTCATGTGTAGTTATAAAACACTTATTAAGGTTGTACTCATCTGTGGTTGCAAATACGTTAATGTCTTGTTTTGATCTTGTGTAATATGTTTTCCTATTTAACAAAATATTGTCATCTCATTAGCAAACATGAATCTGGAAAATACGTAAAATATATATATTGTCTGCTTATAGTACTTTCTTCACAAGAATTTTTATTAATGTCGAAATTCGGCAGCCATTTTGAGAATGTGTATTTCTTGCCCTAATTTCACGTTTTTGACTCTAGATTGTCATTGTGTGGCCTTGTTCAATTGTACCGTGCTCATTTTTACCGTACAACATTGTAATGTTCAATAAAATGAAAATAATAAACGATGAAAAATTAGACATGTTTTTATGTCCTTTTTTTATACATTTCTGGTGTAAGTTACTGTAAAAGTGGTTATTTTTGCGGGGGTTTAATTTCACGATTTCGATAGGTAAACTATACGCGCGGTGGTAATTTTCGCGATTGACCCACCCTTGTTCGTAGTTCGAGCTTACTCAAATTAATATCAAAATCATACACGTGTGGAATTTTCGCGATCAAAAGGGATCCGTGTTAATAGCGTAAATTCCCACGTTTACCTTAAGCACTTTGGATTAATGATACAGAAACGGTGAAAATAACAAAAATATTAACGGGACAAAAAAAGAAAGCACACTGACCTCTCATTTGAAGACTGTTTAATGAAGATTATCTTTTCCTTTAAAAGCTAAATATTTTAAAAGGTTTAATTGGAGAACTTTAAAATAAAAACAACGTTAAGTCTATATAGAAATGGAAAAAAACCAGTATTTTACAATTGAAAAATAAGGCGCAGGGGACACTTACATTACTATTCTGAGTTAAATTAACAGGCTAAATTGATCAAATGATTTAAAAGTAAATATTACTTCTTTCAGTTCTGCAAACATGTATACATATCTGGCAACACATATGGAATGTATTTTATGGATTTCTCCTGATAAAAGCGAAAACAGCCAATTCATGTAAAATCACTGTAAAATCACATGTGTTAAATTGGTATACTTTTATATGTATATTGTATACACTATTTACCATCTGTGTAATGAAACAATTAGTCTGAGGCTGCAGGCTGCAAAAGAAAATCCCCCCCCCCCCCCCCCCCCCCCCCCCCCCCCAGTATGTTTGTAATGTGTAAGTTTGATTTGGTGTCTTTATGTGTGTGAGTGAGTGAGTAAAGACATATAGAATGGCTACATGTATGAATATGTATCACATTATATCTAAATGAATATGATGTATGCTTGTAAGTTTGAATGGACATGTATTGTATTTGTAATGTGTTGTTGATAAAATTAAAATTGAATAAAAAATTTGTTAAAAACAAAACAAAAAATTGGTATCACGGTATCTTGACATAATATTTGGTCATAGCACAAAAACCAAAAAATGTATATACGAGAAAAAAAATACAGGAAATTTTCGTTCACTCTCAGCATTTTCCCCTTTTTGATACGCGTTAGAATGATTGAAATTATACTTTTTTAAACAGGTAAAACATTGAATGTTAAAACAAATGACAAGATTATGGTTTTAAAACTCGATGCACCCGGTGTTTGTCGCTATTTGCTTCTTTAACCAAACGTAGCCTGGTAGGCACGTGGCTTTCATTTGACTAGGGTCTAGGTCTATAAGGAAACATTGAATATCTAGGATCGAGGTCAAATGTCTGACGTTACATGCATGTAACCGAGCCAGGGATTTCATTCTAACAATTCCTGGATGGTTGCTATACAGTTCATCTAATATTTCACTTTGATATTGGTTCGGAATGATTACTCGTACTCCTCGGAGTAAGCATCCTTCCTCCATGGTCAGTTCATCACGAATTCTGTGATATGGTTTAAGTTCATCTCCCATTTCCACATTTGGCCATCCACTTCGGGTAAATTCCATTACGCGTGCCAAAGTTGTATCTCCTTTTGTTGCCGCAGCGATACGCGTAACAGTAACAGGTAAGCTGTTAACTTGCATTTTGTTCACTAACTGAGCTTCCTCATAGAACACATAGTTGTCGTCAACTCCACTTCCTCTTTCATAGGAAAACGTGATAACACATCAGCATTTCCGTTTTTATCCGTTGAACGAAACTTTATGTCGAACTGGTACGCGGATAACTGTATCGCCCATCTTTGCAATCGAGACGCGGCCAAAACCGGAATGCCCTTCTTTGGTCCCAATATAGTTGTCAGCGGTTTATGGTCCGTCAATAGGGTAAAACGTCGCCCGTACAGATACTGGTGAAACCGTTGAATTCCAAAGATAATCGCTAACGCTTCTTTTTCTATCTGCGAATAATTCCTTTCCGCAGATGTCAAGGTGCGCGAAACATACGCTATGGGTTTGTCGTTCGACTCAATGGTGTGCGAGATAACAGCTCCAAGTCCATATGATGAAGCATCGACAGCTAACGTCAATGGTTTCTTTGGGTCATAATGTACCATAACTTCAGATGAAACCAAAAGTTTCTTGATAGTCTCACACGCATTCGCACATGTTGGGCTCCATTGCCATTCAACATCATTGGCAAGCAGATGAGTAAGAGGCTCAAGGACAGTCGCCATGTTGGGAAAGAATTTCCGGTAATAATTCACAATACCGAGCCAAGATTGAAGTTCACGTTTATTCTGAGGATCAGCCAATTTCAAAATGGCTTCCACTTTTCTCGGTGAAGGGTGGATACCTTCTTTGTTGACTTTGAACGCGAAATATTCTACTTCATCGCGAAGGAAAAAACATTTGTCTTTCCGTAGTCGTATACCGAAATTTTCAAGTCGCTGTAGTGTCGTATGAAGATTGTGACGGTGTTCCACGTCAGATTTCCCCGTAATTAGAATATCATCTAATATGCATCCGACACCTTCAATTCCTTGCAGGACTTGATCCATTGTGCGTTGAAAAATAGCTGGTGCAGCCGCAACTCCAAATGGAAGACGCGTATACTGGTACAAACCTTGGTGTGTGTTTATGGTTACAAGGTTTCGCGACTCCTCGTCTAAGAGTACTTGTTGATACGCACTAGTCAAATCAAGTTTTGAGAACTGTTCACCACCATTCAACTTTGCAAACAACTCTTCACTTGTGGGTAAAGGATATTCTGGAACATCCAAGTAGGGATTGATAGTGACTTTATAGTCCCCACATATCCTCACAGATCCATCAGGCTTCAACACTGGTACAATAGGAGTGCCCCAATCAGAACTCTCCACTTTTCTGAGAATACCGGCCTTTTCCAAGCGTTCAAGCTCTTCACCAATCTTGTCCTTTAGAGCAAAAGGCACGGGCCTTGGTTTGAAAAACTTTGGTGTACAGTTATCTTTCAATCGAAGTGTCGCAGTTACACCTTTCACAGTACCAAGCTCTTCATTGAAAACCTTGTATTTCTGGAAGATTTCCTTCTCCAAGTTATCATGGATGGTGTACTTGATGGACTGCCAATTAAGTTTTAATTGACTTAACCAGTTCCTACCCAGCAATGCTGGTCCATCAGCTTTGACAACAAGTAATGGTAGCGATAGATGTTGGTCTCCATACTGTACAGTAACAGATTTTTCTCCTCCGACAACTGGTAAAAGCTGACCGGTGTATGTTCTTAATACTGTTGATGACTTGTTAAGTTTTCGATCATACTTCTGTTTGTACTCCTTTTCCGACATCAACGAAACTGAAGCGCCAGTATCTAATTCCATTTTCTGTTGTTTGTTGTCAATTAACAAATCAATGTTTATTTCTTTATGACCACCAGAATTGATTGAGAATAGAGGCCATGAGTACTGTTGTTCAGTATCCTGGACACCAGAAGAATCCATGTCAGAATCCACAAAGTTGACCTTAGGACTTTTTTTCTTCATTTTATGTCCCTTTTTGTTTCCTGGAGTACCACCAGTACTTTCAGTACTTTGATGTGATCGCGGTTTGTTTACATTCTGTCGCGATTTGTTGACATGACACATTTTACTCAGATGTCCGTTTTCGTGACATTTGTGACATTTGCTGTTTTTGTAGTAACAATTGTCTGCATTGTGATTGTTCTTACCACAACGAAAGCATTGTGTAAACACTTTGTGTGTCCTTTCCGCATTCTTACCATCATCAAACACTGTTTCCTTAAGTTTACGAGATTCGCTGTCAGCCATCTCCATACTAATTGCAATGTCCATGGCTCTTTTCAATGTGAGATCAGATTCTGAGAGTAGTTTACGCTGTGTTGCAGTGGAGGATAATCCACACACGAATCTATCACGTATTGCATCGTTAAGAAAGCCTTCAAAATTACAATGTTCGCTTAATTTACGAAGTTCAGCTAAGAATTGACTCACCGTTTCTCCTTCCCTCTGTTTACGTTGGTGGAATTTGAACCTTTCCGCTATGACCAACGGTTTGGGTTTAAGGTGTGTGCCAATAGCCGTTTTCAGTTCATCGTACGTTTTATCACTGGGTTTTTTAAGGACTCACTACATTCCGAATAAGTCCGTATGTCTTACTGCCACATACAGTCAGTAATATGGAACGCTTTATAGCATCATCATCCACAGTGTTAGCCACAAAATAATGTTCTAAACGTTCGATGTACTCGTCCCAATTCTGAGAATTTATATCGAATTCCTCGATATTTCCGTGTCTTACAGCCATACCTTGCAGTTTTTCTGTTTCAGGTGTTGTTCCGATGATAGTTTACGTCGATCCTCGTCGCCACTGTTGTGTTTGTATTGGTTCTTTTACTTATAAACTACCAGGACAACGCACCACTGCTTGGAACATTTTAATGGCGGGTCACAACATTACAAACATGCGCAGTACACAAACCGGAACCATGCGGTTCTGTTATAGGAACGTACTTACATCAGGATAATGACCACGGATAGTAACGGATACATACATAACAGTCACCACGTTCGTTTTACTACTAGGGCCACATACAGATACGTATTAATTAATAGCTGAACCATATTTTTTAAGGATTTTGGTAGATTTTATCTTTCACCGATAACATTCATCTTAAGCATAAAAAGAAGTTTATATCCTATTTATATCATCAGTATGAGCAATATCATTCATAAGTATTAAAAAGGAGAAGATTCTTTGGGTTGTTAACAAAATATTGCAAAAAATTTTGCTTCAAGTATGGCTCAAATTACCAAATTCGAGCAATTATTTTGAATCTGAGATTGATGATTTTTTTTTTTGTTAAATCTTTACCATTTTCTTTCCTAAATTATGTTGTAATCTATGTTACTGGTGCTTTCTTATTTTCTAAAAGAATTTTATTTGTTTGATTTCCCAAACACAATTAACCTTTTCCGGATATTTTCCTCTTTTCCGCATGAAAATTAGAACATTACACTAACGGTCCTTCAGACGCTTGCTTCTAATACGCCATGTCAAACAAAGCGTATCGGTGATACAGAATGCCAGAACGCTTCATTTGCAGTACTAAAAAATATGTTGCTCGTTGCAGCGCTAAACAATATATGTTGCTCGAGTGTCGAGCGTCGAGCGTTCCAACCTATGCGATAATGTAGTATTTGTGGTGAAGCAAGACTCATATCTCCCGCGCTTACTGTCATTACGTGACTGATATTACTTGTAGACTGCATATGTTTCTGATTTACCGTACCTAGCTGATTATTTAAACGATATTATATCATACTGTATCATTCCAGTACCTGTCCGCGCGAGTTATAGGTCTACTGTTTACATTGAAGTAGCTATTAAACTAAAATAACCAGCGAGCTTAATGTCATTGTTCTGGATTTTAAGGGCATTTATTTGCCATTTGACGGGTAAACAGGGTTTAACTTCTGCATTTTATTTTCATTTAAACTAGCCTAGAGTCTCGGCGCACATAAGGTCATATAAAATTATAGTTGTGTTTCCCATTTCGGCTCCGAATAAAATAAGGTAGGTAGGTAGGTAGGAAAAACCTATTTATTTAAAAAAAATTTTTTAACTTTTTTCCTTTCCCGACCAAAACATTTATTTTTTATTTGAAGGTAATCCATATCTTGATCTATGATATAATAATGACTACGTAGATAGCATCAATATTCACAACTCTTTGTTTATTCATAACTGTTACATTAAATTCCATCTGAAAACACACTTTTGATGAAATAAAATTCAATGTTCAGACTACTACTACTTAAGCCTACAAATATGCGAGCAAATCAATTCACTGACAGTTGTATCAAGTGTGTTTTACTAGTAATTTAGTGGTGTTCATAAAATGTATTGACAATATCAAAAGAACCACAGAAGACTGGCAGCTCACTTCCATACAGTTTTGCCTAAGATACAATGGACACGTGGTACAGACACCCCTCACCACCAAACCTCAGGGTAGTAATTTATAACAGGTGATGTGGGATCTTCAAATCTCTTATGTACCACAAACAAGCAAGTGTCCAAATATCTGGACCAGAAGATGTGACTTTGACTGGCAATTATTTACAGATCATCTGTGATTTAGGATTTACAACTCAAAATATCAAAAACATGTTTGAGGGTCGGCAGAAAAAACTCGGAAAAGGGGAAACACAATCAAAATTTTATTTGGCCTAACAATGATTGCATGACCTCAAAGAATTATTTTTCTTTTTTTGTATCAGTTTGATATCAATTCTTGAGCCCTTGATGATAAAATATTAACATACAAAAATACAACTTCAGTAGAATAACATCAAGAATGTTTATAGAAGAAATTTATAAATTACATGTACATGTGGTGTCCTATACTCATGATACATTTACTAATGAATAAAATATATATGCATACAAATTCTTGTTGTGTGTTACATGTATTGTTTGATTTCTGATGAAAAAAAAATGAGCATTTTATATCAAAAAATATTTCTGAAAAGGATCATGAGCATTTTCCATTAATCATAGTATTTGGATTATAAGAGAATTGCCCGAATTTGTGCTTGTCAATCCGTCGTCCGTTTTTGCTATGAACTGCTCGAACCTGGTAGAGAGCTCCCCATGGAGTGAAATCTTCGGTGGTAGGGAATTTGTGTATCCCGAGCCGAGCCCGAGCTTTTGACCCGAGCCCGAGCTTTGGATATTTTCGTTTTTCTCCTTCATTACTGAATGGATTAAATTGATTTTTTCTACCAAGATTTGATTTCGTGTTTTAAATCAATCCGTGTAAGTGGATTTTTATGAAATGTATTTTAACGTCCTAAATCCAAGATTTTCATTTTCCAGGGGGAGAATTTGTGTAGCCTGCAATCAAGCGTGACTAGGCCTATTCATGTGTTTTGCTAATTATTTCCAATAGGCTTACATGCTTTTATTTAGATATATTACTAGATACAAACAACAAGTAATAATAGCTGATTTTAAAAATATAAATTTCAACATATATTTAATGTGACTTGGCGCCACCATACAATATGTATGGATGTTGGGTTGTGGTTTATTGGTGGTGCGCGACCTTTAGTAATCAATAGTCTAGAGTTACTCCCCTTGGGGATCGCGCTCGGTTGTGACTTCCGTGTAACCATGTGGAGCCTATAAAGTGTGTTCAGAGACTGATTGTCTTATTGTGTTTTCTTAATACTGGCGTGGTGGCAGCGGCGATTACCTATCTACGTCTCTAAACCTCCCACAGTGTATGGAGGAAAGTATTATTGACACTCCCGCAAAGCGAAGCGAGATAATCACAGTTAGTACGGAAACTGTTATTCGTCATTGAACACACGTACGTACAATAATTTTAACATCATGGCAATGAATAGAGCTCCAAAGCAGTGGTCACTTACCAAACAAGAGACGATCACGTCATTTGAAGCATGGCGACAAAACTTACAATACACATTATCTCTAGACAGGAACTTTGCAGCATTCCTTGTAGACGGGTTTACTTGGTTAAAGAAAACTGCTGATAACCCATTACGAGGAATTGTCGACGACGCCGAACCTGTTCCGGAGGCAAATCGGCGCACAGCAGCTCAAAAAGTGACTCATCTCGAGCTTATGCTTGGTCAAATCGCCAACTTCTGCCCAATAATTTCGAGGAACACCATTGTCAAAACCGCCACATCATTAACAAATATATGGCAAGCAATTCGCATGCACTATGGGTTTCAGTCCACAGGCTCTCATTTTTTGGACTTCAATAACATCCATCTCGAGGCAGGAGAACGTGCTGAGGACTTGTTCCAACGTTTGAACAGTTTCATCGAGGACAATTTATTGCGCGTTGATGGAAATATAAGCCACCATGGTGAAATCCCAGGAGCTGACGAAGAAATGTCACCAACGTTGGAAAATTTAATCGTACTGACATGGCTGAGGGAAATTCATAAAGACCTTCCGTCATTGGTGAAACAGCGTTATGGCACTGTTCTGCGTTCTCAAACACTCGCATCCCTCAAGCCCGAAATCTCACAGGCCCTCGACAGCCTTTTAGATGAAATACACACCTCTACTGAGGCTAAGGTTTTGAGTACTGCTCCTCGTAGAAGTATACCAGCAAACAACGATTTACGCCCGATGTCATTCCAACATAAGCGATTTAGCAAGACTTGTGCCTTGTGTAAACAAGCCGGACGGCCAAATACTAACCATTTCCTGAGCGGATGTAAATACCTACCTGAAGAGGACCGGCGCTTCATGACAAAAGCCCGACAAGCTTACTGTACAGACAATTATGCCGCTGATGACACTGAAGTAAGTGAGTACACCGAGTTTGATGGAGACGTTGATTGCAATGTGGGTCCAACCCATAACCAACGTGCAGTTTCGTCTACCCGCCGTGTCAGCACTAAGCAGTCCCCTCAAATGAAGGTCTTCCACAAACATTTTCCAATCCAAGTTACTTTGGACACCGGTGCAGAAGTCAGTATGATAAAAACTCCCGTCGCCGAACGAATAGGAGCTTTCATAAAAAAAAGTAACCAAAATGCACTTCAGGCAGATGGCATCACACCACTTCGTATAGTTGGTGAAACTCATCTCACATTGACAAGGAATGGTTGTGATCTTCACTTGGAAGCTCTAGTGGTGGACGACATTGATGTTGATATCCTCGCAGGAATCCCATTTATGAGTGTCAACGACATATCCATACGACCAGCTAAACAAGAAATAAAGATCGATGATTGTACAGTGCATTATGGTAACGCACATCCAGATACAGCTCAAAACCATGTTCGCAGGGCTCAAACCCATCTTGTGAGAGCCGGATCAACTTCAACAGTCATTTGGCCTGGCTCCTATGTGGAAGTTAAAATCCCAGATAACCTTGACCCCGAGAGCACACTAACCTTAGAGCCTCACACCAATCACAAAAGTTCATCACCAGATTGGCCGTGTTCGACCATCGTGGAAGCTGTTGGAGGCACTATTCGCATTCCTAACCATACCCAGGAGCCACAGCTACTTCGTAAACACGAACATTTTTGTCAAGTCGGTCATTGTACAATGGAGACTACGCCTATGTCTGACTCTGATAAAACCATCCCTATCGTCCAGACGACCAGTACATGTCGCACTCCCCATTCAGACCTGGTAAAGCTTGATCCTGACAATTTATTACCAGAGGACATCAAACAGGCCTTTCGTGACAAGATCAACCAGTTTGACAATATTTTCAACCCTGATATCAGAGGTTATAATGGTGCTGCAGGACAGTTTGAAGCCAAAATAAACATGGGTCCAGTGCAACCGCCACAGAGAAAGGGCAGGATTCCACAATACTCACGTGATAAGCTAGTCACCTTACAGCAAAAGTTTGATGAGCTAGAGAACCAAGGTGTATTCCGCAAACCCGAAGATGTCGGTGTCACAGCAGAATATCTAAACCCTTCATTCCTCGTGAAAAAGCCTAACGGTGGCTTCCGACTCGTGACAGCTTTTGAGGACGTTGGACGTTACAGCAAACCGCAACCATCTTTGATGCCCGACGTGGACTCCACCTTACGCAGGATTGCCCAATGGCGGTATATAATTGTAACAGACCTGACAAGTGCCTTCTATCAAATCCCACTGTCTAGATCATCTATGAAGTATTGTGGGGTAGCTACCCCATTCAGAGGGGTTAGAGTGTACACGCGTTGCGCGATGGGAATGCCAGGATCTGAAACAGCCTTGGAGGAAATGATGTGTCGTGTTCTCGGTGACTGCCTACAGGACGGCATAGTGGCCAAGTTAGCAGATGACCTGTATTGTGGTGGCACTACCCCTTCCGAGCTATTGGCAAACTGGTCGCGTATTCTGGAATCTTTACAACGCTGTAACCTTCGCTTGTCCCCATCAAAAACTATCATTTGCCCTCGTTCTACAACCATACTTGGATGGACTTGGTCCCAGGGACAGATATCAGCAAGTCCTCACAGAGTTGCTGTGTTAGCCTCATGCAAGCGGCCAGATACTGTGTTTGGACTCCGTTCTTTCCTAGGAGCCTACAAAATGTTGGGCCGCGTCATCCCAAACTGCTCACATCTCCTAGCACCCCTAGAAAATGCAGTTGCAGGTCAACAGTCAAAGGACAAAATTAACTGGACTGATCAACTGGAAGAACGATTCTCCCATGCTCAAGCATCCCTATCAACGAACAAGTCAATTACCTTACCAACTGCTTCCGATGTACTTTGGATCGTTACAGACGGCTCTGTGACCAAACATGGTATTGGCGCTACACTGTACATCATGCGTGGGAACCGGCTTCACCTTTCTGGGTTTTTCAGTGCCAAGCTGAGAAAACATCAAGTTACCTGGTTACCTTGTGAGGTTGAGGCCTTGTGCATTGCCGCAGCTGTTAAACATTTTAGTCCATTTATCATACAGTCTAAACATCAGGCATGTATTCTGACTGACAGTCAACCATGCGTTCAAGCTATTGATAAGCTAGCTCGCGGTGAGTTCTCGGCCAGCCCTCGTGTTACAGCTTTCCTAACAACAGTCAGCAGATACCAAGTCAGTGTACGTCACCTATCCGGTTCTGCTAATGTACCGTCTGATTTTGCCAGCAGGAATGCTCCTACATGTGAAGAGCCTCATTGTCAAATCTGCAACTTCATCATGACAACAGAGGATTCTGTGGTCCGTTCAGTGAGCGTGCAGGATATCATAGATAATGTGTCGCCACTTTCTTTCACTACTCGATCAGCATGGATGGCTATTCAGTCAGACTGTCCAGATCTTCGTCGGGCTCACGCTCATCTGAAACAAGGTACGCGACCGTCCAAAAAGCTAACCAACATTAAAGATGTCAAGCGCTATTTGTCAGTTGCCTCAATTGCAAGGGATGGCTTAGTGGTTGTTCATCGTAGTGATCCCCTACAACCCTCTAAGGAGCTCATAGTTGTTCCGCGCTCCGTACTAGATGGACTCATTACAGCCCTACACATCAAGTTGGACCATCCAACAAAACACCAAATGCAACTTGTCACGAAAAGGCATTTCTATGGTTTAGACATGAACTCTGTCATTAGTCAGGTTTGTGATTCGTGCCATGTGTGTGCATCGCTCAAGAAGCTGCCACAGACCTTAGTACAACAGTCCTCAGAACAGCCTCCTGATGCAGTTGGTGTCTCCTTTGCGGCAGATATTCTTAAGCGTAGTCGTCAATTAATTCTCCTTCTCCGTGAAACTGTTACATCTTACACATCAGCATGCTTGGTAGAGGATGAAAAACGTCACACACTTCGTGATGGACTTTTACGTTTAGCTCTTGAACTACGTCCTCTAGATGGTCCTCACGCAGTTATCAGAGTTGACCCTGCCCCAAGCTTTGTGTCTTTGCGCGATGACGAGTCTCTCCGCAGGTTCCGTATTTCTTTGGAAATTGGCAGGATTAAGAATGCTAATAAAAACCCTGTTGCGGAGAAAGCAATTGGCGAGCTGGAAGATGAGCTGTTAAGACAGGAACCTGGAGGTGGTCCTGTTTCTGATCTTGGCTTAGCAACTGCAGTTGCTCGCCTCAATACGCGTATTCGTGGATCAGGTCTGTCAGCTCGAGAGTTGTGGACTCAACGCAGTCAGTACACACATGATCAACTACCCATCTCCGACCGAGACTTGATTATCGAACAACACGAACGTCGTTTATCGAATCACCCTAACAGCGTCAAGGCGAAACATCGTGGTAATACTTTGTCTCCTCACACTACCATCAATGTGGGTGATCTAGTTTACTTGTACAGTGACAAAGACAAAGCAAAAGCTCGCGACAGATACCTTGTTGTGTCTGTCAATGAAGGTTCAGAGTGGTGTTTTGTGAAGAAGTTTTCAGGAAAACAGCTACGCGCTTCATCATACAAGGTTAAGATTAGTGAGTGTTACCGTGTCCCCAGCACTATACCTGAAAAGAAGCATCCTCATCAAGTTCTAGACAATGACAGTGATTCTGAGGAGTACACTCCACAAACTCCGCGACCTCCTTTCACACCCGTTGAAATTCCAAACATTCTGTCTATGCCCGCAAACACAGAAGGTGTACCCCTAAGTGTGCCTCATCATGATATGCCGATACTCATTGGCCAACCAGAGTCTGACCCCCACTTGGATGACCCAAGTTCCGTTAATGACACTCCAGAGAGACCCTGTCCGGATGTCGCAAATGAAGCAATATCAGTTCCTCCTTCACCAGTTGGTATCTCGAGTAGGCCTAAACGAACTATCCGACGTCCACAGTATTTGGATGATTATGATACTACGTAATCAAGTACATGACATATGGGTTACCTAGTGCCGCAAACTATAAACTGTTTTGTATATCAAACAATACGACTTGTAATGATTTTGTTTTAGTACTTGCAAAGACATTGCATCAGAGACTTTTATAGTTATAAGTGTGTAATTATTTAAAGGTCAGTTAGAGACTATACAACAATAATTATGGGGTTTCCGGGGTAACTCCATGGGTTTTCTTTTAGTACTGTTACTAGTCTGTTCTTCAGAAAGAAGAAGAGAGGCCTCGCCACCATACAATATGTATGGATGTTGGGTTGTGGTTTATTGGTGGTGCGCGACCTTTAGTAATCAATAGTCTAGAGTTACTCCCCTTGGGGATCGCGCTCGGTTGTGACTTCCGTGTAACCATGTGGAGCCTATAAAGTGTGTTCAGAGACTGATTGTCTTATTGTGTTTTCTTAATACTGGCGTGGTGTCAAATTTTGACATTTTTGTAACCGCGCCGACGATCAACGTACTCGGCGTGTTTACCGAGCTTTCACCGAGCCCGTGCTAAGGGCAGATAACTCTACCGATCCCGAGCTTTGTAGAACTTTTAGCCATTCTGGTATAAGAATGTTTCCGGGCTCTGCGACGAGGACGCAGTTCTACAAAGAGCCCATATGATTTTATTTTAATGATTTTATATATATTTACCTATCTTTTCAATATTGTTTATCACATTAAAATATTTTTATCACCATATGTACTTTTGTATTTTTTTACGAAGAAAATAAAGTTTTCATTTGTGGTATAAACCAATTCACTGGTTTACTTTTTATCTGTTACTAAAGCTAATTCTTTTAGAAAAAAATATTTTTCATCAATGCATGATTTTAATACAACTACAGTACTATTTTCTTATTGTATTCTAGTTTGGATCTTCGAACATTTAGTACAATGCCAAACGAAACTGTCTCTTGAAAAATGAAAATCTGACTGATCACAAACACATCTATTATGAAGCTACCAGCACAACCAGCGTCACAACTTACCATATCATCAAAAACATTAGAAATATGACATCCATCTGACTCACAATCGATAAAAATATCTTAAGTTAAGGCTTTGGAAACTTTCTTTTTTCTGTATTTACTAAGTTTTTTCTTTGGAAATTTAGAAAACCTACCATTTGAAATACAATTTACTAGATGCTGTCTCATATAATCTATGTCGAATTATAATTCTTCACTACCTTTAAACCCATTAAAACAAAACTCTACTAAATTAGCGATGGCAAAAACCCCACAGTCAACCCCATTTGTTTGCTGTTGTATGCTAGGTAAAATTGTTTTTAAGATTTTCCTATTTTCCCCGTATGATGAACTTACCTGCATTTCTAAGGACGCTGACAAATGATCTTTCTGCTTAGTTATACCTATCAAACTATCAAGAATATAAACTTCGTTACCACTTACCTCCTGTACTGATACTCACCTGTATGATGGATTTGTGCTGCTGATGCTGTCGTCGGTTTCATTCGTAAAGCATAAACCCACTTACCGTTTCCCAAAACTGGAGCGTAGCCTGTATCTTGCATACCGTTTATATTAGGAAATTGTTTCTTTAAAATGTCCTGAACATAACACATAGTATTTCTGCATAATTTTCTATCCTTTAGAATATCATCTTTTTCTTTAAAACTTATTGCACTCTTACCGTTATCCATCCAAATACGTTTTGTTTCTACTGGCTTACAAATTGTCGGTCTATCATCTGAAAGATCTTCTAATGTATCACTTACCTTTGGTTTGTGTCCTTTTGGCAACGAAAGTCTTTTTCTATTAGGTTTTACCTTAGGACTAGTGATAACATTAGGCTCGTTTATACTTACAACATCATCACTCGAGGCAATTTGACTTTAAACATATTTTATTTACACATATTTGCAAATAGGATTTGGCACAAGTTATTACAACTTATGAAGCCATTTCCTTACAATAGTTACATAGACAACAGATGATATTACAGACTGATCAACTGCAGTACGAAAGAGATATAGGCCTACATAACATTAGGCACTCTCACAAAATAATATAACAAAGTCAATAAAATTTTCAAACATGTTAAATATTGTTAAAAACTTGTTAAAATCTTCCGCTGGATTTTATAAAATGTTGTACTTTGTTAAATACAACACAATTTAAATCCAAAGACATATTTTCATTTCCAAAAAGTAATAATCTTAAAGATATATCTATATCTAAATCACTTAAATGATTTAAAATGATTTAAAAGGCAATTTCCTCTTTTGATGATTTTTGTAATTTGATATTTGAGTAAATGTACGATAAATATACATATTTTATTTTTTGTCTTAACAATAACACTCAATTTGAATAAAGTTTAATCTCAAGCCATTTTTATGTTTTAATCACAACCAATTCACATATATAGCTCGGCACTACACTAAAGGCCCGGCTTTACTAATGTACAGTCACAAAGCTCGGGATCGGTAGAGTTATCTGCCCTTAGCACGGGCTCGGTGAAAGCTCGGTAAACACGGCGAGTTCGTTGATCGTCGGCGCGGTTACAAAAATGTCAAAATTTGACACCAAGTCACATTAAATATATGTTGAAATTTATATGTTTGAAACCAGCTATGTTTACTTGTTGTTTGTATCTAGTAATATATCTAAATAACAGCATGTATCGGAAATAATTAGCAAAAAACATGAATATTCACGCTTGATTGCGGGCTACACAAATTCTCCCCCTGGAAAATGAAAATCGTGGATTTAGGACGTTAAAATACATTTCATGAAAATCCACTTACACGAATTGATTTAAAACATGAAATCAAATCTTGGTAGAAAAAATCATTTTATTACATTTTTACCAGTGAAATATCAAAAATTATTCATTCTATAAAAGTGATATTTTTCATATTTTTCACTAGTCATATTGAAAAATATCACTTTTGCTGATTTGACCAATCAAATTAATGATTAGAAAATACCAAAATAATTGACCAATCAGAAAGCCCGACATATATGTCAGCACCTGGACAGGGGAAACTACTTTTTTTGTTTACAAATTATCGCTGTAGGCCTAGTTAGCATACGGGGTAGGGTTTTCGTTGATAAAAAATGTAATAAACAGAATATCTAACAGTGTCTTCAGTAATACCAAATATATTTCACTCGTGCGGCTAATATTTTGATATTTTTCACTCGTGCTGCGCACTCGTGAAAAATATCAAAATATTAGCCCCACTCGTGAAATATATTTGGTATTACTGAAGACACTGTTAGATATCCTCTATTTAATCCATTCAGTAATGAAGGAGAAAAACGGGAATATCCAAAGCTCGGGCTCGGGTCAAAAGCTCGGGCTCGGCTCGGGATACACACATTCTCTACCACCGAAATCTTCAGCCTAGTTGACCGATCACAAGAAACGTGTTTTATAGGCCTACTGGTACAGTTAAATACAATATTGATAATATATCAAGAATATGAGTAAATAGGCACTTAACATCTACATCAATTTCACGGGTTTTAGTTTTTGAAAAATTGTCGAATGTCAACGTAAATTTCGTGAGAGTTTATATCTATTATACCACCATGCATGTTGCAAGTTTTGTGTTTACATCCCATGCGTTTCCTCCTTTTTCTGATCTGTGTCTACCCGCGGTTAGAATATGGTTGACTACCTCGCATTCTGAATAACAACATCTCACATGTAAAGTGCGCAAGGCCGAACTTACGTTCCCCTATACAATCTGGCAGATGGAGTACATAATTGTTGGTTGCCGCAAAGTGCACATGTTTTTAGAGCATCGGCCAAAGTCCCCAACTCCACTATGCGTCGGCCCGTGCGCCATGAAGTGTCCTCTTGTTCTACATTGCTATAAATTGGAGATGTGCTAAACCCTTCCTGACTATAAATTGTGTCCGCCGAGACTGCAACTATAACATATACTGTATATGGTCGTCACACATTGGCACATTATGTAATACATCGGCGCTGTCTTTGTTTTTAATGGACCATCTTTATGTTCTCACTTCATTGAAAGCATCAGTCTTACCTGGTCTTTTAGTTTTACAAAACTGACCCCCGTTACCTCTTGGCCGCATCCTGTTGTAGGCCTAAACATTTACATCCCAGCTGACTTGAAAATTAAACCAGATGTAACTATTCGTGAATATAATCAAGGGCCCGGATCGCCGGACGCCGGATCGCCGGATCGCCGGATCGCCGGACTCATGTCTGTGACGTCACAGAAGGGTCGGTCTACCTTAATGCGTGCTATGACTATGTAATTGATATATCAGAAATCATCCAAATATCTTTCACACACATTTGTCATTTTATCATTCATAGACAATGATTGCATACACCAAATGGATGGTGTATGGGATGTGTGATGAGACAAAGAAGCTGTGTCGAAAGGTTTTCTGTATTGTTTGTTTGTAAATAGAGACTGGGAAGAGAACGGAAAAAAGAGATATATTGGCGTCGTCACATTCATATATTGTTAGGATTAGGTTAGAAGATGTATTCTAAGTTACTTACTATTCATCCATTAATATACACTTTGGTTAAATTTTGACTTGAGACGTGAAATAAAAAAAAAAATGAGAAACTAAAAATCCAGTCACCCTCCACATGATTTTAATAACGAAATAGCGTCACTAATCTACAAATGTAAGTAATATAGACAATGCTTAATGAAATATTTATTTATGACTAGTTTCACGTCAATATTCTATGTGACTTTAGGCATTGGAAAAATCATAGACAGATACTTTATTTTGCAGATTGTTACTTATTTTCTAATAACTTTTCTACAAGTTGATGAATTACAGAGCGTGCCTAATATTTATATAACTAATAAATTAATATTAATAAATATTTGACAACCAAGAATATCACCCCTCTGGTTGGAGATTGTTTCTGTTTCATCTGTAAGGTAAAGCGAGTATTTCATTAAGCATTGCCTATATTACTTACATTTTTAGATTAGTGACGCTATTTCGTTATTAAAATCATGTGGAGGGTGACTGGATTTTTAGTTTCTCTTTTTCTTTTATTTCACGTCTCAAGTCAAAATTTAACCAACGTTTATTAATGAATGAATAGTAAGTAACTTAGAATATATCTTCTAACCTAATCCTAACAATAATCCTATATGCACAATTAATTTATTTGAATGACATCGATCAATTGTTTGATGCCCTTAAACCTATCTTACTTGCTTTACGTTCTCACACAGCCCACATCCCCTATTCGTTATATCTTTTATCATTTTTAACCCCCTTTTTATCTTATTGATCTAAATATCAAATATCAATGCTTTTACAAAATGATTTTGTCTTCGCTAAGAACATGTTAGTCCATATTAAGGTAGTAAATGAATCAATGACCACAGCCGTCGATGGGTCGTTAACCCATACAAACATATACTAACTTATCTTTAGAAGATATCAGTGTTATCCATGACTCGTGCCATAAGTAGGTGATACATGTACTGTCACGTGTTATCAGGTTACGGAGTAATACTTGTTAATAGATAAAGAACCAGCCCGACCTACAAATACATTTTAAACCGGTGAATGTGGAACTGCTTCCGAGAGCACTTAATGGAATTCTTCTTTCGTTTGTGTAGCTTTTTCACTTTATTGACAGAAAAAATAATTAAGACATCATCTGGTGTGAAGTTTACGATAGCTATTCAAAATAAAGAAAAAATAAGAAATATCACTTTTGGAAAGCTTTGAAAAGGGAGAATGTATCTTTCAAGTTTATGTATTTGTAACCTTTACTGAAAGGTTGGTAAAGCAAATATGAAACTCTGCCCATCAACAAGTCAAGATAAATGAAAATCGGGTTGAAGTACATATGTTATCAATACTTGACGAATTAATGTACAAAAGAAAGGCAAATACGTACAATGTGTAATCAAACGCCTATGTTCAAAGCAGCTGTAATAGATGCCGACAAAACACTGCACACAATTCTGCTGTGTTATACAAACGTGTGTACTCGGATATTTACATTCATTCAGAGAACGCATGAACTCTAGCGTAATTGTAAATGTGACTACACAGGCGTAGACACATTATGTTTCCTACACATACTATTCACATAACATACCTGTTCATTACCTATTTAACCAATCTTGTGTCTCATGTGTGTCAATGAACGGGAACACCAGGGACAGCTGGATGTGTGTCGACATTCATCGGTAATACTTCTCAGGCGTGTTTTAGGTAAGGTTGTATTAGTGCATGTGTTTCCCTCAATTTTGTGTTGAAATGTTATTCTTATGAGATTCGGTATGTGCCTATAACTACTTTTTAGATTCTTTGTATAAGTATCTGTAAATGTCTGCTTTGATATGTAAACGATGTAGTTACACATGACATATTTGTTTACAAGCATTTTACAAATCACTTATTTGAATTCCATTATTTACTGAATCAAATCATAAAACTGTACCCCGATTTCCGTACATGAATACCGAGAAGAGCATACCGGTGGCTTATCACGTCTGTAATTCTTAAAAGATAAATATATATTACCTTTTATATTCTACAATATTCACGTGCACATGTTCTACCAAAGCATGTTAAATGGGTAAGATACTAATGCAGGTCACTCATTATCACTTCCGTAGCCTCGTGTTTAAAATGGAAGTTCATCAATAGTTTAAGACTAGCCTTATTTCGTGCTAATTAAAATAATATTGCAATCTTAAGTTTGAAGCACTTTTGCCGCCGACATATCACTTCCGTAGCCTCGTGTTCAAAACCAAAACATATTTTGGGGTAAATAGCTATGTGCCTAACTCAGGACTCTTTGTACAGGTAGCAAAATAGGAACAAAATCAAAAAAGAGTTTAAGAAAGTCGGGGTCTGGGTTCATGCATAGATTAAGGCGATGTATACATATTTTGTAAAATAGATTCGATACGTATGTGTGCATTCCTTCGTATATATATTAAAAGGGCGCATTCCTGTCTCAGTTACCAGACTATCACAATCGCGATCGTAGTCTGGGTCTTTTAAGGATCAGTGGTTATTGCATACTTTATCGATGTTTATGTCTTTATGCTGAAGTAAGTAGTATTGTACATCTGTATGTGCGTTTCAAGTCCGAAACCATATGTATTCAAAATAGCGGTAGAGCCTGAGCTTCCTGTTTCAGTATCTCAGGTTTGTCACGTAATTGATCACGTAATTGAGGTCCTGTCAGTTCAGTTCAGTTCATTTCATTCCGTAGGCCTTTCGGCCCATAGGTGAAAATGACAACATGTGATAACATATCAATTAATAAATCATACATGTAAAAAGGAGAGTGACCAACATAATATCATATTATGGTGCAATGACATGTAATTTCGTAAATTCATTTTACATTTTAGATGAAACGCTAATTCGAAAAAAAAATGTACATGTATATTTCAAAATTGTTTTACTTAGAAAACATATCATGATTATCAAGATATAGAGGATAATAACAAAGGTAATATCTATAGATATATATAATGAATTTGTCTATATGATCAATACAGTTTGCAATTACGCCTTTTTGAAGCCAGGTAAAGATATTTACCTAAATTGGACAATTCTCTTACATTGTGGACACTTAGAAGTTGCGTTAATTCAAAAACAGATGGTCTTTTATGATAATATTGTTTGATAAATCTTAACCTTAAATCATTGTAATAAGGGCATATTAAAATGAAATGGAATTCATCCTCTACATCTCTTAAATTATATTTATTACATATTCTGTTTCCACGTATAATACCATGATGTCTACCGAATTCAATATTCAGTTTGTGACATGACAGCCTGAACTTTGTAATCATATGTTTATATTTATCTTCAATAGGTTTACGTAAATAAAGCTGGACACAGAAATGAGCTATCAAATGTTGATATAATAAACCCTTTGGTGAAACAGATGTCTTTGCTGGAATGTTTTGGGTGGTAATGTCGATTAATCTCTGTCTTATTATTTGAAAAGCATAGTTGATCGGAATGAAAGCATCGAACATATAATCAAGCCCTAATATTGCTAATTCAGTCTTGATATTACTTACCCACTCATCATTTTCTGTAACACGTTCATCTCCAGGTTCCATTTTTTAGAATAATCATATAAGGAGTTTAACATGCACTGTAGACCTTCTGGACTATCGGCAAATAGGACTGTATCGTCAGCATACATCAATAAAAAGAGATTAAGCATTTGCAGTTCAAAACTAGGACAATTATCACTAATGAAATTCATTTCAAAATAATTTACATATATTGAGTACAGTATTGGTGACAATATCTCTCCTTGTAAGAGCCCGGTTCTGTTAGGGAAGCACTGACTCAGTTGACCATTAAATTTAACTCAACCTTTGACGTTTTCGCATAGTGAAAAAATATTTGTTTTTAAATTTCCCCGAATCCCAACGTTAATCAGTTTACTCCATAATTTCCCCCTATCGATAAAATCAAAAGCTTTCTTATAATCTATAAAACAACAATAAAGTCTTTCTTTATTTCTTAGTCTCTTATTGATTAAAGTTTGTAACACAAAAATGGCATCGATTGCTGAACTTCCCCTTCTGAATCCGAATTGTGCATCTGTCAAAATACTATTTTCTTTCTCCCAATCCATAATCCTGTTATTTAAAATAGTGGTAAACAATTCACCAAAACAACTTACAATAGATATACCACGATAATCGCTACCTCTCTTGAAAATTGGCACAAAGCAAGATTGTGACCAAACTTCCGGGAAAAACCCAGATCTAAAAATAGCATTGAATAATCTTTCTAAAGATAACAATAGTTTTCCTCGAATGAACATTTCGTAAATTATTAAATCCTCACTGTAGCTCTTATTTGACTTTGAATTGTTAATGGCCTTAATAATTTCTTGGGCTGTAAAATGATCAAGGCCTTCGTACACTGGTTCTAAATTAACATCAGGTAGGTCTGTACATGCGCCATTATCAAATCCATGAGATTTTTAAAATGTAGATAAAAATCATCTAAATCGAGTGAGGAGTTAACTCTGTTTGTTTTGGATTTTTTAAATAGTTAAAAAAATTGCCGTGGATTGCGTTTTTTTTTTTTAATTCTATCATATTTCCTTCGTGTCGCTTATACTCCCGCTTAAGCCTATATTCTAAATTTTTATAATTACGCTTTGCAGTTAACAGTCTGAGGTAATTTCCCTCAGATTTGTCATTATTAAAATTTGCCAAAGCTTTCCGGTATTTAACATAGAGATGTTTACAATGAGGAGTAATCCATGGTTTATCCTCTGTTGCTTTACTTACGCCTCTCTTTCCTGTCTTACGCACAGAGTTTTCCCTGAGTTCACAGAAAGGTAAAGTACAATCATTCACTATGTGACATATATTGTTAACACACCCGTTCACAGCATCCTGACTATCAAGTTCAACGTTTAATTCTTCCTCTATCATCTCAGTGCACTCGCTTAATCTCTCTAAAATCATTTGTATATTTTCTTCTTTCCACTTAACCGACATGCAATGACCTCTGCTGTGTGCGACATTAACATAATCTACAACACTTGTAGGGATGGACTGTCTTGTGATCAAACTGAAAGTAATAGGACAGTGATCGGAAAAAGTATTAAAAATACCACAATGAAATTTCGTTATATTTCCAATTTCTGTAATATCAGTTAACATATAATCAATAAGACTCTTTCCATTACTATTATAAAAAGTAAAGCTACCGCCAGCATCGTCTGGGTGCCTCCCATTGGCTATTCGTGATCCCGAAGATTTGCACATATCTATCAACCTACGACCAAATGTATTTACCCCTTTATCCATGTTCTTGCGGTTACTACATCCCATTTCATCACTATAATCAATCAAATTATTTACACTGTTAATTAAGCTATCGTGTAGAGTATCGTTCATCACTATCACCAGTTCGGGCATTCAAATCGCCGACGATATATACTTTACTTAAATTTCTATATTGAGCTATTGAGGCTTCTAGATACTGGAATAAATCAATGTCGCAATGATCATAGAAAATACTGTTTTCGGGGGGTATGTAACAAAATGCCAAGTATAAGGTTGCACTTGCAGAATTAGAAATACCAAATTTTGTCCATATAATGTTATCGTGAATATTTTGAACAACATTAACATAGTTAAAAAGTGTCGATTTGTAATATATAACTATTCCACCTCCTCTACAAACTGTTCTTGGAAAAGCAAGGTAATTATAATTGTCAAGGTCTAGAACATCATGTGGTTTAATCCAACACTCCGATAAGCATATGATGTCATAATGTGAAATCATGTCGCAGAACACTTTGTCCTGCAGTTTATCTACTAGTCCTCGACAGACATTCCAGGAAAGTACCGAAAGTTCACTCTCCTCTGCGTCCTATATAGTGTTCCTATGGTAAGGTCGCTGTGGATTATCTATGTTGTTGACGGCATCGCTGAATCCGTACCGAGGTCGGATTGACTGTGGTTGGAAGTGAGGGGCTCGTGGCTCGCGTCCTGGTGCTCGCGAATCGCGTTCTGGTCCTCTATGGTTGCTTCCTGGAGCTCGCGAATCGCGTTCGAACCCCCTGTGGTCGCGTTCAGGTCCCCTATGATCGCGTTCTGGGGCTCGCAAATCGCTGTCAGGTCCTCTATGGTCGCGTTCGGCAGATCGCGAAAGGCGTCTTGATGCAGATCTTATGTTTCTACCATCCCGGTGATAAGAACTCCGTTGGCTCTCCCCGTTCTGACCGGCGTCGCTGTGTCCATACTGAGGCTGTATTGGCTGCCTTGTTCCATGAAACTCCTCGCTGTCATGATCAGTGTACAACTGCCCGTTGACATACAACCTGTCTCTCACTAACCTTACTTCTTTCCCTAACTGTTTTTGCTGCTTCATCACTGGGTAAAGTCTTCTCCTTCTATCCTCAATCACTGTAGGGTATTGTTCGAAAATTCCAAACCCGGTTCCTGCGAGTCTGAAAGAGTTACTTTTAACTAGTTGTAGGTCCTGGTGGTACAAAAACCTTGCAACAATTGGACGATTTTTGCCATATGAACGTCGACCGAATCTGTGCACACTGCCGAAATCAATCCTATAGTCTATTTCGAGCTCATGGAAAATAAAATCACGGAGTAGAGATTCTGTATCCTCGTTTCGCGTTTCTCCTCCAAGTCCAGTGAAGACTAAATTGTTTTTCATGGATCTGCACTGCAGATCTACCACATTATCATGTAAAATAGCCCTATCCTCTTCCGCTTTATCCACTTTGTCACTTTCCATTCGTCATATCCGTCGCGTTACGTCATAATTACCAACATGTGTAAATTCTCTATGATTCTCCATAAATTCGTAAATATCCTGTACGTCATTACAAATGACGGTACATCCGGTGATGTCATATCCGGTCCATTCGCCATATCTCCTATTTCACCACGGCTTTAAACATAGACGTTTGACGTCCCGACACGTCATTTGGAGTTACTTCACATTCACTGGAAACTCTGGTATTTTTAAATACACCACCAGTTAGACACCGATATATTTAGGCTTTAAATAGTAGTTTTAGTTCAAAAACAGTTTTAGCTGCAGCTAGTTTGATACAGAACATTGATACATTTGCTCTTCGATGGTTTTTGTTTGCCGATAGATAGGCACTTTTGGTGTAACGAAATAGTGGTATGGGGCGGTTACGATGACTCGATGTGAAGTGATCCGTGATGTGAGTGTCTACGTAGATATCCGATAGTTTAAGTCGTCGTTAGTTACATATATTTAGCACATCCACCCGATGACAAAGTTTACACGTAGATAACCACACATGACCTGATTTCATCCACGCTGTGTAGGACTGGGTCACACGCATCATCTAACACGATACGTGTACAGTAAATATTCGTATCATCGCGCTGTCAATTAAAGCCGCATGCCAGACTTTCCCGATGATTGGTTGAAATTTTTGTACATACCTCTTTGAAAACAATCCGAAACTGGCGCGAAAAATGTGACGTTGCAATACGGCCATTGACGTTGCGTATTAATTTGTGAAAAAGAATCTATCAAATTCAGTCAAATTATGAAAAAAAGTTTTTATTCGCAAAGTTTTGTAAGAATCCGCTACACGGATTCATACAGTTTGCAAACAAAGTTGTTTGTATACCCATTGAAATTTGAAAAATTATTGACATCAATGCTTTACAAAAAAAATCACCAATAAAAAAAATATCAATAATAAAAATGCCGTGTGAGCACATAATCAAATCTTCGGCGAATTCCAATTGCTTTTTGGCTTCTAATGTGGCCCACAATTTCTGAACTATTCAAGATAAAACCCATTTATTTGTTCATTTGCTGTCGAATGTCAAATGTTTATCTACATTCGAATTGATGGTAAATATACCATAAACAATACAAACCATACATTGATTCAGCAACATGACATGGAAATATTATTGCGAATTACGAATATTCCCTAACAGAACTGTTGATATAACATGTTACTACTTACAGATAAAGATGGCAAAGTACACTGTGACGCACGCGTCGTCCGGGAGATGCGAGTTTGACATCATCAGTCCTTCTTCAGCTTACCGGGATCGAACAGGTACATAAAACTTACGAAGTTTAGATAAAGGATGAGGCATAAAGTTATTTGGAAAATGTCGTGGTGATGGTAGTGTGTGAGGTTAGGTTTGGGGTCGGTGGGGAGGGGGGCAGGGGGCGGGGAGGGGTGGGGGGTGGGGGGTAGAGGTAAATAGGATTGGAGCAGGAGAGATTGCATCATCAACAAAATGTATTAATCATGTCCTGGAGTAAAGACAATTATTTATAATAATGATCGACATGGTGATTTAATTAAAATGTTAAAATGCTCAGTATTAGAATACTAATAAAATCATCGATAGCAGAATGCTGATTGTCGCGTGTAAACCAGTGTATATGGAAAAAGACGACGGAGTAACGTTATTGCACGGGAAGCATATTTTTCATATATTAAAATTTTACACTGTTAGGACAGTATTTTGATACCATTACTATCATATTATTTTAGAAGGACGAAATATTTTACAGGGGATTTATCATAACTCATCTAGTATTGATTAAAAGGAATACATTCTATATACATGTAATTCTTTATTTTGTTTGTATCGTACTTTTCTCTGCTAAACAGGGCAGATAATATGATTGTTTTTCTTTTTCTTCTCAAAATAAGTAACGAATACCTACATGCCACAGAATATTCTTCATTATCGCTAAACAAAGGACAAACTATGAACAAAATATATATTTGTATAAAGACTCATAGATACTCACAGAGACTCATACAGACTTATAAAAATCACAAGGATAGAATGACCAAATGCTATGGAATGGTAGACGCATTCCTCTTCACTGACATATTTGTCATTGAAGTTTCTAAAGTATAATAAGCCTTCTAAGTATTTTGTGGTTGTGTAGATGTAGTAGTAGTTGTAGAGTAATGACGAAGTCGTAGAATGGTGGTTCCTCTGTTTATTGATGCAGGTAGGTATAGGTTGTGTCCGGTTAAAGCACGGCCGAAGGACTGGCGTGTCCGTGCAAAGCACGGGAAGGAATGACATTAGTATAATCATAATGTGCATCGGCCGGACAGATACATTTCCCCCGACTTAATATGGGTATGGTGTTCGTGACCCGAAGTCTACATGTAAATACCACAATAACTAGAACTACAAGAAGATAATTGGATACAACCAGTATTACATGAACATGGTATAGATAACATCCAACCGAGGTCTATCTAATTAATGGCAAATTAGCTAACGTGTGTACATGTATATATGCTGATTTACAGGTTCTAAGTATAATTATACAAACTGCTACTGAACATATTACAGTACATTTCAGGGGAATACCCATATGTGTTAAATATTTATAGATCATCTTGATATTTTGACTAACTTTTAACAATGAGGATTTGTTGATGATCCCAAATTTATATTTTTAGGTCACCTGTCTGTATGGGGACTCGGCAGAATTTTCCACGACACTGCCACTATATGTATTGACCACGGATTTATGCCATTTACCCGAGATATGGCGAAGGACAATAACATTCGTCTCTTTGTTATCAGCGAAAAGTGTGTGATGTCGCCGAGATTCCATAGTAAGTTTTCTTGTGATGGAAAACAACAGAAATACCACGTGTCTTACACGCTGTCCTCTATTACACCTGGAACAGTGGGGAATACACGAATATTTTCCGACACGGACAACAGAGATTGGTATCTAAAGTCGGAAATTAAACTAATTGCTGTGAATTGGGAAACACGAAGATCAACAAAATTTCCAAAACATCTCTACGAAAAAATGAATAAATTTGTTGACAAAGAAAATACGCCAATTATGACTAAAAGACAGGATGCCATTGTTCACCCTAAGAAAGCCTTCAAAACAACCACCAAAACGCGCTACAGTGACCTAGATTTTAACTTGCACGTCAACGTCCCGGAGTACTACAAGTTTTGTTCCGATGCTGCATCAAAGGCTTCTCTCTCCGGATACTATCGGCATTTTATATCCGACATAGTGAAGTATCCAGTGATGTTGACAGAAGCAACGTTTCTTGGCGAGTGTGGACCTGATGAACACCTCGTCGTTTATACCTGGCAGGACGATTACGACTTCACCAAGCTATACTTTGCAATTTTCTTGAGGGATGTAAAACTATTCCAAGCTTGTTTCAAACACGATAGTAAGATGTTACAAGACAAGGTTATCTCTAGTCTATGATGGCATCCCATTGTTAAATCATATACAAATGGACCGCTTTTAACATTATCTCAGCCAAAGGATTGTTCAACTCAAGTAACTGAGAGAAAAAAAACCCAGTTAATTCTCTAAATACAGATACTAATCAGAGGAAAAGGTGCCTTGTGCTTAGTTTCATTCTATTTTTTTTAGATATAATATTTGGTTAATCTGGGCTTTCAAAGAGTTTGTTTTCTCGTGAACACAAAATATATCGATTATCTAGGAGGGCACATTTAATAATCTTTAGTATCGAAAACACATTCACAAGGAAAAAACAACAAAGAATACCGACATAATAGCAAAACCATATATACATTGTATATGCGATGTATAAGCTGTAAAAATACAACCTTTCGACTATCGAAGTAGACTTTAACTGTTTGTGGTTTTTGTTTTTCCTTGCTTGTTTGTTTGTTTGCTTAATATTTTTACGAAAAATAATACCAAAAAGGCGCATTAAATATCAACATAATATGAAAAAGTAATTTCAGGCAAGACTTATACGTGTAACGTTTGTTAAAAAGATTTTAAAACGTATAACCACACTCTAACCCATGGTACTGCCGTACAACCAAGCTGTTCTACAGGTGGTACCACACAAGCTTCCACGATAAAAATATACACGAATGGTATTTTCGTTGCGAATTTCCCGTATGGACGGTTCTAACGCATACCTGTTTAATGGATACAGATATTGCTCCGTGTTGTAATTCACTGACCCTCCCTATAGACCTTTGACCTTAATGATGATAATATTTTATAACTGTCAATGAAATATTTTGGAGTAAATATTCTACTGGACAACTACTTACACATATTTAGCATATATACAGATACAAGTCTTGTTTCTTGGTTTATCTATTCGTTTGCTTGTTTGTGATTTACAGTCCATCGACAACTACGGTCAAATAGGGCCAAACAACATCCTAATATTGTATCCTTTTTAGTGTTAAAATCAGATAAAAGCGATCATTCAGTCACTCAGATGTCAACACTGCCGGACGACAGTCGCGGCGAGGTCTAGGCCTACAGGAAAGTCCAGATTTCAGTGATTATCAGTGTGTTTTAGTGATTATGTAATAAAACAAGTATATCACTGGTGCCTTTGCAATAGTCCAAAATTTTTACCCACGGTACTGGTAATCAACCAATCCTCTATTGCACTCGACCTGGGGCCGCGGTGGCAGAGTGGTTAAGGTGTCCCGACACTTTATCACTAGCCCTCCACCACTGGGTTGCGAGTTCGAAACCTACGTGGGGCAGTTGCCAGGTACTGACCGTAGGCCGGTGGTTTTTCTCCGGGTACTTCGGCTTTCCTCCACCTCCAAAACCTGGCACGTCCTTAAATGACCCTGGCTGTTAATAGGACGTTAAACAAAAACAAACCAAACCAAAGCACTCGGCCTTAGTCCTCGTGCAAAAGAACATCGCTCGATTACCAGTAGATCGAGTAAAATAGTATGGACTAATGCACAGACACCTATGGTATATTTGTATTATGTAAGGCGTAAATAGCCCAATGTCAATCAAATGTCATAATATTTTATGATCATGAACTTATCTGTCGTCTTTCAGAGGCTTTTCTTATAAAGTAAATTGGGAAAATATTCTTCCGGAAATATCCTAGAACGTCCTGAAAAACTAGAACGTGATCATCACAAGCTTTCAGACTGTGCGATATTTAATAGGATTAACATTTATTTTTGTCTCGGACATGTAAGATTCCAGGTTTGTTAACGGAAATACAGGTACACCAGTGGTTTTTAGAAATAAAGAAAAATCAGAGATTTCCATTCCATATGATATATGTTTTAGTCCCAGAATGCAAAGAAGTAGTTATTTCATTTCATATTATCATACACCATGTAAAAGGCTTGATGTGATTTATGAGCTCACCGGACAAACTGAGGTTATACTGGCGAGCAGCTCCCGTCGTCTTTTGTCCGTCTAACGTCGTATTCTTCTTTAAAACGAATTCTCTCAAAAAGCTATAGAATCAAGATAGATGGCTGGTATGGTCAGGGAAAACCCAAAATACAGTACGTACGGCAACACCGGAGTCTACCAATATTTCCACGTATTATTTATCTTACTTTTTAACCAAATCTCTGATATTAATAAAAACTCTGCAAGTACTAAGCACAGGACACAAAACGTCATGCTTCATTGGTTTGATGTAGGAAACGTCAGTATTAATACATAAATTATGTGTGAAGACACAAACTAATTAATTTACCAAGAGACAAAACAATTAAAGTATGTCAGATATCCTTTGAAAAAAAAAATCTGGGACAAATATTTATATTTAAGCAAATTTATTTTCTAACTAAAAGCAGCTTCTGTACACATCTGCTTCCAACTAAAAAGCCATATTCCATGACGTCTGTAACATCCGGAGTTTTCTCGTGAAGAGTTGTGTAGTTTCCAAAAGTCATTATTTGTCCACAGAACAGTACAGGAATGTTGTCGACCTCCTGTTGTCTGTCACTATCCTCTGAAAATCAGAAATGAATATATCTGCTGAAGTCTATATGTTATCTGGGTTTTTGTCTTTGTAAATAATGGATAATTATTCATATAAGGTTTGAAAACACAAACATTTGCTACCCGTGGTACTATCTAAGGCATTGCTTTGATGATGACACATTCACATCTAAAAGATTCCCATCGCGTAAATATGACAAGTAGAATAGTATCATGTATTATTGCTTCTTCCACTATCGATTGTTTTAAAACTCGTGTTTTCCCTTTAATATCTGTTTCACCAATTTGTTTATTTTATCGAAATATCCCTGTCCCGTTTTCATTTATCATATTACCTTCTAATTATCTTAATAATAAATCTATCAATAGTACAAACGACAAAGAAGTAAAAATGACATTTTACTGCTTGGACACTACATCTATTTTAAAATGTTCCATCATTATAGGACTTCTCAGTGACCACATATTAAAATAATCTGCAAGGTAAGCCAGAACTATTAAGATGTAGAAGTTGGAGGAATTACTAGTACTCGTCTAGTTTTACCATAGTGACATTCCCGCCATTTTAGTAAATGCAAGAGCGGGAAGAGAATACGTCTTCTGAATCATATTACAGGTCGTAAGAGGCGATGAATTGTACCCATCCCCGCCCCAGCCACTTTGCACGGCCGGGGTTTCGCCTTTATCTTCTACTCAGGGTACATCTGAGAGCCCAGGAATAAAGCCATTGTATCCCACTACATGTTGAATGTAAAATTTGATACAAACGTAGGTCCAATGGATATTCTGCGATTATCTTTCGTGTTGAAGAGAACAAATATACAAATATATATTCTGCCCTACATTGCAAACCATATCGTCCTTAATATTGTGGCATTCTCGACATTGTCATAGTGTGACTAATATTTATCTTTCCCTGCCTACGGGGGTGTGACAAAGAATTCTCAACCCATGGGGAAAATTCGTGAACGTCCAAACCGAGGCTTGCTGAGGGTTAACATTTTTTTGTCACACACTCTTAGAAGGGACGATTATTTTTCTCCCATCATTTTAAATAATTCATATGAAATTAGTGGTCAGGGTATGTAAATAAACAAATGAACATGGTCGGCGCATGAATATCCTTATTTGACAAAGTACCCATCTTAACCACCAAATATCCCAATATCATTACACAAGTGGTATAAAATTAATTCACAATATTCATTCAAACAGACACTGAAATAAGATATCAGTGATACTGTTCTGATAGTAGCAACAGTTCATCTTGTCATTTCATAAAACTCTGTGTCTCATACGCATATTTAACATTAAATAAAGACGCGGGAACTATTAGTGACGTCACTCATAAAGTACTTCCGCAAGTACTTCCGGTTCAGAAGGTTAGCGCATGCAATCTGTCATACCCTAGGGGTAGGAGAAATCTCTCACGGGTAAAACTGGAGATAAACCGGAGAATTCTAGGAGTAATTTTCGTCCTTTTTTACAGTAACATTCCCTTTTTTTTCTTATAGCACCAACGCCCTTGTTATATTGACATTGTCGTCATTTCATATTCAATTATCACTCTAAGATTTCGTGTAAACCCACACCTCTTTCCATTATGTTTTTTTTTTTTTTTACTTACCCACTCCTTCTGTTGCCAGTCTACTGTATTCCCTGATGCCTAGTTTTGGTATACACCCAGAAACAGGAATCCATGTATAAGTCTCCGGACATAACAGGAAAGATGGAGAGTAATGACTCTGTATATACGGAAACACACTGTCATTTTACAAGCTATATCTCATATGTTGAATATGATGTTTAATGAAAAATAGAATAAAATCGCAATCGCCATACTGTTCTAAATAACAATAAATCTCTTGCAATACGAAATTATATCCTGAAAAATATCAGGCTGATGCAAATAAAAAAAATATTTGAAATAAGTAACGATCATTCAACTGACTATTGGCAGTATCATCATAATGGACATCCTCTACTGTGATTACCAATATAAAAAGCAGAAATTGACCGTCGCGATATCTTTTCTGGTGATTGAATATAAGAAACAAAAAAGAAACTAACAGTATTATTGATATCACTTCTTTGTATATCGATATCAACAACGGAAACTGGCCGTGTCCGTGATATCATTTCCGTATCATAACAAAGCTAACAATGGAAACTAACACATTTACACAAAACACTCACCTTGTACGTTATTTTGGAACATGAGTGTACGTAGTAGCCCATGTAGTAATACCTGAGGTCAGGGGATGTCTTGTTGAGCTCTTGTACAAAGGCAATTTCCCTTAAGAAAATAAATTTGAATTTCTTGACTTTTTTTTATCTTTGTTAAATTTAACGAATTACTGGATGTACATTTATTCTTTCATTGCTTTTTTATCGCTGTATTTATAGACGTGAGTATCTTTGGATGTTTCTACATTTATACTGTTCAAGCATTTACTTTGTTTGATATGGTGTCTTCGGTCAATTTAAACATCGGAGCTCGACAGAAAAAGCATATTTTATTGCCTAATTTGTTTGCCTGCCAAGCTTTGGCATTAATTAAACCATTATATACAATATCAAGGTAATTTATTGCTTATATTTTCAGTGACACTTTTTAATAAATTAAAAACATCAATCAGTTATGTTTTTAAATCCACCTCTGACCGACTTTTCCGACATTACGACTTAACAACAGGAACACCCTGTTGTAGTGTGCGGATTAGTAGAAAACAATGGAAATGATAACAAATAAATCTCACGCAGTTTTATCAATATTTATGATTAGAAGATTCACGTCATTTATTTGCTGATGGTGTATTGAGCATCGCAAGGATTTCTTTCGAAACTTGTTTTTTTGTTTGTTTTTTTTTTTGTTTTTTTGTCGACCTGACAATAGTTGGTTGTTACTGCAAGATCTAGAATTTAAGACACTATATTAGGAACACGGCCCGATTGGCCAAGGAAATCGTTATACATGTGCAATGGTTAATGTTAGAGTCAGAACACAGGGGGCATTCACTATCGTATAATATTGCATACGCTTGAGTTGTCTGTTTACTCCATCACTCAAACTCATACAAAACCACACGATAGTGATAAGCCTTTGCGGGAAAGAAGCGTTTTGCTGCTATGGATATCAACATCATTTTGTCGTGTATCGAAATTTGAATCATTCGAACATTGACCAGCTGTTGCGCGTGTATAAAAGTATGTATTTATACCAAGGGGATGAAGCCACGAGTTGGTTGCTAGCCATGCTTTATAGGGACTAACCAACCAATTGTTTTTCCATAGATTTTAGTGTTGACGTTTTGGAGTATTTCATTCAAATTCTTGAATTCAATATGACAATTATGGTTGTTTCCTATAGACTGCAAATCATTACCAAAGGTGAATACATACACTCTAACGGTTAAAACATCATATAAGTAATCACACTATATTCAATTTACATAAACGCAATATATTATTGACCATAGCTAACAGGAAGCAGTTTTACAGAAGTAGGTTTTTCCTGTTTTCGTTCCGTAACATTTCCAACAGGCACCTTGCTCTTAGCGCCTTACCTTTTTTTTATCTACATGTCAAATGCATAAAAACCTAAATCGCTAGATATATATATTTGTTTTCCTTTCCTCTCGTTAAATAATTTTGCATATTTCGTAAAAAGGGGAATTCCTGTCGAAGTGATACATATATATGTTAAAGTATAAGTTGTTCAATGTCCCTGATAAGGGATAAGGGTTTGATTTTTTTCAAAATAATAATACGTAAATGAGGAATGGCGAGGAAGAATAGGAACCCTCTGGTATCATATTGTTTTTTGTTTTTTCTTTAATTAACGAGAAATGGAGAAAAGATTTCTAGAAAAGAAGACGTACATTGAATACGCACCTGAGGGCTGTATACGTTCCAATAGACAGAAACCTGTACTCAGGGAGATAGTACAGGTACACCGATAAGACGCAATAAGGGAGGATGTCAAGGACCCCTACAGCGATGAGTTTACCGTCCAGGATGTAATGTTGATGGAATGTCCCATATCCCATTGACGGCCCTTCCTTTCCCCTCCCTTGCTGTTAAAAGAATAAATATCACAGATAAATGACTGTTATTTGGTCGTACATGTATTATAATATATCTATTTACATATTCCCAGAATCGTTTGAATATTCATCCAGGCCATTCTAAACAAGATCATATTAAGATTAGTGTTTCCTTTGTTTAGAATCACGATTCCTTACTAGAAAGCGATTGAATAAAATTGAAAATAGACTAATATACTAAGTAATTGTTTTTTTAATTAAGTTTGTTCTTTGGTGATTCAATAGCAATATAAAAGATCAACTTATATACATTAAGATGGCCGATTCCACTGGAGTCGGTAGATATAATGAAATTAAGTCGAAATTTGAGGTCGAATAGTGGGTAGGTGGTCAATGTTATGCTTGACCTTAGAGCTTCGACTATGCATGTAATCTTTGATGATATGCCCTGACACCTTGAGTGGCGAATGTACTAGATAGTTCAGCCATTCATTTCTTTCAGACTCGTCTGGTGGATAATTATGAATCGTCGTCCTGTATTGTTTAAATATCTCGGCGGATTCTGTCTCAGTCTCTAAGAACTCTCTGCTTTTGGGAGTCGGTCGAATGAGCCGTACCTACAAACATACAGACATGTGTTAACAAGGCGATTGTCATTGTACCATCACTTTACAGTAAAGGTTACGCGGATTTATTTTAGAAAGTTTTAAATAAAATGATCTACCGTCGATTCCCAATGATTTTGAGTTGAATACCCCTTCAAATGAAATAAACTTAACAGTTATTTTGGTTAATATAAAATGCCGTTTTCATTAAAAGGAAACGTTTGGCCTCGGCAACTATAAATCTTTGTTACATATTGCTTACTCTGAAAGCTGCCATGACCAACTAAATTATGTTTTCGCCAATTAATAGTCCAGCATAATAGATACCAATCAAAGTGGAGTATCAATAAAACAGTGGTGTTTGTAATTTAACATATATTTGTATCTGAATGTCTTCAAGTGTAGCTAGAAGCAAACAGTTGCTCTTAAAATCGCGTCAATTGACGATTCAAGATGTTGATAAAGAGGACAAATTCAAATGTGATATAGCTAGATACTTTGGTATTAATCGAGGTAAATAACAATAAATTAACCAAGCAAACTCAACTATCAGAATTTCGCTGGAGTCTGTTTACTACGGCACCGTTACGGCTGGTCGTTTTTTAATTAAAAATGCCCGAGTATTCCAAATGTAAACCAATATAAGGTGACCACGCCAATCACAAGCCCCCTTGCGTTTAAAGGGTAAAATATAGTCTAACGGTATCTACCCTTAGACAAATAGAAAAAAAAACATTGTGATTGGATAAAAATATCACATGATCATAACGCTATTTTTAGCATTGCACATACAGCAAATTTTAAATAAGATAGTGAAGATTTAGCAAGTTCTAATAAGAACATCTAATGGCATTCGAAATAACAAATAACAAATCTGTGACAACTTTAAAGTAATGTTTCATAGTTTATACTACCTCAAACTTGTGAACACATTTCTGGAATCTGTCAGGTTCACATATGAAATCTGATAGCGTTTTCTGGAAATGAGGTAAACAGTCATACAGTCAGACCGACAAGGAAGATAATACAGTACATAGTGCTGTATATAATTACATTAAAAATGTAATTGGTATATTCACATTTAAAGTCAAAACCAATATCAATTCAAATAATTTATTCATCTATTAGCAAATAACTCGATGCATTAGACGAACTGATCCAATAATGCCCTCAGTGGAACAATGCTACATATATAGAGAATATATGGTCAGTGTCTTATAATATAAGCTATATTTTGGCGAGGGTAAAGAAAGACAAAACCTTTGTCTTTCTTTACCCTCGCGCCATAATACAGCTTATATTTTAAGATACTGACCATGTATTTTATTTACCTGCAACAGTAATAAAAAAATAATCGTTTTGAAGTGAAACGGTGTCAACAATAATCCAAATATGTTTGCCTTTTAAACGATGTTTCAGTTGGAAGTAGGCTAATCGAATTGACGCACGTGCTAAGATTCCAAAATATAGCTATTTTCCTTCACTGCCGAATACAGCAAAAATATGATTATATGGTGGGGGTATTCCGACAATGCGATGGCAGTTGCAGGATAAATATGGTTAGGATTTCAACCCCATCTTAACAGTATAGTTACAGTATGTAACAATAGGTTTTTATTCCTATGTACAATCATGGTTTTTTTTTTGTTCCGGGTGGTCAGTCAACGTTAGCATTTTGCACGTTTTGACATTATATATGTGCCATCATTAATTTTAATGCTTATAATTTTCAGGATGATCGTCCTGTAAATAATCATAAAAGACATATATAGAAATATAACATGTCAAATACAACATTTTTGTCAAAACATACATGTCGGTTAGGTGAATTAGAACGTAAACACCAACCTTGCCACTGGTACTGAGTGAGCCCTTGTTATCCTCCTGACATTCAATACCCTTAGAATACCTCTGTGCCGTTTTGCATCCATCTCCCGCCGATAATCTCTGCATGTTCATCAGCTCCCGTTGCCTTCTTTTCTCTAAACGAATATGTTTAGCCTTCCTCATTGCTGGCTTGTTAGGATCAGCACCCATGCCTGCTTTGGACCAAAGATGTTTATTGGTATGAAGTTCTGAGTAAACATCGGTGGTACTGAATTCAGCGTAAATAGAGTATATTTTTGTTTCATTTTTGTATAAATGCTGGTGCAAATGCTGCTTAATGACTCACTGGGATAAATACAGATATCCGATAAAAAAAAAAAATCATAGCATCATGCATGTGTGTGCATGCATGTACATATAAATATACAAGTGCAATTAAATCAAGAATCGACCCTTCCACCCACAAAGGCTAAATTTTAATTTACCTGCTGTGGGAGGTGATTTGGTAACTGGAACATGTGTGAAATCTTCCGTCTGTCCATCAATAGGACACTGGTCTACTTTTCTTTCCGGTTCCGGTTCCGGTTTCTCCTCGTGTGATTCCTGAGATTTCCCCTTCCTTTGTCCATACATAAGGTACTTGTTCATTTGCTTTAGAACCTTTTTATGGGATTTGCTCAACTTGAAGTTCATGGCGTCCATCCTAATGGTGTACTGCGGGCAACAAGTCGTGTCCATAGTTGGTTTATAGAAGAAATGCCCACGCCTGCACATTAAAGATAGAACTATAAGGGAATCTTACCACTTAAAGCTTTACTTAGAGCGTAACCAGCAAGAGTGAAAGCTTGTATCTTTTCTATATGACGTAATGATTTTAAATTAAATGACGTTTTACTTACCATCTTTAATAATGACATTGTTTCATCAACCAAAGCTGTATACCTGTCACAGTTGAATCAATCTTTTAGAGCTCAATATTACGATTTCCGATATGAATGTCGAATGCTGACATACTAACGCATAGTTTCTAGTTCTGCAGTTTGATGATGACAACCAGACAATTTACTGTTGATATAACTATCTCATTGGGATTCATTAAATTCCCGTATGTGATACGATGCTTGAGATGTTCCATAGGAGCATATAACCTGATAAACCTATAAGAACTCCCCAGTTCTCATCTTGAGCACATAACATCTTAATATGTCCCATTGATTTAGTGTGGGTATCATCTATTAAGCACATGACCGGACTATTTAGTTTGTTCTTCTTGTAATATTAGAAATATATCTTGATTAATGACTTTGCTTCATAGTGTGTTCTTATTGTTCCGAATTACGTCATTTTGTGTTAGAATGACCACTTAAAAAGGTCAAGTTAAAACTGCATTCGATTTTCTAAACTGATCACTCTTTGAATTTTAAAGTATCAGTGGCATCTTGTTATATACAGCTTTGCTTTCCTAAGACATACTCATATATTATGAATGAGTTGTAAAAATGTGTTGAACCTGCTCCTCTAAAATAAAGAAATAAACATCATTTAATAGATTTCAGACTTAATCCTGAATTATAAATACGTCAATATTTAAAAACAAATTTAAATTACCTTCTCCAACCCCTGTCAAGCAAAGTTTGGTATTCCTGAACGTTTAAGGAATCCGACCACATCCCTACAATGAAACGGTTATATCGTTAAATATTTGCATTAAATACATTACACAGGAATATAATATGATAAACGTGCAAGAAAAACAGAATCAAAATTATTTCAACGACTTCGAAGTTAGACACTGACGTTTTCAAAATAAAAGCAGAGAACGCTTACTCTTTAGAAACACCACGTCCACATCGTTCATCCAAATGTGTAATATGTATTTGTTTTGGGACATTTTCTATCATATTCATGATGCGCTAGGTATTCTCCTGTTAAGTAATTACTGCCATCATATGCAACAAGATGTCGGTATAAATGATTTTATCAGGTAGTTGGAGATACAAACATCAATACTATTTCTGAAAACGCTTTGGGATTTTAGTTTTACTAAAGTCTGTCGTCTCGTGAGCAACAAGAAAAATATGATTCTTTTCTTAGCTGAATGCCATTAAACAACGCTGAGGAGTTGTTGTGGAGTTGTTGTTGTTGTTGTGGAGTTGTTGTTGTGGAGTTGTTGATGTGGAGTTGTTGTTGTGGAGTTGTTGTTGTTGTGGAGTTCTTGTTTTGGAGTTCTTGTTGTGGAGTTCTTGTTGTTGTGGAGTTGTTAGAAAATGGTTCAATTCGCTCAAAACTGTTTAATTAGATATGCATGATAAGGTTTTGTATAGTTTATATGTATAGATGTTAAAGCATGCTAAATTCCTCAAAAAATGATTGATGTGACATAAACTGGACACTGACAAAAAATGTGTCAACGATATATATATCAACATATTTTAATAATATGTGTATTCTAACATCAGTGTTGTAACACTTGGAGAAAAGCAAAACAAATGTAAGTTCGGAGTTAAGGGACTAATTTTGGGCATGTCGGGGTATTTGCGTCAAAATTGTTAACTATCATCGAATTTCAAAGATCAATGCTTTGTGTGTATAAAAAGGGGACAATCTTTTACTATGATTATCATTTTGATCATTTGATTAATCCATGTGATGTTTCTGAGAGCAAAGTTAATTCCGAATAATAATTCATGTGTTTACTTTCAGTTTAAAATCCGCTCAACACGAACTTTTGCCTTATGCTTAAGATAAATAAGCTATACTTTGTGAGCGCCTTCCTGTGCAAACATGACCACAGGAAGTTAAACTTGTAGGTGTTCTGGTAGAACTCCATTTTCCATATTACTAAACAGACTTGTTTTGGCATAACATTACGTGTATAACAATAGGAATGACACGTACGTAACAGTTGTTTAAATTCATTGTCAGTCTTCAAGGCACATTAGGTAAATACGGATTGTAAATAATCATCAATCATTCGTGTCTAGGCAATATCCTGATCAATATGCACATTATTAAAGTTAAAGTTGTTTTAATACATCGTCAGTTACCCTAGTCATATTTAGCAAACACCGGTCGTAGATAATCCTCACTCACCCGTACTCAGGTAAAACACAGATCAATATGCATATAATTAAAGTTAAAGTAGTTTTACTTCATCTTCAGTCACCTAAGGCACACAAACACGGGTTTGTAGGTAATCCTCGACCACCCGTGCCCCAGTAAAACCCAGATCAATATACATATTACTTAAATGGACCTGGTGAGACCTGTTTACAGGTAGGCTTAAGGTGGAGCAACACACCTGTACTTCTAAAAGAACGTCGGCATAGACTTTAAAATGGTTGTATCACAAACATATATTCAATACCATCAAATGAATGCAAGAATGGAAAATCATACGGATAAAACAATGAATATAGATTATTGTTTTTTTTACCATGAAAACGGCTTCCGTCGCGTGCACAGTAAGTACATCTTTGTTTTTCACTGGCTCCAGAGTATTCCACTATGCTAGGATCCAGGCCTTCCATAGCTGACTATTTTGTTGGTAGGGGAGTCGGTTTGTATATGGTGTAGGAAGTAAATATCGAACAACCGGTTCGTTTATATTTCAGTCTATTGACTATTAGGAGGTATATATACCCATGCATTGCTATTGACTTGAGTTAAATACACATTTCCTTTCAGGATATACAGAGATTATCACAATGCAAGACTTAACACTGCCAGCGGAAACAGGCTGCATCTATATACACGATGTTGCAAAAACACATACATGATATAGGTGTACTACATTTTTTTGTACATACCTGGTAACTATAAAAGTACAACAACGCAAATTGAAAAAATAAATCGCCACAAACATCCTAAAAAAACAAACAAACACAAAATTAAAAAATATATATACAGTATATATATATAAAAAAAATTAAAATGTATCTCTCGAGATCTGCTGTGTCATCAGCGCATGTGCCTAGCTAGCACTTGTACAATTAGACCTAAGTAGCCTGATCTCAATTGGAATAGAATCAGTCATATATAAAGATGATCAATCTATACAGTGTTATACAATACTTGATCAAAACAGGGTCGTGCTTCATTCCACGTGAACTCCAAAACAACAATACAAATACAACGATACTATATAGGTATTGTGCTAACCTCGGCACGGCACTGGCAAATCAAACATGCCTATGTTTCCGGTACTGGCACATTGTACGTCAGAGTGGCTACCGTACACTACAGTTTACTAATTAAGTATTAACTGTGATAAATTAACATTTATTAACTTCCTCGTAGCTTTCATATTGATTTGATTTTTCAAATGAATGGAAGGGTAACTCCTCTTCAAAATATTAAATGATTTCAATTCTAACATTCTGATATTTAACAGACATAATTTGTCAGATATCATATATGGTTTAAACCACTATTTTTCAAATCTTATAATTGCTTATTCTATCAATTTTTTTTTTTCAAAATAAACATACATTGAGCAGATAAATATTTTGACAGTGGTTATTGTACATGTGATGGAACAAAAATACTAATTGGTAGAAGAAGAAAAAATATTTCCATTTTAAGATTTCGTAATTATTATATCTTTACCAGTTTATAGCAAAACAAAAATCCTGTAGATGTCCCTTATAAAACGCTACTGGTCATTTTTAGGGGAAAATATTAACGGGCTGTTTTGACAAAGTAACCCCGACGTGATGCAACGGATGTGACGTTAAACAGGTAAAATATATTTAAAACAACTATAAGGGAAAAAAATGTCCAAAAACAAAAACTTTATTCAAAAGTTTTTCTATTATTTCACTAACTATAATGAAAGTCATAAATTTAATGATTTAAATAATAAATGCTTTGTGATATATATATATATATATAAATATATATGTGTGTATGTTAAAAAAAATAAAAACCTGACCACATGTTTTGTCGGTTAAAGACATGTTGTCGAGTGTTAATTTTTCTTTATATACTACTTCGTCCGTAGGGTTCATACTATACATATATAAAAGTATTCTTGCAACCAATTATATATAAGCCAGTCATCACAGATTTTCATCAAATGTTACTAGAATTACTTCCCTTTGTGTACACAACCTCGCATGTGTACCTATCATATATATATAACCCGAGATGATATGGCGGCTTGCTGTCACATGGAGGCTAGCTAGCTGGCATGACGTTAAGACTCCGGACATGGAGATATGTAAATACTGTATTAATGCATTTTCGAATGTAAAACCAACGAACTTAATACAGTAATAGGTTTACAAATCAATGTCTTTAGCCTTATTCTCATCTTAATTGTCGGTTCATTAAATGCATCCATGAAAGATATATACTGATTTCAAATTGATATTTCCCCATCTTAAGTTTTCAGTCATTCAGCATTCAAAAGGATATAGTATCAAACAGTAAAGAGTGGAATAAAAATTGACAAATACCACTAATAATATATATTGGAAATTTTCATATACACTCATCTCTTTTTTCGTTTCTGTGCTATTGAACTGTTTTTTACTTCTGACATTTTCATTCAGATTTTCCACATAAAGTAATCACATGATACAGAAAGAAACAAAGACAACTTCCACACACACCTACATACACAAACTGTATATATACAACTTGAATACAAAATATGTAGCCTAGCTAAAGCTGATAGGTGAGTAATACACGAAAAAAAAAATCGTAGAAGGCAGCATAATCATGACAGAAATGATGACGAAATGCATGAAACAATTCTTTTATGTCTATTGATCAAAAAGATTATCAAAAAACCTCCCTTTGTGAGTGAATAAAGTGTACCTAACTGTCTCTCGTTTATCGTAAACTCAAATTTCCAGTTCATATTCAAATTGTTTTGTATAAATGACTATACCTACATTCTAACATGGCGACAGTGTTCTAGTTCCAAATCAGGTTTGCAATGTTGTTTCCCTTTCGTGCACGTCATTCTATAGCAAAAAATAAAATAAAAAATAATAACGGGAATACACACATTTTTTTTTCATTCCATCAGCGTTAAAATCAGTTTAAGTAGAACATAACAAATCTGTGTCGCTATGTAATTTGAATGTGATGAGGTTAGTTTAGAAAGTATAGTACATAAGTAATGCATTAATGAAATATATGTCACTTAACGGCTATAACGGTATTTACACACGAGGTAAGGCTATCTGTAAGTATACCTCCCAAACTGTTCCAGTTATGTCACATTCTTAACAAACCAGATGACGACAATATTGAATCAACCTCAGGGCCGTGTGATTTTCACAAGGACATAAAAACTACATATTATTAAAATGTCACAGTGTGTCATGAACATCCTGGCGAGCATGACATATCTACCAGATAAATGTGTTATACAATTAATGTATCACCAATAAGATGTAATAAATAAATTGATTATGTCATATATAAGAATTTATAAATAAATGGGTTATACCACCAGTAAGATGTAGAAAATAAATGGATTTTACCACACAAGGACGTAATAAATAAATGGGTAAAATCACCACTAAGACGTAATAAATAAATGGGTTGTACCAACAGTAACACGTAATAAATAAATGAGTTATATCACCAGTAAAACGTAATAAATAAATGTATTATACCACCAGTAACACGTAATAAATAAATGGATTATATCACCAGTAAAACGTAATAAATAAATGTGTTATACTACCAGTAACACGTAATAAATAAATGTGTTATATCACCAGTAACACGTAATAAATAAATGTGTTATATCACCAGTAAAACGTAATAAATAAATGTGTTATACCACCAGTAACACGTAATAAATAAATGGGTTATACCACCAGTAAGACGTAATAAATAAATGGGTTATATCACCAGTACCACGTAATAAATAAATGGGTTATATCACCAGTAAGACGTAATAAATAAATGGGTTATACCAACAGTAAGACGTAATAAATAAATTGGTTATACCACAAGTAAGACGAGATAAATAAATGGGTTATATCACCAGTAAGTCGTAATAAATAAATGGGTTATACCACCAGTATGACGAGATAAATAAATGGGTTATATCACCAGTTAGACGTAATAAGTAAATGGGTTATACCACCAGTAAGTCGTAATAAGTAAATGGGTTATATCACCAGTAAGACGTAATAAATAAATGGGTTATACCAACAGTAAGACGTAATAAATCAATGGGTTATACCACTAGTAACACATAATGAATTAATGGGTTATACCACCAGTAACACGTAATAAATAAATGGGTTATATCACCAGTAACACGTAATAAGTAAATGTGTTATACCACCATTAAGACGTTATAAGTAAATGGGTTTTTACCACCAGTAAGACGTAATGAATAAATGGGTTATACCACCAGTATGACGAGATAAATAAATGGGTTATATCACCAGTAAGACGTAATAAATAAATGGGTTATACCACCAGTAAGACGTAATAAATAAATGGGTTATATCACCAGTACCACGTAATAAATAAATGGGTTATACCACCAGTAAGACGTAATAAATAAATAGGTTATATCACCAGTAAGACGTAATAAATAAATGGGTTATACCACCAGTAAGACGTAATAAATAAATAGGTTATACCACCAGTAAGACGTAATAAATAAATGGGTTATACCCCAGTAAGACGTAATAAATAAATGGGTTATACCACAAGTAAGACGTAATGAATAAATGGGTTATACCACCAGTAAGACGTAATAAATTAATGGGTTATACCACAAGTAAGACGTAATAAATAAATGGGTTATACCACCAGTAACACGTAATAAATAAATGGGTTATACCACAAATAAGACGTAATGAATAAATGGGTTATACCACCAGCAAGACGTAATAAATAAAAAGGTTGTATCACCAGTAAGATGTAGTAAAATTAGACGTAATAAATAAATGGGTTATACCACTAGTAAGAAGTAATAAATAAATGGGTTATACCACCAGTAAGACGTAATACATAAATGGGTTATACCACCAGTAAGACGTGATAAATAAATGGGTTATACCACAAGTAAGACGTAATAAATAAATGGGTTATACCACCAGTAAGACGTAATAAATAAATGGGTTATACCACTAGTAAGACGTAATAAATAAATGGGTTATACCACCAGTAAGACGTGATAAATAAATGGGTTATACCACCAGTAAGACGTTATAAATAAATGGGTTATACCACCAGTAAGACGTAATGAATAAATGGGTTATACCACCAGTAAGACGTAATAAATAAATGGGTTATACCACCAGTAAGACGTAATAAATAAATGGGTTATACCACAAGTAAGACGTAATAAATAAATGGGTTATACCACCAGTAAGACGTAATAAATAAATGGGTTATACCACCAGTAAGACGTAATAAATAAATGGGTTATACCCCAGTAAGACGTAATAAATAAATGGGTTATACCACAAGTAAGACGTAATGAATAAATGGGTTATACCACCAGTAAGACGTAATAAATTAATGGGTTATACCACAAGTAAGACGTAATAAATAAATGGGTTATACCACCAGTAACACGTAATAAATAAATGGGTTATACCACAAATAAGACGTAATGAATAAATGGGTTATACCACCAGTAAGACGTAATAAATAAAAAGGTTGTATCACCAGTAAGACGTAGTAAAATTAGACGTAATAAATAAATGGGTTATACCACCAGTAAGACGTAATAAATTAATGGGTTATACCACCAGTAAGACGTGATAAATAAATGGGTTATACCACAAGTAAGACGTAATAAATGAATGGGTTATACCACCAGTAAGACGTAATAAATGAATGGGTTATATCACCAGTAAGACGTAATAAATTAATGGGTTATACCACCAGTAAGACGTGATAAATAAATGGGTTATACCACAAGTAAGACGTAATAAATGAATGGGTTATACCACCAGTAAGACGTAATAAATGAATGGGTTATACCACCAGTAAGACGTAATAAATGAATGGGTTATACCACCAGTAATACGTAGAAAATAAATAGATTTTATCACCAGTAACACGTAATGAATTCATGGGTTATACCACCAGTAACACGTAATGATTTAATTGGTTATAACACCAGAAACACGTAATGAATAAATGGGTTATATCACCAGTGATATATCACTGACTTATCCGTATTCATACTACCACATACGACCATATAATTTAACGGATATATCTCCCGCCTCACATAAACACATACATACGCATTCCTCCTGATGATTTTATTATCGACCTCTCCGTTTAGATAATACAGTACACATCTACCAGACGAAGCTATTGTCACACTAATATCTGACGACATACTTTTAAATCACTTATCAATAATCACATGACACCGAGTATCAGGACAATTTCCATTAATAAGTTGATTGAAAGCTTTAAAAAAAAAATTGGATGTCATTACATTGTTGTCGTGTTTCTCCGCAATAAAGTTACGAAGTTTACATACCCTCCTACATTGATACGATTTCTTGTTTCACTTTCAATTTCCCGGAAAGCGTGTTTTTTAACAACTGTATTACTTTGCCGTTCTTTTATTTATTGTTTATTTACTTACTTTTTGTTGTTTGTATATATTTGTTTCGTTTCTTTAAACAAATAGCCCATAATTTAATTAACTTGTCAAATAACATAACCATGAACAGCTATTAGTATACCTGTCATGTAACAATGGGACTTTATTGTACGGACTGATGCAGTGTATTTTTTGTCACGTCGTTAATTACGGACGACCGACATAAAGTTCGGGACTTGTTGAAAGGTAGTGTTTTTCCCTAGGTTTTTTGTTCACTTTTTTTCCCATAGGACATGGGTGTGTGCTGTCGTCCGAAATGTTTACCTGGATAAGGCAGATCGAGTCAACTAGATACAGGCCCAATTATCGGACTCGTCATTAATGCTAGGGGCTTCAGGTGGGGTTTCCAAGAGAAAATTAAGAAAATGCAACAAAGCTACATAAATCTTACAAAAATGAATAAATAAATGATTAAACTAATAAATGAATAAAAAACAAATTAATACCGAATAAAATTTTAATGTTTGACAAAACTTAACTGATATTTTGAGTTGCATATTTCATCAATGTATACTTTAAGTGCAACTTTCGCTCTTTATTTTACATTTGTTGATTTTGGATGATTTGCTGGGATTTTGTGTCCATATGACAACTAAAATGTAAAGTGAAGAGCGATATATCTGAATGGTCATGTCTATCCATATTTAGTTAAAATGTGGATCTTAAGACATTGTTTTTACTACTGTAATACGTTATTTTCTTAAAAATTAATTGTTAAGACGTAGTTAAACCACACGGTTACGTATACTTTTATATTTTAAGAAATATCTCATTAGTCTTGTAACAGTAAACCATGCTTAATGGCGATATTATTTGAAGATATTTCTTTAAAATGTCAACATTATAAGGAAACGATTTCGAAAATGTGGAAAATTGGGCGACCTAAGGGCTCTTCACTATCGCCTCTTAATATATAGCATAACATATGCAAATCATTTATTTGCCATACTATGAATGATATTTGGGTTGACATGTACTTAAAATATCTTTGTCTAAGAAGGTGTGATTATGTAATACTTGAATTTCAAGTTATATGGTGTTTTTTTTCAATTTCTGTAATAAATATGCATACAACGGTAATGCACGGACAATATTCGCTAAACATCTAACGCCACAAAATATCTTAAAAGCTGTCTTGCCCTGTTGACAATTCACGAATAAGTCACTTTATCATTGATCTCTATCGAAAATATTGCATTTGCTTAGAAAGTAATACCGAGAAACCAACGACTTTATACATGTACAACATCAATATTTAAGTAATGATCGTAGTCATCAAAATGTGTGTACCTACATGTATGTATTTGTGTATTACGTCAGCAATATATGTGTACTTCATCGTTATATTTACTAACCATTACTGCCATGAAGCAGGTGTTGTGTCAAGGTGATAAGACAGTTACCACATACACTGTACTATAATTTATGTATGTAATAAATGTATTTTTGGTAAGTGATTAAGGAGGAGTTACGTAAAAAGTTTGATATTTTGAGCGAGACATACGTAATATAAATGACCACGATTGATCCTCTGACACATTTTCAGAATATATTAGCTGGTATTCACCTATCCATAGCTTTGATTGAACACATTCATCAAAAGGTGACAAAATTATATTGTAATTGATATTTACTTCAGATAAAACTTGCCCGGTGACTAATTCATAGATAGTTTACTGTTTTTGATGACTACAAACCAGGAAGTTGATAGCGAACACAGATGTAATGATACACCGTTCAAATATATTACTAATATACCTGTGCACTGAACATATATAAATCTGCATGCATCATTGACAGGTGAAGGTTGATCATGGCTATGGGAAGAAAAGCACCGGGGAATAGTTCATCATCTGTACGTTGTTTTGTGCGATTTGAAAGTCGGCGTGGACAATGTCACTACCGTGGTCCTAATTTTTGAGAGCATAGCATAAATTAAAGCATATCATCGTGTTTTACTTTTTTTTTCTTTTAGTAACACTTCAACCTCATTTTAACATAACAGTAGTTGTGTCCGTTACTGGTTTTTTGTTGTTGTTTTTTGTTGTTGTTTTTTTGTTGTTGTTGTTTTTGTTTTAATGTTTTTTTTGTTTTTTTTTTATTTCATTTTAATTTGTATACAACACAAACAATAAGGTGCAGGTTGATCCCATTTTATTCGAAATCCTCAGAATATCTACTCAATACCATATACCATATTAATAGATATGTTCGTTAGGAAGCGCAGGTGTATATGGTTTATTTAATACACGTTTTACAGAACACGCAACGTAGAAATGAAGTGTTGTTTTTTTGTATTATAATTGATTGTGAGAAAAATATCCTATTCAACTACAACACGCCAGACTTACATTCTAATCAACCTACCTGTCAAAGAGGACAGACGTACATTGTTAATGAACGAACAATACTTAATTATTGTAGAGGGCGTCTCGCATGAAACACTATATTCGTTCTGGCTGATTTACATAACTGTCTATTACAACACATCTCGGAGACACAGAATCAAGCTAATTAGCATAGACAAGATGTGATCCTTAAGTGTAAGTTTGTAGTGAAAAGATTAATTGTCCTTTCGTATTTGCATATTTCCGTCTATGTGAGAGCGTAACATACATATCACGTCATGACTCGTGTTGAATATATCACATTTATTCAACATCTACATCACGAAATAGACAAACATGTGTTGTGGAGTTAAACAAATCTTACTTTATTGATATCTTAGTCGTTGGAGTCAAAATAAATGTTCAAAAAGTTAATTCGATGTAATTGAATAACGCTTGAACTATTACCCCTAGGATAGTTCATAGCAAAATAATGTATTAACCTGTTTTCTTTGATAAACTATGTTATGTGTAACGGAAAAGACTTTCTTACTCAGTATATTAAATGGAAATGAGATTGTTTACGTTAAATACCGTTAAGTACCGTCTAATTGGTTAGGAAATAATAAGTCGACAGAAAATAATTGGCAATATCTCCTTCACTACAATTATGACAGTGAAAATTTAAAAAAAGTAATGTGTCTTTTAATCCATGTATTTGTTATTCTGAAAACTGTACAGATATTTTCACTAGGAAATCGAAGATCTTAAGTCTTCAAGTTTTAAATACCTTCACATATTTATGTTAACCACCTAGTAAACCTGCACATATTGATGTTAACCACCTAATAAACCTGCACATATCTTTTTAACCACCTAGTAAACCTGCACATATCTATGTTAACCACCTAATAAACCTGCACATATCTATGTTAACCACCTAATAAACCTGCACATATCTATGTTAACCACCTAATACACCTGCACGTATCTATGTTTACCACCGAATTACCATGTACATAGTATGTTTACAACCCAATAAACATGTACACATTCTGTGTGGACGAGAAAGTATATTTATATCTTAAGCCACACGAACTTGAACCATTACAGCTGATTGAAATTCATCTGGTATTTTCCATTCTACATTTGAATTTTAAAAACATGTTGATTGTGATGTCGCCTGTCCTGCAGAATAATTCAAAATAATGCATATGAATACACTTGTTGAGATGTATCTAACAGTAAAAGAAATGGCAAATTAACTTAGTAGTTCCTTTTTTGAAGGACATTTTGAAAATAAATTATTTTCAAATTTTATATTACTGCTGAATTTTCTAATAAAAATAGACATTTAAGCCAATGAAGGGAGATATTTATATTTAGTTTTTGTACATTTGGTTTATATAAGATAAAAGAAAACGGAAGGAATACGGAGGAATTTTATTTCAAACTGTTTATATTTGAACAACATTATAAAAAACACATGGTATGCTTTTAATGCTTTTCTGATGGAAGCAAAATGATCATTATGATTGTTCAGTATTCCGCAAGAAATAAACTTACGTTTGTTCGAATTTAAAACTGCACAGGGAACTAAATACAAATATGTAGATGATAAACATACTAAATACTGACTCAGAAATAATAATAATAATAAAAAAAAAGTAAAACAATGCAATGCAACAATAGCTCTTATGATGTTGAATGCAATTGTTATATAACAGAAAGCAACGGCATACATATATACTAGTTAAACATAAAAGGGGTGATCTTCGTGGATCCATTATCCGTGATGTAGGATCTGTGGAAAAGTTTTTGGTTTGTTTTTGTTTGACGTCCTATTAACAGCCAGGGTCATTTAAGGACGTGCCAGGTTTTGGAGGTGGAGGAAAACCGGAGTACTCGGAGAAAAAACACCGGCCTACGGTCAGTTTCTGGCAACTGCCCCACGTAGGTTTCGAACTCGCAACCAAGAGGTGGAGGGCTAGTGTTAAAGTGTCGGGACACCTTAACCACTTGGCCATCGCGGCCCCCCAAACAACAAGCTGACTCTGGTCATGGTGAACTTATTATAGATGTAGTAGGAAATAAACGCTAGGATGAAATGTCAGATACAATAAGAACAAGCTACACTCAAAATATTCTAAGTAAAATTTCTAGCTTATTTAAAGTAGCAAATTAATGATTTTTATGAACAATCAGCAAAAATGCAATATATATGGCATACTATTTCTCATCAAATAGATAGATTATTAAATATTTTATCTATACTTCAATCATGTTTCCTTTTACGTTGTATACACCTTGCTAACACAGGTGATTCAGACGTTTCTATAAATAACATCACATCACCACAGCCTACCACAGGATCCTTTCGAGTGACATCTGTCTCACTACACTATGTACAAGGAGCCCGTGTAACGCTGTGAGAAGGACTAGATCATTCTAATTTCGGTGAGTACGACACCTTCAATTCCATTAAATATCTTTCTGGAGTTTATTTGAAAAGTATTTCAAGCTAAGCAAATTACTTATACGAGTATTGATAGCGGTACTGTTGTTTGGTTTGAAGTTATATTTTGAAATTCGTTACGTGTTCCAGATAACAGCAACACTTCCACCACACCGCTAAAAACTAAAAACCTCTTCCCGCTCCATTGCGTGTTCGAATGAAATACCTTTTAACATGTATATAAATTTAAGTATGTCAAAGTTTGATATCGTTTCTGTGGCTGAAATACAATAATGTAAAACTTCAATAGGTAAATTTATCACTGCCTGAAAAATGAACAATTGAAGAGTTTTATCAATTTTGAAAGGTGATTTCAGAATAGTTTCTTAACTTAAAATATCATTTCATAATGTAAGTGGGTTTTTTTTCGCAGTATTTCGATGAAAAGGGTCCCTGAACTGGTCTGTCATTGTTTCCATTGTGATTTCACAACACAGGCTAGTCCGCAATTTAATGATTAATTGGTGACGGCACCAAATTGAGAGTATTTATATAGTTAGTTGATTATTTATTCTAGTTAAGGTGTATTCGTTATGAGGCTTTTTCTCTCTATCGAGTTTTCCGAATTCCATTTTAAGTTGAAAGCGATATGTTTAAGTATTCCTGATATTTTGATAACCATATTAATGATAAGATAACCCAAAGTTTAAAATAATGTAGGAACGCAAAAAGAAGCCTTATATCAGTGCAAATTTAGTGTTGGGGATCTTTCTCCTGTCATCTCCATGAAGACATCGGTATGTCTGCAATACTGTTAATGAATTCAATTTTAATTTCCAATTATTACGTTTCAAATAATTTGGTAGATACCAACATCATTGCATTATCTACTTGCGGTGTTTACGTGTCCATATTGATTGGCACTATATCCGTGGCAGAGGTCTACTATTGACCGCAAAAATTAACATCACAAGATGTCGAGAGATGCATGGTGATAAAGGCCATGGGGAAAATGTATATTCGACATAATTTTATCAGTTGAAAATATTCCATTTCATTATGCACTTTGAAGTCAGACGTGTCTGACGCTTGGTCATATGCCTAATGGCTCTACCACCCGAACACTCACTTAATAATGTGACTGAGCCCGTATTTGACCTACACATGAATGGTGGTTGTCGTCCCTGAAGAAGAAGACGCTTACTTGATCGAAGCACCTGGTCTATTTAACCGGATACTTATCCAAGAGTCTCCACGCAAAACCATATTTAAGTTTTTATACTGCACTCATTTTACCATTGTTTTTTGTTCGAATTATGGTTTCATCATTATGTCGGTATTATTTGTTGCTTTCCTATCACTGGTCCCATTGCCGTTATTTGACCTAGATCTACAACAATGGTGTTGTGACAGGAAAAAAGTGATAAATACGCTTTAGGACCCCTTGTTTTACTTTTGTAGTGCTGCCCATGGTTTACACGTGAATAACTTCTGTTTACTTTCAATCACACAATTTTATGTTATTGTTTTATACACTAGCAAGTTGTTAGATGGTTCTTATAGATAGGTTTTGTTAAATCTTTTACTTACACAGTCGACCAATACTAGTTTTAGTGATGTATGACACTTGATTGAAATGATTTTCCATATTTCAGAGTTAAGCCACCCCCTGTCATCGGGATTGTACCTTTGAGAATAACGATGAAGTTGCCTGTGGCCATTCTACTGCTGGCTTTTATTATTCAAGGTAGGGATGTGTTTGAATTTGTGTCTCCATTCTATCTTAAATATTTACTTTTGATGATACTGAAACTTTTTAAATTTTCCTCAAAAATAAATAACAAAGAATTCATAGATTTCAGTTTCTATTTCTCCAGCGGAAGGAAGCTTGTGCAAGCGACGTGGGTGTTTCTGTAAGGAAAATGGGATTCCCAATGGCAAAAACTGTGAATGTCCTTCTGGTTTCCATGGATACGATTGTGGACTAAAAACACGTGAGTTAATTTACAAACATAACGTATGTTGTAATTGGTATTGTATTTCATCTAATGTCGTGTTTCTGTATTATTGTTAATCGTTCATACAATACATTTCCAAACAGCCAGTTAATATATATTGGCCAGCAATCAATCGATGTATTTACTCATCATTTAGTTGATGAAAATTGTTTGATTGAATCTTTTATCTATTTATTTTTTTGTTTTATCTTTTCATTATTATTATTTATTATTATTATTTTTTATTGTTTTTATTTTCTGTACAATATCTATGTTTGTCAATTTGTATTACAGGTAACTTATGTCCCACAAATATCTGTAAAAATGGCGGAGTGTGCTTTGACATGGGAAAGTGTTACTGCCACGGCGACTTTTACGGTGACCACTGTGAATACTCCATGGGTAAGACCCCTTGTATGATGTGTAAATTTGATTGAAATCATGTTCATTTCCTATTTTGTCCTGTTAGAATACTAGTTGGCTTCCATTTTAATGGCAACGTTGAATTCGTTAGATACATATGTAAGACTATACAAAGTTGAGCTAAATATGGATATTTTGATTAAGTCTGTGATAAACTGAATTCGCATTAAGCATGCTTGTATGAGAAAATTTTTTATTGTATTTTAGTAGCTTTTATAAATGAAGTCTTCATTATATTCATTGTTTTATTAATATCACTATGTTTTGTTTTAGTTTTCATGTTGTACCTAACGTCATAAGTGTACACAAAGATGATTTTGTGTTACTTTTTGTGTATACAAAAATATATCGCGATATTGAGTCGTTATGGAGCCAGCATAGAAACAACCGAAGGCTATATTCGGAATACATTGTTTTCTCACCCCTCTATACTAATATTTATCGGAGCTAAATTTCTCTTCAATTTCGGATGTTTTGATGACAACTTGAATAAAAAAAATTATTTGAATTTAACAAATCTACGAAAAATGGGTTCTTTTATTATCTTTTTATAATTTTTTTTCCCTGTGGCTTATATTGTCAAATCAAAGATTTAAAAATATATGTCGTTATCCTCATGTAAGACATATGTTTATTAGCACTCTTACGAAACGTATTTAGATAATGATCAACGTATGTTTTTGAAACTCTCCAACAAATACAAGGTATAAGGCAAATTTGACCAGGTACACTGAAAGGTGGTGCGTTTTCGGCTTCAGCATAAAATATTATTTCATTTTGCTCATCTTGAGTATTTCGACCAAGCTGTAAAGATGATTTTTTTTCAAATAGCCTGCATCCCTTTCAGAGCCCCTGAACTGTGGGATGGACAGCATGCAAGTGGGGTTTGCTATGGAACAGAACAAATACAGGGACGAAAAGCCAGATATATTCGCTATACCCAACACGGCTTGTAAATTTAGACCTGCGTACGAAAATAAGAAACATACCATTTACATGCTCGAGGTCAATCTAACAACTACAAGAACTGTCCCGTGCATGGACGTCATCACGGAAACAAGACATGTAAGTAATTTGTCATATAGGTGAATCCCTATAGTGTAATATGGCCATAATTAATTGCACGTCAACATTACATAATGTATTTTGTATTGTTAAATGCATGTCAAATCATGAGCGTTTTCATTTTATGCTGTCAGAAAGATAAATCATACATATAATAAATGGTATTATGTAATACAACATTAAAAGGATACAACAAGCATGTGGAGAGCAGGCTGATATATAAATAAAGGAACTAATTCACTTGATGTCGAATATTGAGTCTACGAACAAATCACACATTTCGGCTTGATATAAACGTAGGCGATACCGAAACCTAAAAGTTCCATGTCAAGAAAGAAAGACACTTTAGGATAAAGAATTACACCGGTAGTGAAAAATGAACCATGTCGCCGCCGACATACCGAAATGCTCTTCAAACAAGTGTTTATTATTTTCAAATTCAATTAAAATGTGTCGTACATTATAATAGACCTGATGTGTATTCATAAGTTCGAGTCATCAGAACTTACAATACTTTTTATCATTTTTCTAAAGGGCGATATGACTACATACACTATTGATGCGCATGTGCGAAACTACGAAGGTCTTGAGTCACCTAATGATTGGACAACAACCTTTGAATGTACCTACACTTCAATGTAAGTAGACTGTACATTTGTATATAACGATTGCACAGATGGTCAGCATACGGGAGGCCCGTCGTCTGCTATCCGGAGCAATTAGGATGAAGTGTCTTGCCCAACGACAAAACTACAATAACACAGTCAGGTCCATTTCTCAGCTCCCCGAGATACACCTACCGACAATGGTAGGGAGAAGCTAACCAAGCATTTCTGATTACGTGGCAAGATTCCCTAACCCCATTTTATCCAAATGGTATCCATTCTTAAAATGCAGACACATTGACTGAACGAGAGACATGATAGGAAAATACAGATGAGAATATTATATACCATTTAGAATATACAGGTTGATGTACTAGTCATATCATTGAAATAGTTTGTTTTATTCCAAATCCAATCATAATTCATTCAAATAATGTGTTATTCTCACAAATCAGTGTAGGTATTCTAGTCATAATCTTTCCATGGATTATTGATTTGCAGAGGAACAGCAACCCAACGGGATGTCACTGCGGAAGCCTCGGACGTCTTGTTTGCATTTACAAGTATCAACAACTCACTCGTGGACAACATTGGACCACACGAACCCTTCAATATTGTCTTCTTCCTAAGACCCAACTCTAGTATGTACACATTCCAATACACTTTATATTTGATCTAATGTGATAAAGATACACAGCTTGGATTAATGTAAACATATTTACCTGTAGATGATAATACTAATATTACAATAACCATACTTTCTTTCCTTTTTTAGCTTACGCCAATCTGTGGCTGAATAAACTTGTGGTATACAACCAACTTAGTAACACAAAAATGTTTACGCTGATTGAACGCGGGTAAGTTGGTATAAAAAGCTTATACATATTGAATTTGTGAAGACAAAATATAAAACCAATTCAATTTAAGTAGCTTTTAAGGAAGAGTAAATATCATTTTCTTCATCAACGAAATCAGCAATTATATCTTAGGTTCAATCCAGACAATTGCAACTTTTTAAATATAAGATCGTACCCGTTGATTTCAGACCAGATTCTAATATGATATAGAAATTCTGAATCCTTAAAATATCATCAATGAAGATAAAATATGTGTTATCATAATAACCATTATCAGTTTATTTCAGTCATCAGTCATATTCAACAAAGAATTTTTGCAAATGCTGAGTTTTGTTTACATTGTAGACGGAGCGACTACATGTCGAAAAGAATGAAGCTTTACAGAGAAGAAGGCCAGATTCCATTTTCATTTGAGGTTGCTGAAAATGTGACGGTGCCAGCGGTCCAAGTGAAAGTTAGCGGGCTGAGAGAGAAAGCATCCATCTATGTAGACTATGAAATCCAGGTCTGCAGCACCTTCGTCTGTCCTAGTACGGTAAGTTAAGGCAGTGTTATACAGTATTAGGTCTGCAGCACCTTCGTCTGTCCTAGTACGGTAAGTTAAGACAGTGTTATACAGTATTAGGTCTGCAGCACCTTCGTCTGTCCTAGTACGGTAAGTTAAGACAGTGTTATACAGTATTAGGTCTGCAGCACCTTCGTCTGTCCTAGTACGGTAAGTTAAGACAGTGTTATATAGTATTAGGTCTGCAGCACCTTCGTCTGTCCTAGTACGGTAAGTTAAGGCAGTGTTATATAGTATTAGGTCTGCAGCACCTTCGTCTGTCCTAGTACGGTAAGTTAAGACAGTGTTATATAGTATTAGGTCTGCAGCACCTTCGTCTGTCCTAGTACGGTAAGTTAAGGCAGTGTTATATAGTATTAGGTCTGCAGCACCTTCGTCTGTCCTAGTACGGTAAGTTAAGGCAGTGTTATATAGTATTAGGTCTGCAGCACCTTCGTCTGTCCTAGTACGGTAAGTTAAGGCAGTATTATATAGTATTAGGTCGGCAGCACTTTCGTCTGCCACATTAGGGTAAGTTAAGACAGCAATGTAAATAATTAGGTCTGCACCACCTACATCGGTCCTAATACTATAGGTTGAGGTAGCATCTTATAGTATTTAGTTCGCTGCACCTTCGTTTGCCTTAATACCGTAAGTTAAGATAGCAATGCATTTCCTTAGGTCTGCAGCACCCATGCATGTTCTTTTACGATACGTTAAGACAGGAATGTATTAGGTCTTTAGCACCTTCATTTGTCCTAATGCGGTAAGTTTAAATAACAATGTATAGTATTGGGTTTTCAGCACCTTCGTTTGTGCTAATAGGGTAAGCTAAGACAACAATCTTTAGTATTAGTTCTTCAGCACCTTCATTTGTCCTAATATGGTAAGTTTAGATAACAATGTATAGTATTAGGTTTCAGCACATTCGTTTGTCTAATACGGTAAGTTAAGGAAACAATGTATATTATAAGGTCCACAAATGTTAGATTGATCAAATATACATGGTAAAATCATAGATAACATTATTCAAATCCTAATACCAAATTCGTAATCAAACTCCTTCGTAATACACTTTTAACGACTTGATCTGATATGTATTGTTGACATAAGTAAGGTACTAATAAATGTTTTTTCTCTTTCAGGCGGATGCATTTGGTGGACAAACAGCATCAGGGATATTCAATATGCATCAGCATATGGGCAAATAATTCACTTCCACTATTAATAGACTTGCGTGAATATGAACAGATGGCTGAAATGATTTTTTTTCTAATGTTCTGAGGTCGTTTTCTTTTCCATATAAATAACATATTTTATTATATTGTTCAGTTTGTATTTATTTGACGGCAAATGTGAAATTTCCTTTGAGAATATATTCGACCTTCATAGGCAAAATTTCCAAGGATCATAAAATCATACTTTTACAAGTTTAAAGCATTTTCGTGATAGCAGCTACATTTATTGTTCACCGTTCAAAGAGAGTGATTCGATATATTGCCCAATAAACAGTAAACGTAATATATTTTAGAACTGAGAAAATGAATGATAATGATGATTTAAAAAAAGAAATATAACAAATAGAAACATATAAATTCTGCATGCAAAGCAAACTCGGGATTCTAACTGAAATTGGTAAGCGAGGGTAAACTAAAAAAAACAGGGAATCTGGAAGGTTAGTCTCTGCTTCACCGAAGTCATCCGCAATTATAACATAATTCAAATGCAGGTGATGTCATATCCTCAAAATGAGTACATGGGAAGTGTAAAAAGAAAGCTCATATTAAGTTCCGCTGATTTGATCAGTCAAGACACTCAAATTACAAGTTTTCTTGTTGATGGCATAGACATACAAACCACTGATATCATCGATCGTTTACGAATATCGAACATCACGTCTGCAGTTACCATAGCAATGATGAAAAGTTGTTACATTGTGTTCCGAAATATAACAAAGAATGTTATTAACTAAAAACGATACATGCAATGGTTTTGAATGATAAATTATATTTTAACATGTACATCATAACATGTGTAAGCATAAACATGTATAAAGAATTATGGACACAATGGAATAAAATCTCCAAACTAAAGGTTAATACTGTTGTTTTGTATTTTACAGTTTTCATTGGTTTCAACATTTGATAAAACAGCTGCTGAAAATATAATTGTTTTAATGTTTTGCGAATCCTCCAATAAGCCCATGAATAAGATCATTATCGTTGTGCTTGTGGTTTTATTGCGATCACGATTTGGGAAATATAGAGTATAATAGCCTCGTTGTATAAAAACATAAGTATAGAGAAACGAAAGCCAATTATGTAAATCAGATACAATCTTAGGCGAAACATATCACGCACATAGATTTAAATGTGAATATAGAATATGTCATTTAGCATCCTCGTTAATCAAACGTTTGTCACGCGTGCTTTATTAACGCTTAAGGATAGGTTGACAGCAGTGACGGAACTTTCCCTAAGACACTTGGTTTAAAGAGATAAGTTCTATCTAAAGTTTATCAGAATCAACTATGAGTATGTTTTAACAAGACGAAATTGCAGAAAAAAATATATCGAAGCTACTTAGAATTAATGAAATAAAACTCAAACATAAAAATATTAACAAGAATTATTGGTTGATGGATCCTTTCACTGAGCCATGGTTTTCACTTTAATTAATGAAACCAATCTCTCGAATAACTGTCATTAACATAAATCTGAAAAATCTGACTAAATTTGGTTATGGTCTAACACATGACGTCAGTGTGTATCCAATGCAAAACATCACAGTATTAAGCTAATGTCATAATACTACGATGACAATGTACGTGAATGTACCATCCTACGTCTGGCGTCTTTATAGTATAGAGGACATTAGCTGGGCGAAATCACCCATCCATATCAAAGATATGTGGTTATGTGAATGGCGTCATGTATGCTATGCATATACACAATGACTCATTATAGCCCTTAACTAATTAAATCTAGAGACTACAATTATAACGCGGTGACAGACATTTAGACACAGAACGGTGCACAGAATGAATTCATAATGACATGAATTTTGAATCGCGTCTTAGACTGCACAGTGTTATTGACTTTATCTACAATTTAATACTGAACGAGTTAAACTCTTAATATACCTAAATAGCCTAAAACATTTAAACTTTTAGAAATCATATTATTTTGGCCCAGCCAAGCAGCTTATCTCCAATGTGAATGATAAGCCTGAAAAATTGCTTAACGCTTTCTTTATAGTAAACGCATTATTTCCTATCCACTATGATTATATATAATTGCCGATTCGACATACGTGAACATACATCTAACGGCTACTGATTCCAGTCCGACTCATCCAATCAAAACTCTACCCCATCCCAATCTCCGAAAGCATATGGTCCTCCTAGAAAATCGTCTTATAGAATATATACTTTGCTCCACAACAATTCCAGTTCCTAAATGGTATACAGGCGCGGATCCAGGAATTTGAAAAGGGGAAGGGGTGGGTCCAGTTATTTATTGGTAATGAAATGATTATTTTCCTCGTCCGAAAAAGGGACCCCCAGGACACAACATATTTGCAAACTTTACAATGATTCATAAAATGAGGATACCTCGGGTATTTTGAAGATTTTTGTTTTTGCATACCTGTTTTAATAATTACAGAAAAGTAGAGCGAAGCAAAAGTTACATTTCGATACATGTTTCTTTTACTACACACAATCAATGGAATTCAATGTTTACTTGATGCAATGCCATATTTTCTTAGATATATGATATTTTAAAACAGTATTAAAAGAAAAGACAGTTGATACACAGAAAAATAACAAATACAAACCAATAATACACGCGTCCATCAAGGCATAATGATATTCGAACTAAAGACTAACACGAAAACAAAATGGAAGAAAATAGGACTCGCTTAAACTTATACATAGAAACAATAACAAAAAAGGACACGCTTAAACTTATACATAGAAATAGCAACAAAAAAGAGGAGACGCTTAAACTTGGATATAAAAATAATAACAATAAAAGTATTCGGAGAAGGATATATCGTATAAAATGAAATATGTTATATGTTATAACCTGCTATAGCCATTGTTGCACAAATGACATATTACTTTGAAAATATGAAGTGTTGCGAAAGACAAATATTTACTCAAGAATCACAATGTGCAATCAACGCTCAGTGTATAAAGTAGTATATTATTACATTTTATGAAAATGTCAAAAAAACATTCGATACCGATATATATATATATATATATATATAGTGTATAGGCTTGTCAGCTACATTCATGGAAAGCTATTTGTCTCGAACAAAATATCCGTCTAAAGCTGAAACAGCAGACGTATGTAAGGATGGAACAGAAGATACATCATGTAGAATGGAGCAAAAGGTAAGGATGGTAAACAAGATCATGTCTAAAGGACAGAGATCATGTATAAAGATGGAACAGAAGACATGTAAGAATTGAGCATAAAATGTCTTATAATGAACAAATGATATATCAAAGCATGAAACACAAGACAAATCTATAGATTGAGCAGAAGACTTACCTTACAATGGACCAAAGTATATGCCTTAAGATGAAAAAAATGCATGTTCTAGAATGGAATAGAAGACATGACTAAGGTTTTAACAGAACACCTGCCAAAGAATGGAACTGAAGACATGTCTAATGATGAACCAGAAGACATGTCTAATGATGAACCAGAAGACATATCAAAGAACGGAACTAAAGACATATCTAATGATGGAACAGAAGACATGTCTAATGATGGAACAGAAGACACTTATAATGATGGAACAGAAGACATGTCAAAGGGAACAGAAGACATGTCAAATGATGGAACAGAAGACATGTCTAATGATGACACAGAATACGTGTCTAATGATGGAACAGAAGACATGTCTAATGATGGAACATAAGACATGTCAAAGAGGGAACAGAAGACATGTATAATGATGGAACAGAAGACATGTCAAAAAGGGAACAGAAGGCATGTCTAATGATGGAACAGAAGACATGTATAATGATGGAACAGAAGACATGTCAAATGATGGAACAGAAGACATGTTTAATGATGGAACAGAAGACATGTCAAAGAGGGAACAGAAGACATGTATAATGATGGAACAGAAGACATGTCAAATGATGGAACATAAGACATTTCAAAGAGGGAACAGAAGACATGTCTAATGATGGCACAGAAGACATGTCTAACGATGGAACAGAAGACATGTCAAAGAAGGGAACAGAAGACATTTCTTATGATAGAACAGAAGACATGTCTAATTTTGGAACAGAAGACACGTCAGAGAAGCGATCAGAAGACATGTCAAAGAAGCGAACAGTAGACATGTCAAATAATGGAACAGAAGACATGTCTAATGATGAACCAGAAGACATGTCTAATGATGAAACAGGGGACATGTCTAATGATGGACCATAAGACATGTCAAAGAAGGGAACATTAGACATGTCAAATAATGGAACAGAAGATATGTCCAATGATAAACAGAAGACATATCAAAGAAGGGAACAGAATGCATGTCTAATGATGGAACAGAAGACATGTCTAATGATGGAACAGAGGACATGTCTAATGATGGAACAGAAGACATGTCTAATGATGGAACAGAAGATACGTCAAAAGACGGAATAGAAAACATGTATTAGAATGGAATAAAAGACATACAAAAGAATGGTACAAAAGACCTGTCCGAGAATGGAATTAAAGGCATGACTAAGAATGAAACAAACAAAATGTAAATTAATAATATCTTTCAATTTATTACAATATGCACCAAATCTACAATAATGAATAAGTGTGAAAAGTCAGTGGTTAATTATTTGAATAAAATAAAATTAAATAAAATCCGTTTGGCAATGCGAAGAACTACGACCTTGAGAGGAAAACCCAGAGTAAAACCACGTGACACAGATGATGATATATATTGAAAATGAATCGTGACAAAAAACGTATCAAAATATACCCCGTTTGCACTTATTATCAGATCTAAATAAATCTGTTTCTGAAAATCTTTGAATGCCAACGTCCTAGAGACACTGTGGATTTTACCGGGAAATACTCATGTGTGCTATGTGTGGTTTTCAGGAAAATGTATTCTCCCGTGACAACCAACGGCAACGAAATCATTTTTTTTAAGAGTGCTGTAATCGAACCAGTTATCCCTAGTTTTAGCACTTTGCATCAAGTCTTTAGGGAGATTGACATCGATTGTGTTTTCAGCGCAATGACCCAAAGGCCTACCTTGGCATATTATTATCTGTATATCATTATTTATCTAAGTTTACATTGTGTGTCACAATATGTCCTGTTCATGAAAAAAGATCTAAAAATCTATATATATTACTTACCGACACATTATCTCTATCAAAACAACTGGTATTGTGGTTTGAGATATCTACTAAATTATGTATCTAAGTACAGTAGGAACGATATATATTTCATGAACATGTTATTTTTTTTTTTTCATGGATATAAAACATTGTACAAATCATCTTTAGGAGCAACACTCTTAGTCTACGGGAGACGCACGAAGATTTTGGTGTGGATTAGCCGACCTTATCGTCAAAACACAAGTACGTTAATGGATATACAAGGGTAAGAACATTTATCAGGCAAACACATACTGTAGCAATGAAAGCTACAAAATGACGTATTTTCCTAAACCTTACTTTTTTTCAAACGCTTTGACACAAGTGACACAAAATTGCTTTATGTTCATTTATTGCATTAGGCAGCATAGCCTATTTCACATCAGCTACATGTTGTGCTAAGTGTGCTGACTGAGCGGGGGGGGGGGGGGGGGGGGGGGGGGGGCTCTTGTTCTAGAAAACCTCAAATTCTCCTTATACGCACTATTTATAACGTTTTACAGTGCTAAATTGGTTATATTTACCATTGTATGGCACTGCCACTATATAACTCTACCAATTCAGTTGCGAGTTCACCAGCTTATGAACTGCCAACTGAAATTTGAATTTGAAAATTTCTAAAAAAATCGCACGACAAATAAAAAATCGCAGATGGTAAATATAAGCATTGGACGGCTTTCAGTTGGCATTCATAGTCAATATGAATGCCAACTGGAAGCCGTTCAATGCTTAAATAACTCCTTGAAAACTAGAAGATTTAATATCAGCATCAACCTATGAATGACGCCAGCATTATGATACAATGCTTTATTAATAATGTATATTTTGACAGGTGACGTCACAACAATCTTAAGATCGTGTTCAAATTGAGTACATATGGATTTATTGACCATGCAAATTTTATTACACCGATATATAACAATTGGTACCTGTTTCATCCTGGAGTTAAATATATTTCACTTATAATGACATTACAAACCGCAAGGTGCATAAGTTGTAGATAAATATGGTATATGTATTATCAAATGTGCATATTCCTCAATGTGATATTAGAACGAAATTTATAAAAAAAAAAAGTAAAATGAAAAAAATAAGGACCTGCTTCAAAAATTTACATACAAACTGTAATTCATTAATTGTTAATCAACCTGGCCAAAAAGGCCAGCACCTGCATCGGCGCTTTAGCTGTTATTGTTGGTCAAATCATACAACCGCAGCGAATTTTGATAACATTGTGAAAAACATGTCCAGGAAGCGACCCATGTCCCTTCATATCAAAAAGATGAAATGAAGCTATCATCCACATGTAGAGGTGAAACACAACTGTAAGATTAAGGAACTAAAGGTCTGGTGGTGAAAGTGCAGAGTTATGTTTTTACAGCCCACGCTCCTGTAATGTGGTATAATCTTCGTTTATCTGTCTGCATAATAATATTAACGACCAGATCGCTAAAATGAACTCCTTTCACAAACAACAAAAACAACATCCCCCCCCTCCCCCCCCCCCCTCCCCCCCCCCCCCCCCCCCCCCCCCCCCCCCCCCCCCGCACACACACACACACACACACACACACATACCTATGTTTGTATGTACACGAAGAAGAAGATTTAATTTAGTAAACCATGGCGTCAGCCGTGTGGCTTTATTGCATAGTCTATATGAAATAAATCACTCATTTACACACTGCACATGTGTATTGTAAACCTTTTCACTAAAATACGTCAAATGTATTTTATTGAAGAGCGTTGACAAATGTTCACATGTTCTGATTGACTTAAGGAAATAGTCCTTTTGTGACGTTGTGAATAGCATCTCCACGTGAAACTGCTGGATCATAAAAGTTAATGACGTTGTCATTTTTATGTTAAAATGAAAATCGATGACTTCTTATAGTTTATCATTACTGCATTTCCGGGAAACTAATACATCTACAATGCTTTAATTGTACAAATTATGCACTCTGTAATTTGATAGATGAACTATTATATGAAGAATAAGTATGTGATATCATGACATTTAAAGCATGTAGACTGGTCTCACTGTTAATTAATTCATCAGTGTAGATCATACAAATAAGCTGACAAACGAATTTCTCTTTTGTTTTTTCATCAAGTTTATGACAAAAGTAAATAAAGGTCGCGACTTTTTAACTAAAAGAAAAACAGAAAAAGAAATGTTAGCAAATTTAAGAGTACGTTTTTTTCATAAATAATATATCGATCATCTATCAGCCTATTTATGTGAACCGTTTGTAAAACTGGTATGAAATAATATCTAAAGTTATAGGTTTCTTTAACCCCCCACCAACACCCCACCCCCTATTTGTTTGACAATATCACAATGTATTGAAAGTCACACCATGGGGAGCAAAGTTATCATCGACTTCATATCTTGGTTTTAAAAACTGATTAACTCGTAAATGAACTAGTGGTGTATGACATCATAATTGTATTACTAATGTAGTGATGCTGAATATTATGTTAAAGATTTTAACCAGGATCGTAGTTAGACTATCGGAAACCAGACACATAACACCTATATGTGCTAAAATATTAGACATCATTCATATTAGGAAATTGCAAAATAAATAATTTCTACCTGATCAAAATAACAGTTTAAACTACCGAGTGAAGACTGTCAAGATTATAACTGCCCATACACAAAATATCCTCGATCTTCTCTAAGATACGATAACATATTAAACAAAAACAATAACAAACAAACAAAGCTAAAAGAAGAACATGTATAGATGAAATATTATTAAATTGTATCTTCAGTGTGAATGTGTTTGTTGCATTAGCCATATTTTAGCGTATAGTCAATAACTTAAAATGTATCAATCTACGAAATTCGGTCACCACCTGGGACGCAGCTAGAAGAAACTATTATAATGGACCTTGGGCATGAATACCCCGTCCTGTATGTTTCAATGTAACTTAAATTCAGTTTAATGCATAAAACATTTGCTGACTTTTTTGACATTTGTCATACATTTTGTATAATAGAAGTAATTACAATTGTTAATATGTAAATGAAATGTTGCTATATGGACTACAATTGTGTGTTTCATATGTGAATGTTATATTAACTACTAGTACAACAAGCATGCTGGGTATTGCTTAATCAGATGGGCTTCAACTGCGTGTTTATCATGTTAATGTTAGAATAACTACTAGTACAATAATGGTAAAACGTACATGTTTATAAAAACAAATACAAATCTTCTCATTGTTTTTCATAATAACATTCTAATTATCCAAATTTGAACATATCTGATCTGTTCGGTAAAGAAGTCTGAGGAATGAGTCTGTGATAATACAGTGATTTGGGTTTTAATTGATAACATAAATGTGTAGCTTACTGTACGTGTTATACAAATACTGTTGTTCTTGAAGTTTATATCAAAATGTTTGCAAACTTCTTTGCAATATTTTTGTTCTCTCTCTCTCACCACTCTCATATGATATGGACGTCTAAGCATAATGGGAAATATATAATTTCTTTGTCTCCCAACTTTTTTCATAAAAGGCGATTTTAAAATAGGTTGTATATCAGTTTATTAATTTATCTAGCAGGAGTTAAAAAAGCTAATTCTAATAATTTTGAATATTTATAAAACGAAATCCCTGAACATTTCAGCGGTGAGAGTATATTACTTCAGATATAAACATTAAGTCTCGATCTTTCAGATCTTGAATACACCTCAATATATCATTTTAGAAGCATTCAATATTTGATAATAAAAAATGGTAAGTTACAAAGTGAAAATGATTATGAAAATATAGACTTACTCAGTAGCATATCTTAAACAAAATCTTTAGCTTAGCCCTACTGAACTAAATACTTTTTTTCAGTTATCTGATTATTGAGGTTCCATATTGATGGCTAATGATTGATGTTTTAAAGCATCATGTAGACGTTTCAATGAGAATTATTTTCCTCGTCTATCGAATTCCGTCTGAGAGATGACACGCCACTAGACTAGCAGCATTTGACACCTGAGTGACATCATCCCCGTTCTTCACGACTGAGTCGCTGTACTACCTGAACAGACCGGGCCGTCCGCGATGCCGGTAAGTTTCCTAAAATCTATTTTGCTGCCAACACTTAATCGCTGGTGTTGATATAGACACTAAGATTTAAGGTTTTATTATGGCAAATATTTGAAATAGACATCAATATCAATCTGTTTTAGGAGAATCAGGGTATCAGTTACAAAGATATCCGGATATTTATTGTGTATAAAATGCATGATTCTTTCTTATACTTTATGTGTCACATTTGAATCCCATTTTGTTTTGGTATTCGTACGATTGAAATTGTTGACCTTTTTCACGACATTCAGTTATTATCTCTCACCTGTGTATCAGCTCTTTGACATTTTTTCTACGTGATCAGCATCACCTATATAATTGGATTTCCCCTATAGCTGTAAACATACACCATTCGCTGTTTACAACACGTTGTCATTTAAATTCTACTTGATATGTGTTGGAATGATTTATGAAGATTTGCTACATATTTATAAAGGTGTATGTAATTCTTTAGAAACTTTACCAATCATATTACATTTAGTTGTAATAATTGCTTGCTTTCGTTTTTGTTGAAAATGTGATTTTATCATTAATTATATTATTGTTTAGTTGTGACTTGTTATATATATGAAGATGTGGAGTATTTCTACATATATTTCTGTTTCTGTCTGCAAACTATGATAATCCGCTTTCTGGGTGTTTTCTCTTTAATTCTGACCATAAACGTCAAGACAAACTTGTTTCGCCTGATTTCACTAGTTATGTTCACAAAGCCTGCTTTTTATGTGTTTTCATACTTATTTTGTAAAAATAACGTTAGAAAATGCCCAAAAAGCCATATCTAGATAAAAACACTGTCGACATTGACATTGTTGACAGTATGTAATAGGAATACATATGTATAAGCTATTGTTTTCGTGTTCTTACGTATGAGATGTTTCGTGACACATTTCAGGATATATACATGTGATTTGTATTCTTATGGAATCCAAAATAGAAACTAATTGCACCTATTATATTACGGGATTACTGACCATGCCTTCCATATATTACATTACTTCATGTTGAATTTCCTCATTTACATCCAAGGTTACTGCACTTTAGACCCTTACAAAAGAGATGCACGATAAAGTATAATTCAATTTTCGTTTTTATGTTTCTGCACCTCAGTTTTTGATTGAAACGCGTTAATATCGTTTGTGCAATCATTTCTGTCTAATAATTGAGGTTTTTAAAATCAAAAGACAATAATTGATATTTCATTAGTATTTGACGTATGATCTTGAACTGTGATTTATGATATATGTCATGAGAACGTTTTAATTTATAATTGCGCAATGACAATACAGTTAAATCTAATCGCAAATTCAATACCGTCATGCATCAAGAAGTTTGACATTTGTCACGATTGCCAGCTATGATGTGTCTAAAACGTGAGTATGATTCTAAATGTAGTACATTGACTCAGTGGCATTTTAAACCCCAGACAAGACATTAGTTCCGTTCTAGTTGAAATTAAAAAAGTTTACAACTTCTGTACCATTTGACAATTATTATTGGTGTTAATTTGTTATCCCTACAAGGGTGTAAATATAACACTAATATTAAATAAAAGATGACTTTTTGGAAAGGTATTTTGTGAATGAATTAAGTATTTATGATGTATCAGTACATGTATTTAATCATTTGATATTAACAAGGACTTCTGAACCAATACCAGAGACAGCTGACTTTTTCCAGAATGTTATATATTGAATATTGTCTAATAAACACAATGTACACAACACCTTCAAAGTGTGAATGCGATGTAAATGCCGTATCAAAAGTAATGATTTGCATCATACAAATCTAGATGAAATCTTCCCGGACAATTATGTTTAAGTTGAATGAAATTTTAAAAAGGCTTATACCTGACTGCGTAAATATAATTATGAATTTATTTAGAATGATGGATCGCGAGAGGATTTATGATTCAACATGTCATAAAAATGTCACCATGCTTTGTTAGTCGTTGTATACTATATACGCTACATAAGACACCATATTGTGGTAAACAACACTAGTGTATATACAACAAGTTCCCTTTCGGCGATATGTATAAAGCGTTCTTCGTCTTCTGTGGAAGTAACAGAGTCAGTTGTACAGAAAATCGTTCATCATGTTATGAATATCTAAAACTGAAAATCCACCAACATACCGACTGTCTTTGTCTGAAGCTGTCAGTTATCCGCCACATCGTAGACATATATAACAATTAGATTATGCATGCTTTAATTTTCTGAGAGACAGGTTAATTAATGCGTTGATACACTATAACTATCACGGGAGAGATACGCCAGTCACAATGTCAGAAATGTCCAGTCTAACTCATCTGTAATATACACCACTTCACTTCTCCCAGAAGGTACCAAATAATACCATTCAGAGCTTCTTAACATAGTTCCGTTATTCATAGAATGATATATGATAAGTATTTTACAAGAGCTAGTTGTTGTTGTTTTTTTCCAAAAGCTACAAAACACATGAACTTTAGCAAAATAACTATTGTAAATGAAAAAGAACACAACAAAAAAACTATGGACAGCAACTATCAGTTTTTGTGACCTGTTTCTTCTACGAAAGAAAAGTTATTTTGCGGATGAAATGACCTGTTTTGTGTCAACGCGTACTGTTTTCACAAAACCAGGGGACGTGTAACAATATGACCTAAAGTTAAAAGCCGCTAACCAATACGTAAAACTGACAATTTCGGAAATACGTGCAGAGAATACAGTTCACTGCTTATTATAAAAAGCAGTCAGGATTTATTATTATTACTATTATTTTAATTTCTGCTTAGAATTCAATTGAAAGAAATTTAAATATGAATGATCTGTCACAAAACAATTCCGAACTTCATGTTCCTTTCTGTGTAATCATTTCCGCGACCTCGTGAAGCGGCCTTACGTGTCAGCCAATCAAAATTCATTTAGAGTTTATAGAGTACTACGTGTGGTTTAAACTGCATGTAATTCAACAATGATAATGGATTATTTAATGCTTTGGAAGGAGTTAAATAACACCACCTATTGTGATAGAAAATGTGATGGACGTAATATTTAGTTTCTAAACTATGTGAACTCCCAATATTTCGACCTTTTTTACACGTTAGGCCTTTAGATTTCAATCCCTGGTTCCCGAAAGAGGAAATCATATTTCGTCACAAAAATCTGTATGCATAAAAATTAAACTTTGTGCGACGAGAACCGACATAAATTCAACAACTTATTCAAATTTCCATGCACACAACGTGCAATTTACATGATTAACACCTCAATAGCAGGTTTATCATGATTTCGATGACACATTATTAATTCTGCAATACAATTCAGGCAAAGTATGTGGACATATACACGGCGATGATCTATTGTTAATTAGTAAATATGTGTAGATATTCTATGCGGATTATATGTAGAAAATCAATGCCAACAAGACTCTTTATATATCTAAATATATCTACATGAATTACACACTTCTAGTAAAACGCATTGAGTCTATCATTTAAAAAGCTAATACTTTTCCTATTGATTGAATCCTAATAGTGGGTTAATTGCATTCATTCATGATGAAGCGTACCGTATCTAACACAATATTTATATACATGTTGTATGAAGCATTTTACAACAAATTATGTGCTATATTTAGTGTTGATTAAGTAATGTTTTCCGAACACGGCATATCTTGTAGAAATATTGATGTGTGCTGTTGTATTATAGTGCATCAAATGTTAAAGAATTATTCAGAACCTTCTACATGCTGATAATTTAGACAGGAAATGTTTAAAACATGTACGACAGTGCTTTCATGATTTGCATAATAAGAACGCCTCCCCTGTGTCATTGACATATGTTGCACTCTAAATGCATGACATGTCATGTTTTGCATTAATAGCCGTCATTTTGGCAAAACAGCACCTCTAACCGCTATGATTCGTTTTATTCCACAACTGATTCATGTAATGGAGAGTCAGTAAACATGAACAAGCAGCTTAACACGCATGTGCCAAGCATCAATAAAATGATCTACACCATAACAAGTAATATTCGAGACAACACAATCGACACTCATTAAGCATTTGTCTGTAAATGTCGTATATGGTCATACAGTGAAACCTGTCCAATCCGACACCATGTGGGAGTGACAGGTTTGGTCGGATTAGACAGGGTGTCAGAAAAGTCGGGTATTTGTTGTTGACTACACTTGGCATCACGGGAATATGGTACAGTGTCAGATTTGAGAGAATGTCGAAAAAGCCAGGTGGCGGATTAGACAGGTTTCATTGTATTATTATTAAGAAAGGTACATTTCACTTCGTCATGGTAAACTAAGATGTGTACGTCCTTAAAGTTAAAAAGAAAATGTTAAGAGAATAATTGATGTCGATTTCTGTATTGCTGCATTTAGTTAACGACACCTAACATGTACACTTTGCAAGTGTTTTCTGAAATGTCACATTTAGTTTATGGTATCTAAAAGATTGCCCTTAAATTACTATTACAGATCCAGAACCACGTGGTATTGCTGCAGGCAATTGTGTTTCTAGCCTTTGTGTCATCAGGTATCTAATTTTCAGCGTTTTTATATATTTATGAAATCTATTCAATACAAAATATCCCATAGGGTACATGGATGTGTCAATTTGTTTTGGATGATATGTCATCCGATATAAAGATAGCTTGGTTACAATAATATTAAATTTGACAATAATGTATTTATATTTAAAACTGTTGTTGAACCGTCAGCGTGTTTCCTTTATTACATTTCATCATAGACAAAAAATCCATAACACGCGGACTCCTGTTTATATATTGTCAAGCAAGAGACGCTTGAACGAATAGGCTTTGCACTGATGATATAAAGCAGTAGCTTTATATTTGTAATAATAAAGTATTGTGTTTCTTTTGGATTTTTGAACAGCATACTGCTACTGCCAACGACCTGGGTTCATCTGTATGAACAACGGAAATTGCACGTTTGAAAAAAAGTGTATATGCGACAAAGACTGGGCTGGCTACGACTGTCGGTCACCTTCAAGTAAGATATTGATTATATACAACAGTTGAAAGGCAAAACACAAATTATGCCTTTAATGTAATCATATATCGTACCAGCTGATTAAATATCTCGCTACGAAAACACTTACAATGCAAGCTGATTTAACATTATATTGCAAATACAGGCGACACATCTGCAGTAAAGCTTATTAAACATTATAGTGCAAATACAGGCGAAACACCTACAGTATAAGCTGATTAAATAATATATTGAATATACTTTAGAATCATCTATAAACCAGCTCATTAAATGTTCCGTTAGCAATACTGGAGAAGCATTTACAGTAATAGCCGGTTAAATAATCCATTTTATCTACTTAAAAAACAACTACAAAAACAGCTCATTTGATATTTCATTATAAATACTTAATAATGTTCATCGTTGCAATTAAAGGACCTTTTAAAACAATTCTCAATGTTTACGTTTCTCCTCGCAAGGGGTGTTAACTTTGTTCGTTTTATGATATTTATATCTTGTACTTTTTCTACAGAGTATGTAGACTGTTACAAGAGGTGCAGCAATCACGGAACATGTGTGCTTGGAACGTATTGCTACTGTGACTTTGGCTATTATGGTGATAACTGTGAAAAGAAGAACGGTGAGATCTATTAATATTGTAATCGAAAGTAATTTTCAACAAATCAACGAACATATTTACTTCAGCGGAATCTGTAATCCATTTTAAAGCAATGTCGTATCTAATCTTATCGAACAATATCTAATAGTGGAATCATTTTAATAATCTAACTTTTCCATTTTCAGAAACAATAACATGCAATATGTTTAGTATGGATGTAACTATGCGAACGCCAGGCCAACGTTTTATAAGCCTCCATGGATATGATGACTGTACTCTGAAATTTGACAAGCCGTCATTAGCAAAGAATGAATATGCCTTCAAGCGTACGTTCCCCATGGTGCCAAATCGCGGAACGCCTTGTGACGGTTATCGAAGAGAGCAACTTGGGGTACGTCTCAGCCATGCCACTTTCTTTATCTTCCGAGTTCTTGTTCTTTTTCGAGAATTCGACATCATCCTAATATTACCGAATATAAAGAATTTAGCAATAACTGACATAATATTTCTTTTCTATTAATTTCCACTTAATTACCATCATTATTGTGTCCTTAACAATTTATCAACATTTCAGCCCGGTGTGTTTTCATACACAATGGCCATGTCCGTACAACGCAAGAAGCAGACATTTGCACCTTTGGACTGGATGACAGAATTCACGTGCACATATGAGAGAACGTATGTTAATTTTTAAAAGTGGCGATAAATGTAACATTATCTTAATATTTAAAATGCATTATCCATGTATGATATCACGTTCATCGACTAACTGAGGAAATAGTTATGATGATGATACTGATTATGAAGATCATGCGGATGATATACGGATATGATAGCATATGGAAGTAATGTTGTTTTTTGTTGTTTTTTTTTTCCCCGATGAAGTCAGACGTGTTTGGTGTTTCTTAATATATCTATTGGTTCCGTAGTCACAACCCTTACTCTTATTTGAGAATTTGACCAAATCTGACCTAGATTTTATTGCGGGTGTTCTCGATGTAACAGAAGACGCTTACTCTTCCTGAGCACCTCGACTTATTCTTCCTGTTTTTTTCAGGAGTCTCAATCCAATCTAGGTTTTGTTGATATTTTGCACTCGTTTAATATTAATTTTGTTAGGAATTATTATACATTATAACACAGATTTACATACAGATCGTTATAAAAGTACAGGAAATAAATCAGGGGTTTCGAAAGGGTTAGCGCCTTCTGCTTCTTCGACAACATTTACTGTTCAAAACAAGATCAAATCCTGTTTATATTCTCAAAATGAGGACTTTTGTGGTGACAAAGGAACTAAGAATGATTGTTTCAAATAAAAAATAGGTACAGTGTAGTACATGTATATAAATTGGAGAATCCATGTAGACGTACGTATATTGAATCATTTAACATTTGGTGCTCTAGTGAATAAAGAGAAATGCACCATTGTATGATAAACTATATACAATGTATCACTACAAATTATTAGGGTGATACATTTCTGATGGCAGTTAAGAGACAGGTAACGATGAAATGGCCACACACTGACAAATTACTTCTTCAAGGAAAGTTTTACGCACATTGTTTGAATTATATCTTCATTTGAAATTTAGCGCGAACGGTACAGTAAAGACGAATGAAGACTACAAACGATTTGAAGTTGATATCGTGGATTATTTGCAATATCCTCTTTTAAATGGTGCCGGAACCACACAGAGCAAAGAATTTTCCTTGGTATTTTTCTGTAAGTATGTATGGAAAAGGTCCGTCGATATTTGTACATTGAATTTGCTTTGTCAAACATTGCCAAGTATTGATGGAAGCCCGTGCTTTCTAAAAGTATGAATAAATCTGACAAAACATAATGTCGATGCGGAAAAGTAAACGTTATAGGATGGATCTTGTCAATATTTTGGAAGACTGCAAACGTACTTGTTGGCTAATTTCGCTCATTATCAATTTTTAATATAATTGGCACAATGAAGAAGCTGCCTACCAACATGATTCACTATAAGAAAAGTAAATAGACAGTGTCAATTGACAACAGCGCTATCATAAATACATGTAGTATAATGCTGACGTCACAAGAAGAGTGAATCCGTGGATTATGCTTGCTTATACTGATTCACTTTGCAGCCAATATTACCGATCATGAAGTCTTAGTGGTGGAATTGGTTATGCACAACGTCATGAATTCTATGAAGATGCACGAACTTATTGTGGATGGGTATGTTAGTTGTTACTACTTAAGCTCTGGTAGCGTGAACATACTTCACAAAGATATTATCCTAAAGTAAGGAACGTATGCGATTATCTTGTTTTAATTATTTTATTTTATTAGTTTTATATGGTGTAAACTGCTGTAATGCTAAACATTTATGATAGATACAGCCTAAAGCCGAAATGATTAAAACATAACGCGACATTAAAACCGGTTTAGGTTATACTATCTACTTTCCCAATCAAAATTGAAAGAGAAGGAAAACTACTTTGGGTTCTTAGAGAAGAGTGTGCGTGACAAAGAGAAAGACAAAATATCCCAGACGAAATGGCATTTCAACAGCGGTACATGTTTAACAAAGAAAACATAAATTGAGGTTGATCACTTTGTGACCTCAAACGTCATTTTCCTTGGAAGTGGGTATCATTATCCATAAAGCGCAAATGATGGGTTGTCTTTGATTACGACAATGGCTTGGATCAAGTCCCTACATCAGCATTTTCTTTTCAATTTACAAAGCAATTAATGCTGTATATGAGTAAACTATTCCGTACAAATATTGTTATTTTGATTTATACGTAAATTGTATTCATCAACTCGTATCTCATGTCTAATCATGATAGTTAGTTCATTTTTTGCTACTAAATGCATGGAGTTAGATGCATCCCTGTTAAAGGAATATGTTTCTTCTTATTTGATTAGTATTTCTTTATATAGAATGTGTGTCTGATCGATGATCCTATGGACTCGCGCGTGACTTACTGATTCTGACGAAAACTTGTCATAGCTTTTGGTTCATATTAGTGATCGATTACCACTTCTTTATATCTAAAACAATGTTCACTTTGTATTTTTGCCAGGTGTAAGACATTTAGCGGTGAGAATTTGATCATGAATGACCAATTTGTAGCGGATCATCTTCGTCAAGATGGCAACAGGGTGACGGGGACATGGGTCACTATTAACCCTCTAAACGAAGCCATGGAGATCTACTTCGACTACAAAGTGAGGGTATGCAGTGGTCAGTGTTCAAAGGTAAGTGGTGTAGGTAATTAACCAGGTGATTCCTAATCCACAGATGGCTCTAACGATACGAAAACACTGTTTTTTGTCAACATTCCTTTTTAAAGGGTGAAATATATACAGCAGCCCTTGTTTACCAATTAAGAATAATGGATTTTATTGTCTGGTAATGCCTTAAAAGACGGAATCTTAATGCATTGGTGTGCCGTTGACCATGTATGTGACATACAGTGAACGAATATTAAATCAATTATAAGCTAAAGTATTATTCGCGAAATGTTTGTTGTTATTTTTTCAAAGCAAGTTATATATATATAAATATATTACTTACAATTATGAGAAATAAAGACATGTTCAAATCTCATATTTTGTAGCCCGTCTGTGATGTAAAACGAATAGCTGAAACTCAGCCAGGAGTACGCATTGTGTTGCAATGATTGTGAAGTTCTGGATGGATTCGGGCCTGTTTGATATGTACCGATGTACCAGATATTATCTGGAAAATTCACATTTTGTTACATGCTTCCATCTATATGGGCACCAAACAATTGCTTGTAAGGGCTGATCTTAAAGATTCGTTTTACATTTAGAACATTTGCTTTGTAAATCATACATAGCTATACTATAGTATTCGATTGTTATTGTTTTAAGCTGATGTGGAAATAGTCATTAACAGGCATTATCATTGTGTCATCTAATGTATGTGGTTACAGCGAGATAAAATTAGCAACTTATTATCAACACACAGATACTGATTGTAATAAAACAACAGCGAAACACAAATGGTGTCCCCTTTTGTTGTGGGTTTGATTCCGCTAGATGATGAATTTTATTGTTGAAGCAATTTGGAATATAATAAAGTACAATAGTAATTGTTTTACTGTGTCTGTGTCATTCAGGAGCGACGGTTGACATATACATATTATAATGATATAGCATGATCATTTTTTGTCGTGTCAAGCTTAATTCAGAGAAAAACAAACATGAAGTTAAGTCACGATAATAGTGTTTTTAGCATATTTTCTTCAGATGGAGAATATACAATTCATATGTAAACACACGATTGTTTACGTATTAAATATGAATTATTTATATAAGGTAGGTCTATTGACAGTGTTGTTTAGGAGCTTAAAATATGGTAACATTCTTTGCTCTTTGACATCACATATACAATATAACATTATACATGTGTTATCCCTATCATTGTCTATCTATATGCTGCTATTGATCAACGTAATTACATTAACCTCTGTGCCCTGGATTCTGTGATAATTCAGAACTTTTATTACCTCTTCCATAACGGTAAGTGCGTGCTTTACGTATCATAGTCACCTAAATATTGAAAGTGTCTATGTCAGATCTGTACAGATTATATCGTGTCCCATACCTACTTACTGTTATGATAATGATACAGAATCAGTGAAACAAAGACTTTCTTCTTCGTCGCACCCACTCCATATGTTTTGTATTCAGTAAACATGTAGCGGATTCTTTCCATTCCCACGCATAGTCATAACGTTTAGATAAGGGTATTTATAAATTATTTATGGTTTATTTTACTTTTTATTTTTATTTTTCAAATATATGTTAGAAGAGTCCTTGAAGGGAAACCTTGCCGCAGCCGTAGCAGTATATGGAGTAATATAATTAGTTTATATAATATAAGTTTGGGTTTTTTTGTTTTTTTTTTATTTTTTTTGTTTTTTTTTTTTTTGGGGGGGGGGGGGGGGGGGGCGTTGGGGAGAGTTACTTATTATATGTATCGAACCTAGAAGCAAAAGGAAGGACAACTATTATTTTAGTTAGTGGATAATGAACGCATTGACGAAAATTGCAAAAGAAAAAGATAACATGATATGATGTTGAGATCAATTAAAATAAACGACGGGTTACCCATTTAAACTAGACTCTGAACCACTATCAATACAGATAATCCTTGGTTTTCGATTTGTTTGATTTATCTAGCTAGAGAAAAAAAGTCACAATTCCCATGTCTATTTAAAAAAACGTCCTCCGTTAGACTAACGCTAATATTGTAGATTGTATGAACTTCTAGCAACGCCACATTAAAATAGCCCACGCAAATAAGTGATAATTCGGCGCGTAGGGCCATATTGTACCGTAATCGTCGATGACAAACCCTTCCAAATTTGTCAATGAATGTAATTACCTTAGATGCTCCTATTTTTTAAGCAATGAACAGCTGTTTTAATGTTGTTATTGTCGATATGGCAGCAAGATGTATTGTTGGCAAATGGAATGACCAATTGTACATTTGCCCACCATACATCTTGCTGCCATATCGACTATAACAACATTAAAACCACTCTTCAATACTTATATTTACATTGTCATACCATTTCAGTCAGCTTTGAAAAAAATGAACCAACAAAAAAATCCCGCCTTTTTTAATGTCTCATGACTCACTGGGTTTTATAGCCTGAGGCACTGGGTGTTATAAGCGTGTGGTGGTAACTGCCTCTTAGCATAGTGTCAATGGGGAAATGTGAAGCAAATGTAAAAATTTCAATATGTAAATGCCTTATAGGAAACCACGTTTACGCCTTGCCTTTTATATCTTTGGTATTCCATACCACTACACAATACATCCAATATATCCAGGTACGTATAATACCTACCTTACTTTGAGATAGGCCTAATGCAGAGAACCGAGATGGAGACCTATACCGAGCAATACAGGGGGTCATCTCAACAATGTTTTATTGATAATGAATTGTATACATAACCTATAATTCTGTGCATGTATATTGCACAGGTAACATACAATTGAGACAACTACTGTGAAATGAGATGTCGTTTGATCTATAAGTATATCAGATAGTATATATAGATCATATATAGATTTTTTGAATGGTAAGAACACATGCGGTTAGAGACTACGTCTGTGATAAACGTAAGACAGGCAAGGACGGAAGGAACTAAAAAGAAGTCTTCACAGGAAACACAACCCAGCTCGAGTCCTGACCAAGCTTCTTTACCTTAGCGAGACGTCGCTTCTTCCGTTCAGGAAATGAAGAGGATAAATCAAGACATTTTATGATATATATATTGTCAAGAGACGACGAAGAGGGACCTCTTTACATACTACTTACCCACAAACAGGACAAGTCAAACGACTATTGGTTGAAATTTAGCCTCTACGTTACCGAAAAAGAAATCGACTTACTTAACAAATCACGTGAAATCTAAACAGGTTTTATTTGTCTTATTATCGTTGAATATTGATAAAACAAACATGCCAAAAATCAAGCAATACAAATGTTTACTGAAAAAATAAATTGGTGAATACAAAATTGAAGCAACAACTAGCAAATGACTTTATCTGTACTGATCCAAATGCATATTATCTTGTCCGTCATCAATGACAGCAATGATCGGCACCATCGATTACTGGTGTGTAAACTGCATTTCTTGACAGATATTTCAACATGAAGCACTAACAAATGCAATTCATACACCAGTAAACGATAAAAAACAAGATATATTCCTTAAAGTCACATTCATGATATTTACCAGGTGTATACATGATATTCTCTTAAAGAATCTTTCAGTTATCAATTAATCTCTTTAAAGGCTTACTAAATAGTTGAAAATATTCGCAGTGGATTTAATTTCGATTTCTTTGCGACTATTAAAAATAACGCAAAATCAATACCCAGCGAAAATTTATGTTGTGTAAGTCTTCACAGTAAAATACGTTCAAGGTGGTTTTGAGCGAAATGTAATACTCGTGAATATTTATGTTGTGTAAGTGCTGATAGCAAAATACTTGCACAGTGGTTTTGAGCAAGATTTAATACTCGCGAACTTGGTCCGACTGAAACAACTACAAAATAGTATGCCAGTGAAATTTGACAACTTTACAGTGAATCTCAAACCAAGCTCTAGTTTGTCGCCTGAGACGAAGAGTGTGGTGGTATCTACAGTTTGATTCATCAGTATTATGGAAACTGGGAGAATAAATCATAGAATATCTAGTGAGATATGTTATTTTCTTTCATATTTTTATAAAGAATTTTCCCCTTACCGACACCTTTCTGATATAGCAACGAATAAGGCTTTCTAAAGAATCCCCATAACAACATGTGTACTAAAAATAAATTTCTTATCTTGATCACAAAGCCATTGATATTGTGTATTCGAATTTATACCATCGTTATACGTAACTTTTATTTTAACAAATACATAAACCATACACGTATTATTCTACTATGTTTTTGGCAATAGAACAACATACACCTTGGTTATCGACAGATAAGTGTCCATCACCATGCCAGTTTTAAACATATTTTCAAAGAGATGTTTAAAAAGGAGCTGCTTACAAATAAAACTCCTCATAGATAAATAAGCCTTTAAATTAAATATACCAGTAGAACAAAGTATATAGAATTAAATCCTCACAAAACCGCAACACCAGGAGGACACGAAAAGCAGGGAAGGAGGTGTATGTGTCATTATAAGTTGGATTAACACATTTTTTTGTGTTGAAAAATATATGTGGTAGTCACGCCACTACTCAGTTAGCGAAAATACTAATATTCGAAACCAAGAACCTTACCTATTCGGAAACAAAATCAAATGCAAAGTGGCTAAAACTGTGTACCACATTCGGCTTCTATACCCATCCGGAAGCATACTTAATAGATAATTTGATTCTAAATATATCATTTAAAAACAATATAAGACTAGAAATTATCTTTTTTTAAATATGATTTTTTTTCGAAACTATAAAGCATTGTTTTGTTGGGGTTTTTTTTTTTGTTTTTTTTTTTTTTTTTTTCGTACTAAATCTTCCAGAAATATAGCAATAGCAACCAAAGTGTAATATAAACGACTTGTGCCAGTCAATACACCTTGAAACTTCAATAGCGTTGAATACCATTGTCAACATAGATATTGGTAGGTGATTTGATTAAAGATATGTGTGTGGCTCGCCAATAAGTAAAGGATATTCCTAGATACATATACCTGTGTTGAATTGGTGGTGCGCGCCCTTCATAATATTCATCAGGAGTTACTACCCTTACACAGGAACTCTAAGAAAGGAGACCAAGAAAGACGGTTGGGGCTTGGATGGCACGCGCGAGGGAAGCGGTAGTGAAAACAACAAGAAGAAGAGATGGCAAAGACTTGTTCAAAGTGACAATGTTATTTTGAGGAAGTGCATCGAGGTACGTGTGCTCGATCGCGAGACGCGGCCAGGAGGATATGAGGTCATGAATTGGGCACGAGTGTCACACACGTAATGTTGTCTATGTGAACTTTTGTTGTTAGATTGTATGTCATCTATTATGTCCATTGTTGTTACACGTTTTGTTTCTATGAATTTGTTGAAACCTACTAAAGCCTATGTTGTCCCTGAGTCGGTAAAAGCAAAGCTACCACAGAAAAGATCCCGTGAAAATATAAATTTAATACGTCACATTCTTATGTCTGACAACCATTAGAAAGATTAGTGTCAGAAAAGTGCGACAGGCGTAGAATTATGTTTCTTGAGAAAACAATTTTAAAGTTTTGTAATGTTGATCAATTACAATAGACGGTATTCCTTTGAAATACTTTTACCCATAAACATTCGAATTTATGGAGGCACGGAATATTATATCAGTAAATGGTTTATTTAAGATAAATATGACAATACAGATTAGCGAGAGATCACTTTGAAGAAAGTCATGATCGACCATGATTTTTTTGGTTTCTATGGTACATGTATATCCTATCTTCGTCGTTCACGAATATGGTTCACAGTCGAAGTAATACTCAATTTTCAGATGAAACTAAGAAAAAGTTCAATTTTAAAATTATATACATCCCAAACTAATTTTCACGTTTTACTTGGTTTTGACAGAAATACTTTCGGAAATCCCTATCCCATCTAGGTCTTCAGGCTGAAAATGCGTTTCTTTATTCTCTTGATTAATGCCCTAATGCACTGTGAAGTCATCTTTTGATTTAAACAACATGACCGAGTGAACACGTGTATGGAAGTTAAGAAATCCGCTATGTAAGGGAAAAAAACATAAAATTGACAGCATCCGAAAATAGCAATTGGGAAATAGTTAAATCATCCACAGACAAATTTGAGCTGCAATATGGACAATTAGCATAAGTACAACAAAAAACACATTACTTCTGTTAATTTAAGCTTACAAATATTGCATATAATTGTGTTAAGTCGGTTATCTCATTTCTGCTCTTCCCTTTTTTTCATTTTTCATTTTTATTGGAATCCGTTGGCGTTTTTTTTTTTTTTTTTTCAATTAATCTTTCTGACAATGCCATATTTGTCCACAAACTCTAATGAAATGTCTGAATGTGTCCAGGCTTGAGACCTAATCTATTTTGTGAAACAAATAAAACATTAAAAGAAATTAAATTCAAATATACCAATAAATGATAAAAATAAAATGAATGAAATTTGTTTAAAACCACTTCATTTTGTTTCATCAAACTGAAAATATGTTTTTCTTTTATAACTAGTAACTAAATAAGAAAAAAATCTACCTTCATCTATTACAAATGTGATATAGGTTTCACAAAAAGTGTACAAAAATGTATTACAAATGTATAACAAATCTATTACAAATCTATAACAAATGTATAACAAATGTTTTCGGAAACTTACGGTAGTCTCATTACGTCATTACGTGCATCTTCAAAGGACAGTGTAACCTGAACGTGACAATGCTGTCACCGGGTTTGTCATACAAATGAGAGATGAACTGATGGTTATTCAAAATATATAGGTGTATATGTAATTATAGGTTTTATACCTGTTCATAATCTCCATTACATAACATCCGTATGGTTTCTTATTCATAGAAAAGTCATCATGCACCTGATGCACTCCATTACTTTTGTAGGTGGAGTATGCACGCGGTTCATATTAGTACGCCGAGAGAGCTATCTCACCTGTTGCGTGCTTCCCTGGCCTTTTTACTTTCGAAAGAAGCAGGGCAAGCACACTAAGGGCGGTTTTCGCGAATAATCTGCAAGTAAGTCCTTACGTCAGCGATTTCTTTGCTTTTGAAAATCACTAATAGAGACTTTCAAACATATTCGACGATCTTGTTTGTGGTATTTGCACTTTTTTTGGGCGTGGGAGCTTGCTGAAGGTCACTATATGGTCGCGACCCTCTAACGATGAATTGATGTTATAGCAACTGTTGTATTTCATATCAGTCTTGAATATTACCTACCAATAACAATTTTCCGCAGTTCGTTAATTTTATAAGATTTTGAGAAGTAAATCTAACATATGATGCGCTCTTACTTTCACAAAAAAAACATAACTGCGACTACCTCTATTTGGACATATTTTACTCGGTAAGCATGGATGGTACAGATAAACCTTCAAAGCAGCAGGGAGTAAACACTAATGTACGCTGTAGATATGTTTTAAGACATTCGTAGATGAAATTTTATATTGATAATCCCTCCTTTAATCAAAGCTGCTTTATTTGTTATCTTGGTGTAAATATGTTTTTAATCACCCGTAAATGTGACTACGAATGCGTTTTTTGTTGTCAGATCCTGTTTCCGTTCAATGCAATATTTTTAAGGTATACGTTGATTTCATAAGCTTTTCTATCTATCCGTTTGCTTTGCGAACACATTTTCGGCCCGTTTGGCCCGTTTCTCTATAAAATGACGCATGGATATGTCATTAATGAACGAGAAGATAGTACCACCACTCAGCGAATATATGTTTACCAAACTTTGAGTTATTCTCGAGATTCAGTATTTAGTGATTCATATTGCTCAAAGTTGTTTGTTTTATAAATGCATTAAAGAATTCATAATTCATAATTCAAGCCGAATATTGATTTATGACAGCAAAATAACGACAAATATACATAACAGTATGGACACTCCTGATAATATAGAAGGACTAAGCATCTAATGTTTCATTGACCACACCAGCTACAAATCTAGGTTGATTTCGAGTTAAGTCGCAATCTCAATTGTGAGTTCAGTGTTGACCGCGAAACTATTAGCCACATCAACAAGCATCAAACACGTCTGGTTTCATATCGAATACGAACATTCATATTTCCAAAAGCGATCATGATGTCAACATTCCATGGTCTTTAACAGCCTGCATCACTCGAACCCATGCAGTTAAAACAGTTAGCATCTGTACCTGAAAACGCGATATTGGGAAGGTACAAGTTTCGAGTGATGCTCCGGTGCAGCTAACATTAACATATTTTAGATATAACATTTTTGCCTTTTTTATCAAGAGAAGGAGCTTACAGAAAAGGTCAAAGACCCTGCAAAGTCATTCAATTTTACCAATAGCCATATTGCGTTTTTGATGGTGGCCGAGTGGTTAAGGTGTACCGACACTTTAACACTAGCCCTCCACCACTGGGTTGCGAGTTCGAAACCTACATGAGGCAGTTGCCAGGTACTGACCGTAGGCCGGTGGTTTTTCTCCGGGTACTCCGGCTTTCCTCCACCTCCAAAACCTGGCACGTCCTTAAATGACCCTGGCTGTTAATAGGACGTTAAACAAAAACAAACCAAACTAAAGTCTTCAACAATAGTTAAAATGATCATGTAGATCAGTTGCCCGAGTTTCCTCTGGCCCTGACACCGGTGTCAGGGCCAGAGGAAACTCGGGCTAGTAGATCAGTTACTCTCTAATAATTTGAAATCAATGACATTAACAGCTCTTAAACACCAGTAGATTAACTCAATCCGCTAGGATAGCTAACAACTAATCTGTACCATAAAGATGATGGTCTCAATTTCACATTTTCATTTCCATTTGATTTTCCGTTTCTAGAGAGTAGCACTCCTGCATACTATACCAACGGTGTTGACATGACACAGTTGATTCGGTATGCAGGGGCGAGTTCATATTATAAGAGTAAACGAAATATATGTTGACTGCAAACTGAAAAAAAACACAGGGTAGAGGGATACAGTCCATAGGAGGTTCCATAATCGGCATCATGAAGAACTGGGTAATATATTTTCTTGTTCAATGTGATGTCAGATATGTTGCTGATTAATTTACATTAACTTCTTGCTTCTAGATTTCGTTTAATCAAGATGGTTTTGTTCTATTAGACTTGTGTCATTGATAAAGCAGGAGACGCTCGTCCTCCTGAAACAATAGTTTTTCCTATTTGGCAGGACGTCCAATCGCTTTAGGGTATACGTTTATCAGATTTCTTCTCTATTTCGGTGTTCAGTTGTCTTAATGTTCAGCTATTGAGCAAAAAAGAAGAGTGACTCAATGTGGATAAAATGTCGGTCTGTATCCAGTTTAGTATACAATTAATCCCATATCATTAATTAATCATAAAAAACAATGTAAACACAGTCACTGACATGTTCATCTTTCACCAAACGCACAACAAAACCCATTAACATTCGTAGTGTAACAACTGTGGGTTCGTCACAATCTGTATGATAAAAACGTCATTAATTTAATTTAAGAAGTCTTCAAAAGGTGTTTGAACAGAATTTAAATACTGTTAACGTACTTACTGTAGCTAAATCAAATTTTAGCGCAAAGCCACAAATTAAACATATTGGTGAAATGACGCACAGGCTGTCCTCGCTATAGAAAACGGAATACAGAAATTGCAATAAGCGCCATTATAATCAAACGGGCTGCTTCAAGTGCGAAGACGATTAAATAAGATAACCGCTAAATATGTGTGTACATTTTCGGCATGCAATGTGTTTTTGGTTTGTAATTCTTTACAAAATGATGATAAATATTCAATACATGCACAGAGGTGTGAGTCTCAAAGGAAAATGCATATATGAATGCTTATCGTGTTAGAATGTCTTGCAGTAATGTTTGGCTTTAATGTTTTCGACATTTCTAAGAGAGTCATTAATAGTCAAGCTCAAATTGCTAAAAATAGACAAGGATTGCGAAATGTATTGCTTCGTGGGAAACTTGTCCTAAGGACGCACTATTTGAATTTATTCAGTCACGATTCAGACACAGCCGTCGACAAATTAATGTACTGATACAACGATACTGGTCCTGTGTAATTGTGGGATGAAAACTTTAAACTTCATTGTATTGAACATAGCATCCAATTATGAATTCCAAGTTAAGAAATGTGCTTGTAAGTGTATAAAATTAAAAAAAAAATACAAAAGATTGCATATGCTATTCACAACCCAATGTTTCATAGCATATAATCCACTCTCTCAATTCAAAGTTTATTTATTTTTTTTAGCAAATTATATTTCGACACTGACAAAGCAGCAATATCCAAAACAACAAAACTGTAATCTATCTTGTAACTTAAAACTATAAACAACGATGGCGGGTTAATGTTGTGAAATGCTTAATTCAATCCTTGCATTTGTTCTTTCTTATCTGTGTAGTTAACACGAATTCCATATTCAGTTAACAGTGATTTTATCATCACATATTTCTTTGTAAAGTGATTTGATAGACTTTCTCAGCAAGCTTAGAAACAAGACAAGTTGACTTCTAACACTTCCCAACACCCTGAGAGACAGATTAATGAATATCAAACATGTAGAATTAAAACAAGAAGGTAGGGAACTTTGACGATCGATCAACACTAACAAAAATAAATATCGAGAGTAAATAAACATACTATAACAAGGTGGAGTTGGCATCACACTCGTACTTCTGGATTATTAGGATTCGACTATCTGTCGGGACGTGAAAATACCTGTGACTACCTGAACGGTCACGTGATTTGTCACAAAGTTCGCCTCGCTTTTCTCCCATATTTAGACCCATCGTGCTTCCAACGGAGAAAAAAAGAAAACAATATCTTATTTGCATGGAAATTTAACAAAATAGTCAATACAATTAATCGACATCTGATATCATTTTCATTTTGGTTCATTATGGATTTACATACATGTATGTGCCATGTATAGGAATTCCAAACAGACCTAGCCGCTAATTACATTGTATCATAACTTGTGTACTTCTACAATCGCAACGAATTGAACTTAATGATGTATTCTCGTATGACGACCGTCTCAATTTAGCATACAAAAAACTCAAAAGGAAGTCATCTTCAAAGTTGAAATTTGGCAACTGCAATACTTTCAAGACTCAACGTGTTTTGTCCTTATTTGCATGTAGGCGATTTTATGCTGATGCTTTATTGCGAAATATACTTATCTTCGAGTATCAAATCCGATATTATTATTCATTCTCAGTGAGTAAAATGTTATATATAATAACATAACACGCCACTATCTGTACCTAGTAGTACTGACACGTGTGTCGAATGGTTCCATTTCAGAGCCTTTTACAGAGGTAATATATAGTCAAACAGCATTTAAATCTCACGAAAATCATGAAAATGTAAAACAAAATCCTTCCATATTGAATCAAATGTAGACATATAAACACTTTTGGTAGGGAAAGCACAAATGTGACTGTCTAGCAAGGGAATATTAACGATTGGGAGTTTAAAAGCACTGCGCTTACCTTACAGGTTAGTTGTAAGATATCCCATCTGGTTACATTTTAAGTAAGCTACAGTACTATCAAGGTGATGTCCGAGAGTCTGCAATGTATATTTGATCGACATGCGCATTTTCTTTTTTTTCTTTTTTCTTTTTATTTATTTATTTCAACGAAATCAGAAGTTTATTTATCTTACAAAACTTTCGAAACAAATCCTTTCATCTTTTAATAATAACTATTGTTTTGTAAGGAGAGGAGCGCAAGAGAGGTCTTCCTGTGAGAAGAAACCATTAAACGCAGAGAACCTGATTTGTGCTGGGTTAGAATAAAGAATGAAAAATTCGAAGGAATATGTTTTTTGAATTTACAATCCAATTCTGAAGTTAGGCAAACTGCCGATAAAAGGAAAACAATACACATTCAGCGCAGTGTGGACAGATGACATTCACCATGGTGTATATTACTTGGTCGGTTAAACGTGAGTCTCATGAGTATGCATTACATCATTTGTGGAGTGATTACCATAACTCATTTTCGTGACAGAAGTATTTCGAATATTGTTTGATATTCAATAAGATGGATATTATTAATCAATTTCATTGACGCAGACTTAACTGAAGGTAAGGCCAATGTGTTCATCCTTATATTATATGACTTTTATAAAACAGTGTGTTTATTTAGACAATTGTAGATTTTGTCATTTTGAATAGAACAATCCCAATGTACCAACATGATATAAGTTTTTGCCTACATAGAGGTACCATCAAAGGAACAGGATCGGTCAATTTTGTGAAATAGTAAATTAAACCTAATACCGAACAGACTTTTCAGGACGGGTGACACTGTTACCCTAGAAACCTTTTCGTGATATATTCTATGCCTGCTTTATGTTTTATTGTGGGGTCAGACATTGAAGTAAATACAAACTGATGTATATGAATACTAATTGTCATGAGCGGAACTTACGATGTCCGGACGCTGATAACTTTAAATGTGTCATGATAGGTTGATATTCAGATATAAAACTCATAATTACTGTCTTTGCTTTCAAAACTATTCATATCGGGGAAAAAACGTAAATAAATTAGTAGTTATGATAGCGATGTATGAAAATGTGATTTCAGTAAGTTATCAATAGATTTGTCATAGACCAGTCCAGATACTGTTAATCAGGCATGTTATCTGGTGGCATTTGATGTCAAGGAGAGAAGGTTGTCGTGCATATTATACTGACCTTCGCTCACACCTTTTCTTGTCTGATCAGACGAACTGTGAGCTTTGTAGCGTAACTAATTGTCAAATAATGTACTATTTTAATATGTTTGTATAAAGTGACGAAATAGATTTCATATGTACCAGTTGGTGAGTGATATTTGACGACCTCGCTAGACTGTCACGATATATACACTGATGGAATGCCCTGAGGCTATACGAGATTTACTATTCCATATTAGGTATTCAGTGTAACACATCATTGTGTTAGCCGAGTGATCGCAACTTCCAACAGATATCTAAAGGCACAGGGTGTGATTTCGTCCAATACATGAAGGATTTTCGGGATAATCTGTCGCATTTTCTAATCATCAATTTATCATAAAGGTAAGATTTTTGATAAAATAATTGAAACTTTTAACTGAACATTAAACAAACCGTCACCAATGTAATTAAATCGGATGTTTTGGTCATTATTATTCAGCTGATTATGTAAAAGGAAGTAGGGATATGTAGACAAGATAGACGACGGGTCGTGACGGGAGAACGCTTAATATTCATCGCTCATTTACGTCATTGGTTTACACCATCGGCGACAAAAAAATAGTATAATTGTATTTTTACAGAAATGCAAAATTAGTTTGTTAAAAAGTAAGTAAATTAAATATATATGTTCCGCACATACTAGGGTTTGCACTTTCTCTAACTTTAGCGTAGAACGTGCTATTTCATATTTGTTTTCTTCATTCCATATCAGTAGACAGTTTAAGCTACAATATTTAATTTATTGCACTGTTTTGTAAATAATAGGATTATTATTAATTAGGATTTTTTCCTTGACATGTTATTGTCTTTTATATCATAAATCAGGATATTCATTTTTATTATTTGAGTTGAAATCATATTACGTTTTAAACGGATACTCTTTGGTTGTCTCTTTCAATTACACTTAATTCTAACAAAAAAAATCTACCAACTTGTTTATAATGCACGAGTGTATGTTATCAATATATATTTTATCATTGGTCCTTTGTATCTCAGTAATGTAAGATACATATATATGATATTGTTGTTTACAGTCACATAACACTATATGAAACTGAATTACCGCGATAACTTATGAATTTTATACATTTATATCGACATTATTTGTAACCTTATCTTTGACATTTTTTATCATTAACGTTATTTAACGTACAATTACTTTTCACATTATAATTAGCACTAGATACATCATTAACACATGTCAGATTAGAATTTATCAGTGGTGTATATATGTAAATAAATAGCATGTCGATAACAACTATCCATTGTTTTTATTGACAGATGCCATCCTTCATTGTCTTTACTTCGTTGTTCTTCGGTCTCACTTTCGTCGTGCTTGGTAAGAATCCTGTTTTATAAATCTGCGATCACCTTCAAAACAATGTAACTGTTGATTATAAAAAAAACATACCCACACGAATCACATAATGGCACCAACAGATGGTAAAAAAGAATTAATTCAAAATGACATTTAGTGAATTAAGATTTGAAGAACTTTTAAAATCGTTGTATATCAAATTGATAAATCCATCCATTAGACTTATAAGGAATAGTCTCTAAAAGAAATACAGAAGATTGGTAATATTAAACATATTTGTTTTTTTGTGCTTCAGTTAACAGTTACTGCCAGAGACCGGGCTTTTACTGCCAAAATTATGGCAAGTGTACAGACCAGCAGAAGTGTGATTGTCCTGTTGGATTTCGAGGTTTTGACTGTCGAATACCCCAATGTAAGTATATATAGCAAATCCTAGTCGGCGTATCTACCTATACCATACGTAACTCGATAATAGGAATCAACAAAATATGAAAAGAGTTACTTCAGTTGAAAAGTTTCTCTTTAAATCAGAGACGCTTATCTTTTCGAAACGCCTGGTCTTAATTCTTTTGTACTCCTTCATGTGCCTCCATAAAATTTCGTTTATTTCTTAAGTTGTTTTTTCTTTCTTTTAATTTCTCCTTAATCAATCTTACTTTGTATTCATGCTGCTTTCATACATCGATTTATGTTTCGAAACAACGGAATAAGGAGGAAATATGTTTAATATAGTGCAGCAGATCATACCACAAGATCTAAACAGGTATATTATTAACTGTTGAATAGTTTTAAGGGGAGTAAACATAAAACTAATGACTAGAGGTTATAAAGTTATAAAGAACGGGGGAATGGGGCGTACATTTTGTTATTACCATTCAAAGGTATGTAACAAGAAGTTTTTCTCCGTCTTATTATTTATATTTTCGAGAGATTATTTTTTTCCGAGTGTCTTCTTGACACTGTCTCACTTCTGGCATTTAGATGAATATTCGGCCAGGTGAAAGGAGGGTTATAGGTTAAATATTCTGTCAACAGGTCGTGACCTTCTTCAGCAATTAATAATTTTGCTCGCAGCTGGAAGTGATATTATGTCAATGATCCTGTGACATGACAATTCAGTAAAATGTAACGATAAAGGAGTTGATATAACTCAATACAGGTAGTCACCATAACAAGGTTCAGCAAAACAGGACAAGGTCTCTAGGAGGTGGCATTTTATATGATTTTGTCATATATTTTAATTAAAGCTCTGCTATTTAGTACACATAGCCCCACTTGCTTGTATACCGGTAATTGGCTGTAGTCAATACAGGACTGCTACCATTGTATAACGTTAGACTGGTCTCCATCATCAGGATTTTCTGGACAGATACCGACTACCGACAGAGAAATAAACAACACAGGGTTACGGCAGATGCAGGTTGATATAGACCATGGCAAAAGTTGGTGGTTGACAACATAGTCGTCTTTATATGTTCTTGTGCGATATGAAGCCATGTTTAAATTTTTTTTTTACATGCCTGGTGGTTCCTTTGTAAACACCCAATGTCTCACTTTCAAACTAAATACAGTAAATCCCCTACGTATCCTATCGCACTAATAAATAAAAGGAAACACATAATTCAAACAGTTTGATAAATTAACATACCATCATAACTGAACATTTAACTTACTACACAAATCATCTCCATAGCCCTTACCAAACGTCACATGAACGGCATGTCGTACATCAATCGCAGCCAATCTATTTAACATATAAATCATCATCAATAACAAATATTTTTTTCCCTTAAAATTGAATTGATAATGAATCTTCTCGAATACCAAATTAACACGGAACAAAAAATTCGACGAATCAATTAATGTTCACAGTATGGTTCAGTGAGGTAAGACTTTCAATCAGCAAAAGCTCCGAACTATCACAAGAAACTCAACACGAACATACCGCAGCCTCCCAAAAGCACACGCACACCCACCACAGGCATGCATGTCTTACGCACGAGAGCCCGTTCCTTACTGACCTGAGCAGTTGATAGAACGTTAAACAGTTATAGGGAACAACCAACCAATTGAAAAATATATTTTTGAAACATCCCCTGTGTCCCCTGAGATTTGGGCCAAGGATAAAATGTCTGGTAGCCACTGATTGGCCAGTATGTTATGAAGTAAGAAAATAGATATGTAGCCTGATAGGTAGCTATCAATAAGAAATGTTGATATAAATTTTGTAAGTCCGATTGATTTTTTTTCCCAAACTTCAGGTAATAATAATTAACCTGTAAACATTTAAGAATTTTGAGATTTTTTACTGCGAAATTCACCCGTTTTCAAAATGGCTACCCTGGAGAAAATTTGAGCTGAAGGACCCAACTTTTTTTTTGGTTAGGTGTTATATGAGGCCTTAAACTTTTGTTATAAACCATAATTGTCATATTGAATTCAAGAATTTTAATAAAATACTCCAAAACGTTAACACTAAAGTCTATGGAAAAATAATTGGTTGGTTAGTCCCTTATACACCGTACCAAATCTTCGAAATCTTACTTTAGATTTCAATCCAAGCAAATGGGAATAACTCACACTTCCTTAATCTCGTTAAGATCGTTCAAACGAGGGCTTGTATAAACAATACATATTTACACAGTTAACATTGTAAATTGATAATCAGTTCCTGAATAGCAGTCATCTTCAGCCTCACTCATGGTGCAAGCCGTATAAATCTAGGTTAAATCCACTTTGTATCAACTATAAATCAAATTCAGCGTAAAACAGAAAATAAATAGATGCATGTTTGAAACCGACATTAAAATCATTTTGACACACCAGTTTCATTGCCATAGACGTTCCTTGAAAAACCGCAATCAGAAATCGCTTTACTTGGAATAATGAAAGATAAAAACCCGCGATATATTGTTCAAGTTGATAAACACATAATGTCAGTGTCACGAAAGGTTTGTACACACAGATACTAAAAAAGGAATGCAGAAAAACAGCTTAATTTATCTCGAGATGGACTTTGTAAGTCATGTAGGGTTGTTAATTTTTATCTACAAAATATAACGTAGATTGACATACGAGTATACATTCAGTGAACTTGTTTTAACATTTATTTTGATGCAGTCAACCATTGATTTAAACAATTTAGGTATAAATAGATATGTATGTCCTTATTAAATATATTTACTTTCCAAAGGGGTACCGGAATGTGCCAACAACTGCAGCAATCACGGAGAGTGTGTAACAACTATGGGGTCTAACTGGTGTTATTGTGATTACGGATACTATGGCGAAAACTGCAGCATCAAGAACGGTATGTTACACGTGTTGTCTTGTTATCGTGTAGTTCATTAGTTATGCCAAAAGACTTATTTTTCGTGTATGATTGATTTTTATCTATATTGCAATAGTTGCTTGAAAATATTTTTTGTGACCAATAGTGTACTTGAAAATATTAATCAATCTATTTTCACTTTACAAGTGCCAAGCATCAGTTAAGTTGTTACTGTGATGGCTGTTAATTAGATATTAATTTGTTAATTGCCTACTAGGAAACATCCATTATTTTGATTCCATTTTAACTTAGAATTCCTTGAAAATACCACTTATTTCGTTACAAAAAATGTTTTTTCAACAACTTCGAAGCATCTCGTTTATGGTCCTTAAGCCAAGTCAGAAACTGTCACTCGTTGTTGATATGCTAAACATACTTTCCCTGTGGTTATTTAGGTACATAAAACAACATGTAGCATTGATAGTGTTTCTACAGCAACAACAACATATGGTACAGTGTTGCTATGATCACGCAAATTATATCTATATTATATAGTCTTGCATTATTTCCTAAAAAAAAAAAAGAAAAAAAATGGATAAGGTGTCCCGACACTTTATCACTAGCCCTCCACCTCTGGGTTGCGAGTTCGAAACCTACGTGGGGCAGTTGCCAGGTACTGACTGTAGGCCGGTGGTTTTTCTCCGGGTACTCCGGCTTTCCTCCACCTCCAAAACCTGGCACTTCCTTAAATTATTTTGGCTGTTAATAGGATGTTAAACAAAAACAAACCAAAATCTTAAAAATGAAATAATGATAAAAGATCACTTCGTGCCTATTTCAGTTGCCAACAACATTCTGTTATTTTTCTCTTCAGATACTGTTAACTGTGGCCCCAAAAACATCACCATTGTAACCCATCTGTCATCTGCCAAGTCCGTGTCACTCCATGGCCACCCAATGTGCCAATTTGCCCGTGTAAATGCCGGACCAAATGTCTACAGATACGAACTAACAATTGACCGGATACCAACACCAGGACATCCCTGCGCAGGCGCATTACACACTATGGTTATAGATGTAAGCATTAATGTTATATTATGGATCTAAAAAAAGAAATTGTTTTGAAAACAAATTAAGTTCGTTTGTCAGAGTCCTTTTGCACAGCTAACGTGTCATTTTAAGATAGGGCCGACTTCGAGCGGCAACTATTGTAGAAGTGAACACTCTTTGGTTACATGCAATGCGCATGTGTAGAGAAACAAAAAATTACAATACGCATGTCTAGTCGACTGGTTCACCCAATTGGTCCGATCATAGCAACTAGACTTCCTTTGAGCATGCGTCACCATTTGGGATAACAGCAGTGATTGGTTGTTGACGGAATAGCTTAACTATAGTAAATAGTCCACGTCTGATGTAGGTCAAGAATGACAGTATGTAAACATACGCATTGTTTTCCCTTTCTTTTTTAGCCGACTACAACTGTACAAATGTTCCACATAGAAATCCAGACAGGCTTCGGATTAGTTGCTCCTCTAGATTGGATTACAGAATTTGAATGTACATACAAAAGCAGGTAAATCTGGCTAATATGAAATTTGATGTAAAATAAACAAATATACACTTATAAATATTTCATGAATACATATTATTAAAAACATGAATTAAAAACGGGCGAAGGGAGACAACTAAAAATTCCGGAATGGCTATGATAAGGGTAGAATTATTGCTTACACAATTTAATTAAAATAACTCTGTCTTAAACTTACTCCTCATTTCATACGTTTTCCGGGTCAACGTTTAAATTCAATGCACTGTGAAATACTTCGTTAAGCTGTCGTATATAATTTGTTTGCCGCGTAAGTAACTTAAAACGTTCACCGAACTTTAAAATGAAATATGCGGTTGTTTTTTTTTTAAATGCATCCTGTTAGAAAATGTCAGATATATTAGATATTAGCATTTAAATAGTGAACAAGTTTAAATAAATGGCTTCAACGATTATATCCTTTTTCAGAATTTATTCGGTTTTTTTTCTGTTTGTTGTTGTTGTTGTTGTTTTTTTGTTTTTTTTTGTATTGTTTTTTTTATATTGGCTTAAGATTACAAAACGTCAATGTTTAATAAAGAATATCACAACTTTGATATATTGAATACAACTCTAAAGTTTGAATATCATTGCCATTAATAATTTGAATGCAATTTTTAAACTATCGGTGTAATTATTTTGCGTACATTAGATGACAGATAAAGGCAGAAGGTAGTATGCGATGATTCCAGGACTAGGTAATACTGTTACGGTATGATGACCTGATGATTCCAGGACCAGGTAATACTGTTACGGTATGATGTGTTGATGATTCCAGGACTAGGTAATACTGTTACAGTATGATGACCTGATGATTCCAGGACTGGGTAATACTGTTACGGTATGATGTGTTGATGATTCCAGGACTAGGTAATACTGTTACGGTATGATGACCTGATGATTCCAGGACTGGGTAATACTGTTACGGTATGATGTGTTGATGATTCCAGGACTAGGTAATACTGTTACGGTATGATGTGTTGATGATTCAAGGACTAGGTAAACCTGTTACGATACAAAACACACAGCGCCATTTTATAAACATCATTACCTCAATAGATATCACCTTTCATACAGTATTTTCTATATGGGATATTTTTTTTATTTACAGTACTGTCGGTGCAACTAGGGAAAAGTTAGATGCCAAACCTTACGAAGTAAAACTGTTGGACAGTCACTATGATCACAAAACAAACGGAGAAATCCCAATGTACCAGGAGTTTTCCTTGGAGTTCACGCCGTCTCCGACACTCAGAGGTAAGACTCAACTTGCCTATTTCACTGAATTAACATGTTAAACAAAATAAATGTATGTTTATAGTATAAAAAGCCTTTAAATATTGGTACAATTCAAGAGTATCGACTATTGTAAATGAAAACATGAAAAAATGAAAACATGAGAAAGTGTCAATCTTTGTTTTATCCTTATTTTGATTGTAACACCACTATGTATTATGTATTAAATCAAGTATTTTTGCGATTTTGATAATGTTTCTCATTGCAATTTAAGGACCTGACGCCCATCTTGTGGTGTGGGACCTGGTGGTCTTTGATTCCAAAACATCACGCCGGGTAGCAGAAATTCTTAAGGACGGGTAAGGCTATGTTGAAAATATTGAAATAAAGTTCAAAGAACATCGAAGAGTAAAGACACGTTAAGACCATTGACTATATTAATTTGTAGGTGATTAAAATTACTTACAGAATCAATTGCTTCAATGTTATCTAATAACCATATGTTCAAACGTATTAGTTTTATAGGTCCTATATTCAAATGCATAATAAAAATAACACATTGAATATGCCTGTATGACAATATTAGGTATAATGAAGAAAGTAAAGTAATATTAAGCATTTTTCAATAATCCCTTTGTGCAGATATACATTGAAAAAGGTAGAAACATATGTCATTTCGTTGGTAATAAAATCCATATTGAAAAGACAACATATCTAAGTAGCTCATCTTTGCCCTCAGTTTCGTTTTGGCATGAGGTGGGTTTTTTTCTGGGTATCCATGCGTCAAAATATGAATGTTACCTTATGACCGCCCTTCAAATAAGATCGTGGGTATGGGGTGATCATATAAATCGTGACACCAGTGTAAAGGGTTATCGTATAAATTGTAACTTTATGAATATCACGTGATCATATAGGGATAAATCCGTGTTTTTATTGCGTTTACGGTGGTATGAACGCAATGAGATACAGACAAATTCAATATATTGCGCTTTAATCTGTATCTAACTGCGTTCATACCACCGTAAACGCAATAAAAACCAGTTCAATGCATATATATTTACATCAAAACAATCGTTGAAATACCGTTCCAAGAAAATAAAAGTCGTGATGTGTTGGGACGTTGGTAACTACGGCAGTCTTGGTTGCTAAGATAATATAGTTCCAGTAAATCTACATAAAGACACCAGTATTGTTTACAAAATTAAAAGAAACAACAGAACATGTTTGTTTAATACATTTTACGTTTTCAATTTATTGATATATTCACATTCCTCCATTGCCGTTTCGCATTAACTATGGTTGTCGACCACAGCGTGTATTGACACAGATTAAGTAGAGACGAGGTCGATTGTTTTATAGGAACTGTACGCTTCAGCCATTTGTTGTTAGCTTACCTCGTGGAGAATTGAAATATTCATTTATTTCCGCTATCTTCAGTTAATTTTTTTGACAAAACACTTGACATTAGCTTTTTGTACAGAGATCATCGGGTAACAGGAGAAAATGCTAATATTGCGTTGACCAATCCTTTGAAAATGGCGCCGTCTAGTTGACGTTCCGGTAACTTCACAAAGAGACGACGTTATGATTTTGTTCCGATTCCCGCGCTTATTAATCCGCGTAGTCCTTTTTCACTGCTTTACGCTAATTTCAATGCAGTCAGTTTACTAAGCTATAGAAGGGAGAGATGTAAATATATACTCTTAAATCATAACACCAGTAAGTGGTGATCTTTTTATTTGTAACACCATCAGTATAGAGTGATCCTGTCAATCGTAACACCACCAGTATGCGATGATCCTGTCAATCGTAACATCATCAGTATGGGTTGATCCTGTAAATCGTAACATCATCAGTATGAGATGATCCTGTAAATCGTAACATCATCAGTATGAGATGATCCTGTAAATCGTAACATCATCAGTATGAGATGATCCAGTAAATCGTAACACCATCAGTATGAGATGATCCTGTAAATCGTAACACCATCAGTATGGGTGATCCTATCAATCGTAACACCACCAGTATGAGATGATCCTGTCAATCGTAACACCATCAGTATAGAGTGATCCTGTAAATCGTAACACCACCAGTACGGAGTGATCCTGTAAATCCTAACACCACCAGTATGGAGTGATCCTGTCAATCGTAACACCATCAGTATGGAGTTGATCCTGTAAATCGTAACACCACCAGTACGGAGTGATCCTGTCAATCGTAACACCACCAGTACGGAGTGATCCTGTAAATCCTAACACCACCAGTATGGAGTGATCCTGTCAATCGTAACACCATAAGTATAGAGTGATCCTGTAAATCGTAACACCATCAGTATGGAATGATCCTGTAAATCGTAACACCAACAGTATGGAGTTGATCCTGTAAATCGTAACATCATCAGTATGGAGTTGATCCTGTAAATCGTAACACCATCAGTATAAAGTGATCCTGTAAATCGTAACACCACCAGTACGGAGTGATCCTGTCAATCGTAACACCACCAGTATGGAGTGATCCTGTCAATCGTAACACCACCAGTATGGAATGATCCTGTCAATCGTAACACCACCAGTATGGAGTGATCCTGTCAATCCTAACACCACCAGTATGGAGTGATCCTGTAAATCGTAACATCACCAGTATGGGGATGATCCTGTAGATCGTAACACCACCAGTATGGAGTTGATCCTGTAGATCGTAACACCATCAGTATGAGATGATCCTGTAAATCGTAACACCACCAGTATGGAGTTGATCCTGTAGATCGTAACACCGCCAGTATGGAGTTATCCTGTAATTCGTAACACCACCTGTATGGGGATGATCCTGTAAATCGTAACACCATCAGTATGGGGATGATCCTGTAAATCGTAACACCATCAGTTTGGGTTGATCCTGTCAATCGTAACACCATCAGTATGGAGTGATCCTGTAAATCGTAACATCACCAGTATGGGTTGATCCTGTAAATCGTAACACCACCAGTATGAGATGATCCTGTAAATCGTAACACCATCAGTATGGGGGTAATCCTGTAAATCGTAACACCACCAGTATGAAATGACCCTGTAAATCGTAACACCATCAGTATGGGGGTGATCCTGTAAATCGTAACACCACCAGTACGGAGTGATCCTGTATATCGTAACACAACCAGTACGGAGTGATCCTGTAAATCGTAACACCACCAGTACGGAGTGATCCTGTATATCGTAACACAACCAGTACGGAGTGATCCTGTAAATCGTAACACCATCAGTATGGAATGATCCTGTAAATCGTAACACCAACAGTATGGAGTTGATCCTGTAAATCGTAACATCATCAGTATGGAGTTGATCCTGTAAATCGTAACACCATCAGTATAAAGTGATCCTGTAAATCGTAACACCACCAGTACGGAGTGATCCTGTCAATCGTAACACCACCAGTATGGAGTGATCCTGTCAATCGTAACACCACCAGTATGGAATGATCCTGTCAATCGTAACACCACCAGTATGGAGTGATCCTGTCAATCCTAACACCACCAGTATGGAGTGATCCTGTAAATCGTAACATCACCAGTATGGGGATGATCCTGTAGATCGTAACACCACCAGTATGGAGTTGATCCTGTAGATCGTAACACCATCAGTATGAGATGATCCTGTAAATCGTAACACCACCAGTATGGAGTTGATCCTGTAGATCGTAACACCGCCAGTATGGAGTTATCCTGTAATTCGTAACACCACCTGTATGGGGATGATCCTGTAAATCGTAACACCATCAGTATGGGGATGATCCTGTAAATCGTAACACCATCAGTTTGGGTTGATCCTGTCAATCGTAACACCACCAGTATGAGATGATCCTGTAAATCGTAACACCATCAGTATGGGGGTAATCCTGTAAATCGTAACACCACCAGTATGAAATGACCCTGTAAATCGTAACACCATCAGTATGGGGGTGATCCTGTAAATCGTAACACCACCAGTACGGAGTGATCCTGTATATCGTAACACCACCAGTACGGAGTGATCCTGTAAATCGTAACACCACCAGTACGGAGTGATCCTGTATATCGTAACACAACCAGTACGGAGTGATCCTGTAAATCGTAACACCACCAGTATGGAATGATCATGTAAATCGTAACATCACCAGTATGGTGTTGATCCTGTAAATCGTAACACCATCAGTATGGAGTGATCCTGTCAATCGTAACACCGTCAGTATGGGTTGATCCTTCAAAGCATAACACCATCAGTATGGGGATGATCCTGTATATCGTAACACCATCAGTATAGATTGATCCTGTAAATCGTAACACCATCAGTATGGGTTGATCCTGTAAATCATAACACCATCAGTATGGGGATGATCCTGTAAATCGTAACACCGTCAGTATGGGGATGATCCTGTAAATCGTAACACCGTCAGTATGAGATGACCCTGTCAATCCTAGCACCATCAGTATGGAGTTGATCCAGTAAATCGTAACACCATCAGTATGGAGTTGAACCTGTAAACCGTAACACCATCAGTATCGGGGAAATCCTGTAAATCGTAACACCACCAGTATGAGATGATCCTGTAAATTGTAACATCATCAGTATGGGGATGATCTTGTTGATCCTAACACTATCAGGTTTAACAGTCGTTGCTATGAATATGGTCAAAGTCGATGCATCAAAACGGAACGACAATAGCTTAGTTTGCTCGGTATAGTCTTATGCACGCAACACGTCACATTGATAAAAAGTTGCAATACGCAATTCGGTATCAAATTATTTTGTCGTCAGCAGATTTGTTCTTTTTTTTATGCTTATTAATGTGAAGACAAGCATACATTGTACAGTTCCAGTAATAGTTTTGTCTCAATGATCCTTAAACATGGTTATAGGAATATTTACCTATTGCAAGTTTTTGTCTAACGAACTCCTGGATTAGATGTTTCCAATGTTAGACATCATAACTGTTAAAGTTAGTTTTCCTCTGTAAATGATTTTAAATGTATGGCTAAACATGGTTCTTGATTTATCACAGCTGTCTTACGATTCCGGGAGAGGAAAGACTTCTCGGACCACCTGCACAGTCCCAAAAAGGAATTGTCTTGACCTTTGCTCCCGTGAATAAAGACACTTTCCTGTTCTACGACTACAAAGTTAAGATCTGTGAAGGACAGTGTCCAAGGGTAAGTACCTAACAAACAAAGGTGTAAATCATCGTATACCATATAAGGTGATAACTCAATGTGTTCCAATATAATTTATATGGTAATATGTAATACACGAGTGTATGACGTCCACCCCTCTTAATAGAATGATAAATCTATGATGGTTAGAGTAAAGCTTTGATTATACATGTACGCATTGCACTGCTTTCAGCTGGAAGTTATTGGCTGATGAATGCCAACTGGACAAAGGCAAATTTAGTAAAGCGCGCTAGCGCTTCATGTTGAATTTGCCTTTGTCCAGTTGGCATTCATCAGCCTATAACTTCCAATTGAAAGCATTTCAATGCTTATATTTACATTTTACAATGATTTTTAAAGACTATATCCAGGAATTTTGCTCCGACGATGAATGAACAAATTATTATCGTCAAAGACGGAACAGCCTTTTCAACAGCCATCTTTCGTTATCGCCGACGTGACAATTATGACGTCACTATATTAATGACGTCATAATAAAGATTTGGAAGTTATGGACTCATAACTTCCAAGTGAGCTTGGTAAAGTTATATAGTGGGGCTGCAGTGTAAATGTAAATATAAACGAATGAACATCATATATGATATACATGTACTGTACTGTGACATTTATCATAAGATGGGAAAGACGTGTTCTCTAACATACCAGATCAAGGGGAAATGAATAGATGCATATGCGAAAAACGTGTACACAATTTTATGGTCACTATTATGATATGTCTGTGACTATGACGTTTGGCGTTTCTTGCTGGGCTTAAAAGTGTTCTATGTGGTGTAGTTAATATCACTTAGGGTCTCCATTTAAGAACGCAAATGTATTTGTAATGTCAATTATTTGTTTGCACACACTTTGGTATATCGTTTTTAGATTTGGTTTTAGATCAGATATTAATGTACAAATAAAGAAGGTCTTTAATACACAGATTCGTTAATAATATTTCCCCCTCTTTTCACAGCTTTCCTGTAGCGGTGAACCTATTCCCCGGGAATGGGTTGGCTTCAATGTCCACGTCGTATGAGAAGTATCATCCTCTGACGTCATATCCGGTTCATCGCCACACCTCAGCGTTTATCTAGTATCAAATCTCCTAGACTACCAACAAATAATAGGAACCTCTATAGTAATGCTTCAAAACTTAAAGATGAATAATATAAAGATAATCGGCCTGATGATAAGTTAATGTGTCTAAAATATAGTAATATTAACGAAGATATCTACTTATAAACTTATTAAAGTATTAGTGATATATCTATAAAAAAATTGATTTAATTGTTAAATGTATATGATGTTGTTATGGGACATGCGTCATATATTTTCCGATGTACTTGTCTATTTTACTTTAATTTTATTTAAAAAATAAATGATATTAGTTTGTATTGAGTTCAGCTTACTTCCATAAAAATTATACAGATGCAATTAATGATCCTAATAAATTCACGATCGGATCTATGTTAAATGTGTGTTTTAATCGTTTACTGCAACATACAAAATACTTAGATACATATATACGTAATATCTTAAGCATTGGAGAGATAAAGATCGTATATCGATAAACATAAAAAGGAATTATTTTTTTCGAAAAAAAAAATTTAAAATAAAAAGGATAATTTTATATTTTTTTTCAGATTTTACATATTTTCATATGTTAGATGCATCAGTAATCTGTAAAATGTTTCTATTTGCTTCAAAAACGAAAACTTATCACATGAAAAAAGATTTGAAACAGCCAAATGAAAAAGTAAAGGGTTTGTAGATTTGAAAATTACCAATGGGAATTCTTTGTGTTTCATTAGTATATTTTTGTAACTATAAGAAGTCTTTTTCGAAAAAAAAAATCCTGGTTAATAAACATGTATCCATACCGGTCAACGAAGTACATTTACGTGACTAATTCGGTATATATTACGACCCTTCACCAGACCGAATATATTTCCTGTCTGAGGAATGGGACAACGTTCATGTCCATACCGTACAAAAACTTCAGTGAAATACGTAGACATATTACTTCCCTTATCATTTGAACTACACCTTACCTCCCTTTATATCTGATATCAATGACATGTTCGAATTATTTCAAATAATTCAATTCGTATGCAAAGGAAAACCCGTCCAATCAAAATGAGAGATAATATATGGAATATGCACAAAAATATAACTTCACAACAATTTTTTTTTTCAAATATTTTAATCAAACTTAACTTTCATACGTTGTTGCATAAAAGAGTTGTCAATAGACGGCTATATAAAGAAAACGATGTGAACTCGAGTCTATACAGGGACGGTACTTTGTAAAGTATATTCTGTTATGAATAAAGACTTTTTTCCAAAATGAAATATTCACTGATGTTGTATTTTATGCGTAACCGTCTTCCAACGAATATGTTTCTTAGATTGAGAGAGAGTGCTGGAATTAACAATACCGATATCACGGTGCATTCTCATTTTATCTGAAATGTTGATTGTGGGAGAATTGGACAAAGCAGACTTAGTTAGAACAAACAGTTTATGTATATTATATATTACTACCACACCTAGAACACCTAGTTACTGCTGTAGTCCTATTTGGAAACTGTTTTTCAAGCACTGGAATTAATAGAGTGTGGATTGCGAAACTCAGATTTTTTTTATTTAGCTTCAACATCTGCTCCTGTAGAACTATATTTTTTCGACAAAACCACCGGCCTACGGTCAGTACCTGGCAACTGCCCCACGTAGGTTTCGAACTCGCAAACCCAGAGGTGGAGGGTTAGTGATAAAGTGTCGGTACACCTTAACCACTCGGCCACCGCGGCCCCTAAATCTAGATGGTCATTTTCACTACCTTACATGAGCATCTAACAACATCCCACAAGGGGTCATGTCAGGGTGACCTTTTTGATTAGCCAATCAAATGACTACTTCCAGAATCTTGGAAGTGAATTTTATACGTAGCTGCCATAATCTGTCAATTTGTTGCAAGTCATTTCGTCCCACAAAGCATATATCTATATACATGCTGTGACGAAATGTTTTGCTTCGATGACATCAATTCGCCCTGAAAGTGACATACACATATCTGAAAGGTCATCAGAACGTGACCCCATATGGGATGTTGTTAGATGTTCATGTAACGTAGTGAGAATGACCATCTAGATTTTAATTAGATTGACCTTTAGCTATGTTGACGTTGATAATAAAAAAAAACTTACAGATCAGGTATATCTGATATAGCCTAAAGATGTATGCTAAGCAGGATGATTTCAATTTCTCTATTGTTAATTTTCCATTCTGAAAAAGCAAAATCCCTACATCACAACCTACGATGTTTACATGTCCAGGTTAATTCGGTTATCATGGGCTTGTTTAAATGTGGTTACTGAGAAATTAACGACACATTAGTGTAAGGGATCCGGTTAATGAAGACCATTGGGCAACTTTATGGTCGACGATATGGTCTAATTTTGAAATTTCCTATTTCCTACTTCGATATGAAGTTAGACCTGTCTGATATACCTGGCGGTCCCATTGTCATCACTCTACATCTCATTTGAGATTCGACTTCTCCAATCTTATTTCTTCACAACGTTCTCTTTCCTAATGTCTCCTTCGACAATGCCTCACTTTTGGCATTTGGTTTACCAATCGTGTGGATGGCCTTGGGTTCTGTCCTCAAGCCAAACATACCAGAGTCATAAAAAGATGGAAATTGCTATTCCGGCTTAGCGCTCAGCATTTCAGGAGTGGACGACCGTCGTCAGTACAATGTGACCTGTTGGGTATCTTCGGCAGGAGGCGTCAGTGAGGCAACACTATAAAGTCGGCATCAGTTCAACATACCAGTCTCCCAAAATACACAGGCATAAACCTCCAGCATGTATCTCGATCACAGGGAAAGTCGTCCCTAAATAACCTGGACGCTAAACAAAACTAAACCAAACCAAACCAAACCCATAGTTGACCGAGGTATGTGTGGTGGGGGTCGTCGATCAACTAGAAGACGTTTAATTTCTGTCTGAGAATTTCGGCTTATTATCCCTTTCCCTAATATCAGGAGTCTTCATGTAAATCTATATTACGGCTTTTCACCAAAAGACCTATTGAAATTCTTCTTTTTCAACAACAATTTGGTCAACTGTCACAAACTAAACTCTTTTTTTTTTAATTTTAATTTTTTTTTAATTAATTTTGTAATCGGTGCAGTATGACATCACAATGAAGTTGATGTCCTATTTTTTCTATGACGCTTCGTTTTTACCTAATCTTCCATATTTAAATAACAGCATGATGTAATCAATTCTGATGATATATTTTGTAGAATATCAAATACATGACAATTCTTGAGAAACTTATTTTCTGTCATCAAACTTCTACTTCTGGTTTATGGTAAGGATAAAAGTTTTTATGCGTGATTTTGTGAAACAAAATTAAAAATAAAAAGAATAAAATAAAAACAAAATATCCTCTATAACGAAGTGACCGAGGGTCTTGATATTTCGTGAATAACATGTCCTAACAATGGCTTATCAAGTTTTGGTCAAGATCACTTGCGTCAATTATGTTAAAATCAATAAAAAAACAAATTTCTTAATAACAAAAAAAAAACAGGGTAAGTATATTTAGTCTATAGCAAGCGTGAGATAATGGGCAAACATGTGTTGCATACAAGTATGTCCATCCAACATCGACTTCATGAATTAGGTAAAGCTCTGGGCCAAGTTGTTCAAAAGGTGATTAGGCTAATCACATTTTAACATTTTTTTTTTCAAATCCTGATATTATAATTTCTAATAGAGCTGACTTGACAAAACTTTATGAAATTCTGTAATTCTTAATTCTCTTCCAACTGGAATAATTTAAAGATGACATACTCACAGGTTTTGCAACAAATGAGAAAAGAAATGTTCACTAATCAAGTGATTAAGCTAATCAACTTTTGAACAACTGGGCACTGATGTGTAATGTATAAAGCATAAGACAACGTACGATCGCTATGGTTGATTTGTTTCCGATAACAAAGTATCGATTTGATTGACGAGGGGAGACAACTCCTGCTTAATATCATACATTATATAAATTGAAATGTGGCTACATTGGATTCAGTAATAATTTACATAATATTAACATGCAAAGAGTAAAATAAGATATACATAACCGATGATAATATAGGACAACAGCAGATAGTCGTAATGTAACACCAAAACAATGCATATCAAAGGATTGCTTACCTAACATTTTAACGTGTCAATCTTTGTGTTGGAGCCATCAGCTTATAAAATGTACAGTAAATAAGTTCGTGCCCGGAGCAAGGTCGTGCGAGCCTTTTTTGTGTCGTACAAATTTATAAACCGCACATTATAAGAGGAAATAGTGTAACCTCGTGGTTTGGGGACCGTATATTAAATGAATAGTACCAGTTTGTTATGTTTAAATATAGGGTGAGAGACCTCCATATGCAGGCTAGGGATAATAGTAGCTGTTTTGTCCACATTCAAGTCCAATGCTGAATAGGACACATGTTTCAAAAGAATATTTTTTTAAGATACAATATAAATTTACACCTATACTATTAACAGAGTCCATTTATTGGAAACTATTATAGATTCCAACAAATCTACTGATATATGATGATCTATATATTTGCATGGCATTATTGCATAAAGTGACTTAAGAAATAATTAACGATGATTCGTGTATTGTTGCAGGATATACAACGAGGACGAGGATATTTTGCAATTAAATTAATAACGAAGGCCGCAGGCCTGAATTATTAATTAAAATTGCAAAATATCCGAGTCCGAGTTGTATATCCTGCAACAATACACGAGTCAAAGTTGATTATTTCTATTCTACCATGTACTGTTTAGTTCTGAGATCGACCTCTTTCTAATAGAAAAACAGCAAAGAAACCCCGAGAAAACCTTGTAACTTATTTCTTGAGTATTGCATTATTTGTTGATGAAATATACAGGCAATACAGTACTACGATCAAAAGCATCAATCATATGGCATTGATTTTGAAAATTTAAAAAAAAAGGGATAAAAAAAAAAGAAAAAAAAGAAAAAAAGGAGGAAGGGGGGCCTCCGTAGGATTCGAACTCGCGTCGTGATAAAAATATAATTGAAAGACTAACCCATTAGCCCACTCAGCTATAGTAACCAATTTTAAAACGGGTGAATATTAGATATATAAAATTGTAACAGCCGTGACTCACGACCGTGTATTATTGGCACGAGTGTGGGTTATTGGAAAATAATACATGGTTTTAAACCAATAATAACTGGCGTTGCATAGCAAACATGGCAGAATTTTAAATAACCAGACTTTTTATAATTTATTTTTTATTTCCATTTTCATGTACACAAATGTTATCTAATACTGATATAGTATCTCACTCTTACAACTAGCAATGTTATTTCCATACCTCATTATATATTAAAAATATTATCGGACTTGTTGAACCTTTACCCTAGTTAAATTACGTCAAAGAAATAATGTTAACTAATCTACGTTTACAATCTATTGTCAACGTTTGTAACAAGTTTACGACACACGCTTGTCATCTCTGGACTACTACCAAAGCGAGGGGGAGACATTCTCGTCAGGCTAAATGTGATTGTGTGTGTCGTTCTACATGCGAGCGGCGACTTTGGTGACGATGGATGTAATGTAACGACTATGTAATAATGGCAAGTAATGATAGACTTCTAAAAAGTTGAGTAATACAGTAAAAGTAATTCAAGAGTTGTGAGATCGGAGTATTGTATAATTCATATGCTGAAAAAAGAACGCGCGGAATATATATATACTACGTGTCGGAGGGCATTATCGCATTTCCGGTACTATATAAGTCATCAACCCAAAGTGCCAGACAAGATTACCAAAGCCGTGAAAAGTGTCATTTCTGACGGACATGTAGTATTATTCTATTATTATGATTCTTGTATTATGTATTGATATATACCTATATGTTATATGACATTTGGTGAATAAAAAAACTTGAAACTTGAATATAATGTGTAAACTATTTATTGGACAAAATGACAAGTGATCCACATCCGTTACAGTACTTAGTTACCAGAACAATGGCATTGTCCGAGTTAAGAGATAATTGCCAGGTGCCATACAAGCGTCGATGGATCAGATTAGATTACGTTGTCCCTGTAATATTTATAATTCCGTAAGTTTCGCTAAGTAAATGACTCAGCCAGCGATGGCTATGTCATAGCTTCCGAAAGGTATATAGTCCACCCATGATAGCTTGAAATGTTATGGATATTCCATATATTCTTATTATTACAATATTATTATTATTTTAGCCACAGGAAACATTGAACAAATGGAACTGCAGTGTAAAAGTTTATTTTTTTAAAAAAAGCGGCCTATTTCTACATAAACCTTATAGTGGTTATCTCCCCTTTGCCAGTAATATACTGATTGTGTCAATCTTTTTATTGTTTCTCCCAAAAAACATACTAGATTAATTTATTTTCAAATTTGAACAAGTTTTTTAATACGATATATATATCAGTCTTACTGCCTTCTCACGTTTCAGTATGAGTGATGTTTGTTAACTAAAAACTGCATATTTACCTGTATTTTAAGAATTGGTGATTAAGTTTGATTCTTTTCGTGGATAAGTAGTGAATTTTAGAAATGGCTGAAACTCATTAAACTGACAAAGCAGGAAAGGCGGGGTACACTATTATGTGTAATCATCGTTTGTTTTAGCCCATTAACAATAACCAATTGATCTTCTCTGAATTTCATAATTAGAAACTGTGACTAATTAACGCTTCCAAATTTAGCCCATCGCTGATTTAACGCTGCAATAGTATTACAAGGTACACATGTACCTAGTACTGCTGTGTGGGTTCACACTCTAGGTTGTGGTGCTGTTGAGGATGACGTCCATAAATTAGATATTCTCAGCGGGTATAAATGTCGTGTGACGTTTTCTCCTTTATATAACCGACATGGAGAACAACGAGACAATAATCCTTACTAAAATTGATTCCAGGACGGAATGTATCTCCATGGAGACTCGTGAAAAAGTACACGGAGAGTAATGTCATGCAGTAATTCCGTGAGGGCCGGCTTAACTCGCATTTTAAATACAAGAGCTAGGATATAGAGACTATGATACCATTTAACTTTCCAAGGGTGTCCATCAAGGTGCGCCTCTTGAAGCCTTCTATTGTTCATTTATCGGTCGGAAGGCGGATTGTCTCAGAAATAGCGGTAATAGAACCAGTCCAATGGATATCGAATCATTATCGGAACGTGTTATCACCGTAGGTAGTGGACACAGGGATACTTGTTTGATAGAATTGGAATCCAGTAGGAACTGTATAAAGCATTTTTATACTCATTATTCGGAATATTCTTTATTTGTAATTGAATTTTTTTTACCCTCTTTTTTTTTTTTTTTTTTTGTACACACAAACATTACCTCTTGCCCTCTTCTTTTTCGTGCAATCGTTAGATTAGCAACATGTTGATTTTTCTTCATATTTATATAACATTGTCAGTGTTACTTGCTTAGATACGCACGCGCTAAGGTTAGAAAACTAGCAAGTGAGTCAGGCAATATACATGTTTACCACTTTTCGTCATAAAAAACAATATAATTAAAATCTAGATGGTCATTTTCATTACGTTACATGAACATCTAACAATATCCCATAAGGGGTCACGTCAGGGTGACCTTTTCGATGTGTGTATTTCACTTTCAGGGCGAATTGTCAATTTGTCGATGTCATCGAAGCAAAACATTTCGTCACAGCATGTATAAAGCTTTATGCTTTGTAGGACGAAATGACTTGAAACATATTGACAGATTAAGCAAGCTATGCACTCGAGTCATGCTAATTCGGACATGTAGAATTCACTTCCAAGCTTATGGAAGTAGTCATTTGATTGGTTAATCCAAACGGTCACCATGACGTGACCTCCTGTGGGATGTTGTTAGATGTTCATGTAACGTAGTGAAAATGACCATCTTGATTTTAATTAGATTGACAAAAAACAAACAAACAAAAAACTGAAACAAAGCAATTGTATTCTACTTGATTTTATTTCTAAGTAAAAAGTAACAGATATTGGGTAATAAAGTAACTGTATATTTTATGTTTAAACAATCCAACTAGAATTGTACGAATATAGAAATACCTATAATTTATTGATATATAACATACATATTATACAACTAGCAATAATATGTACATTTCGTAATATGTTGCGTTACAATCGATAACAACGACATGCATGGATGATTACCCAAATAAGTGAGGCTGGCATGACATGATAGAACATTAGTATAAAAGATAGTATGATTCTCTAAATAATTATGTATATGATAATATATCACTGGTAATCCGCTCAATCGGTCATAGAAATATATATACTTCGATGTTTGCATGCAACCTGAATTTTACAGATGTAATTTGGTTTGTTTGTTTTTGTTTAACGTCCTATTAACGGTCAGTACCTGGCAACTGCCCCACTTAGGTTTCGAACTCGCAACCCAGAGGTGGAGGGCTAGTGATAAAGTGTCGAGACACCTTAACCACTGGGCCACCGCGGCCCATAATGTAATGTTCAATAACTATATATCATGTCAACAGAACATTTAATTTTTCACTGTTTGTCGCTTAATTTTATGGGATTTTTTTCATGATTATTGTAATGTATTCGTTCCGCAACTCATACTGAAGAACCAGTGGATATAATATTTTTGATAATAAAAATTTAGTCATCTTCTGCTAAAAAAAATGTAAACTGTGAACTTTAACCACATGTCGTCTGTAGAATGTACATGATGACAATAATATCTACTCATGTATTCAATTCAATTTTAAAGGCAGGCGACTTTGTATGAACGAAATACAGCATGAGAGCCGAATTAGGGAATCGGTTCCACCCCTCATCTCGATTCAGATGCGGCCACATGTTATTTATTCAAATGTTTCTATATCTGCACATTTAACAAACATTCAAGCCCACTAACAAAACAATGTCACTGGTTGTAACGTATGAGTCCATCTAAAAGGCAGATACACCAATGTTAATTTTATATGTCCAGTCATAACATCAAATTTGGCCATTTGAGCAAATGATTCAGATCTGTTTACTGTGTATTATCGTAATAAATTCTTAAGCGTAAAATATATTTAAAAAAAAACAAAAAAAAACTGTCGTGATTACCAACTTGGTTGGTTCAAGTGAACATGTAAAGCTTATGCATATGCATACATATATATATATATATATTTATATATTATTGATATACATTAGTCGTATATTTTCTACCTCTCTCTCTGTCTTTCTCTCTCAGACACATCACACACTATTGCATATTGTGTATTATAAAAGCGGGATGCATATAATATAATTATATTTTTCACACCTTGGCTCTTGAATTATCAGACATCGTTCCACTACAGAGTAAGCCTAAACTAAAGTGTATACACTTTCGGATATATCAATTACCGAATGACATACTTAATTAATCAAAATATCGATTCACTCATTAGTGTATTCGCCTGCAGTCTTAAGCATCATGGATCATACAAACAAATTAATAAACTTTGCTTATGCGAAATGGAACATGGTCACATGGAAATAGTTTATGTTTTAATTTGTATTATTATAAGACAAATGTTTTACTTGCCAAATATATGTCCCTGTTGTTTATGTGTACAGAGAATATATTTAGAGATAGACATTATACGCAGTATTACATTGTTAGTTTAGCCCGAGGTATGTGAAGTCCGTGAGGATCATTGTTCTCGACCAGCTTCTGTACCTTCCCCCTGGAGCGGACGATCAGTGTCGCTAGGACAACACAGGCTATTAGCATAACCAAAACAAGCGCAGCCATGGCTATGATTACGATGATGATTTCACTAGATCGGAAACAATCGGGCTCTTTTTCGACTGAAAAATAAAGAGGTAGACTATCAGCGGCATTACTAGGATGTGTCAAGATGATAATTCTTTAGACTATTAATCAAAAGGGCAAAATACCCGAAATGTTCACCAGAAATTAAGATTATATATGGTTTATGATTTCTGCAATTATTAAATTACTTTCTCAAAAATAAGCTTTAGGAAAGTATACGTAAAATACCGAGATCATTTCACACTGTTTACCTAGAAAACTGTAGCTGTAACTGTAGCCATAGCTATACCAATTGACGTGTATGTTATTGTCACTATTTACCTGTAGATATGTGTGCAATTGGCAATAATTACACGCTAAACTATTTGAGAATGAGAATAGTTATGAATAGAACTATATATAATTGTCGATTATAAACCAACAGAATCGAGATTAACTGTCAATATTTACCAATTTCTTTATTGGGTAGGACGATTGGCTCCTCAAGTATTGTGAACAAACCGGACACTGTCTGTTCGTCCGTGCTGTTGTTGTGGTCATCGGCACTACGCCGCCTTCTGGACACATCTTGGCCGTTACAGTCTGGCTATATAAACAAGACAATACCGGCGGTTGTATATAAACATATCTCGTACATAAAGCTTATCGACAAAATAATGCCTAATATGTCATGTATATAACAACTAAATCACTGTATAACACTGAATGTTAGACCATAAATTAAAATGTATTTGTATCACAGTGCTGACATAACATATAGTTACTACTTAATTATAGAACAGATCGAAAAAACGTTCGAATTTACTGACAAAACATTAATTAAGTCTTAGCTAACACTCGGATGTTTTGTACGCTATGAATTGCTCGGTTTTATATAACGTGGATCATTTCGCGGAAACAATTTTTTTTTCTGTTCAACAAGATATTCCGATAACGAGATTCGAAGTTGATGACATTATTACTTACAATAGCACAGGCAGCTTCATCCACGGCCTTACATATCTTCACCACGCATTGAATGAACACTTGTTTGGACTCGTAAAACCGAAAACCAAGCATGTGGAGGGCCGCGGCGGGGATTGGAGCGGGGAAATCTGGGGGAGTGTAGTCCATCTTCACTTGGCCAGGAGGATCCTGCATCACCAGATTTCCATCTGCGGTTGGACACCTTAAACATGGTAATACAATCATGGTACACACGCATAAGTATGGTAAAATTTGTTTTGCTGAAACAGGTCAAAGTCCTTCAGTTCTTTTATGAATTGTGTTCAGATAATGCATTTGGTATTAAAAACCTCTATCTTATTTAGGTTAGTTACATGCAATCTAGAGCAATGACTCTATCACGCCTCCCTGATAAAACAATGATACACATTGATAGTTATTGGATTTTATAAGTACATAGATAAAATGAATGTGTGACCTTAAACATATTGTATTTCAAAATCCTAGCATCACGTTTAAGGTAGCTTTTCTCAGTTAACATAATCGTTTTCCTCATAGTGATCGATATTGCCATCAGTGACAAAGCTTAGTGATGAAATTCGTTCCCTTCGTGTTACATGTTACGGGTTGAAAACTGAAACATTCAGGTTTACGGACATGATTTTGACGAATTTGGAGAACTTTCATAATCAATATCAATATTGACGGAAAATGATATCTTGATGTATGTTCTATAAAACAAATATATATAAAATGTGTGTGTGTTTTTGTTATTTGTTTTTATTATTATTTTCACAAGCGTATGCCAAAAACCTACGCATTTTCCAAGAGAACCACCTCAGTTTGAGTCCCCTCCTCGCCGTTATTGGCAACGCATTTCTCCAGTAGAAGGGCGGTATATACTGAAACATAAATATTACCCTGAAGCAAGGACCATATGGTTCAACTTCAATGTAGGGGAACTATACGTCGCATATACCAGCATTATGCATAAGTTACTACATGTATATTGAAACTTTCTTTGTGCAGGGATTCATATTCGTGTTTCATGTTAAGAATTATTGAATTATTAACATTGTAAGAAAGTAAGAACAGACAAAGGATTATAATTTTAGGATATCAATTAGAATTGTTTCGAATACTTATACACACGTTTTTTTGGATAAACAGCTTTCAGCTCAACAGATCATACACAAATATCAGAAACACAGCAAAATGATGGAAGATCTGACATACGAATTACATGTGAATTGTATTCGGTCTCCGACGAAACATTCGTCTGTTTTAGAAATAACAATTGCAGCATAAACCATTGAATCGTTTCAATGCGGATTAATTCTATATTACCCATTCAACATGTTTGATATTTATAGATAAGCTGTAAATAAGAACTCGTCATACCGTCTGTTGAAGTGAGATAAACCATGTTGGTGAATTTCTCGCCAACGTAGAGAGCTCGTTCGAGTACGTTCTGTTTTTCGTCGAGGAAGTGGAATCGAACAGGTGAATATGTCTTTTTCTGCTCATTCCTCGTCAAGTTTCCTCTATAGACAAATGAAAGTAAATAACATGCCCATAACGCATAACATTTTTGATAGTGTTCTTCAAACATTTACAAAGAAGATGGTACCAATATACTATGAAATAAACTGGGGTTTTTTTTTTGTTTTTTTTTTAATTTGATAAAAAATAAAAATGTGATCTGTATTTGCCTCCTTTCATCATCTTTTGAAAAATAATCAGTATCATTTAAAGATTTAAAAGTCATAACTAACCGCATAGCATTTGTTTTTACTAGTTTACAGGCTACACAGGTTTAATGGTATATTCAGTAATTTAACGCTATAACGTATTGCTCAATGTTAACCGAGATATCCGCAGTCATGTACCGTTGGTTGACGGAACTGTCGAGGTCAGCCTCCATAGAGACATTCGATGCGGGATGAGTACAGTTGAATGTGATGATACGATCGTTTCTAGTCTGGATAAAGGAGTGAAATCCCACTACAACGTCTGTAATGTAGGTTATGTCCCCGGTCTGAAATATAACATTATTATTGTAAATGTAATTATCTCCCTTTTGGCTCCTATGATAAAATGGATCGTGCATTTATTGATCGTCTTTATTGATTAACCGACAAATCATTTAACTCTTCCTATGTGTTTACATCTGTGGAAAAAAAAAAATATTCGACTCAATACCAAGAAGATATCATTCTTAAGCAAGTTTAAAAGGTATATGAAAATGTTTCACAGAAAGCATTTTAGAATTTGACCAAAGTTCATTAACAAAGATTTTATTTCAAACAAACGTTGTTGTTTCATTTTTGTTTTTTGTTTTTGTTGTTGTTTCCTTTTTTTTTTTTTTTTTTCTTTTTTTTCTAAGCAATATATAACATACTAATGAAACCAACGAGTTTATAACGCTGTAAGTGAAGTATTCCTATAAGTTATGGAATCTTCTTAATTTGGGAAGGTTGATTTAACCAAAGCCACGAAAAGTGATAAAACAAAAGACAAAACAAATAAAAGAAACTTTATGAAACCAGACTATAAGGTATTCTTAATATTAATAGGGATTAGTTATGATTTATGAATTCAATAAATATGTCATGTCCTGATTTCCTTTAGGCAATGAACAGTGGTTTTAATGTTTTCATTGTCGACTCGGACGATATGGCAGCAAGATGTATGGTGGGCAAACAGCATAGTAACCCGTAGGATTATGTTGAAGAACTTTTGCTTAAAATAAGTAACAATTCTCGAAAACAGTACTGCACTGAATGCTTACGATATATATGTTTAGAAAAGTACGTCAAAATATTATCATAACATCATTAAAATCCCAATGCTCATTTTTCACCACGATAATCATGATATCCATTAATAGCTACGTTACTTTCAGCTTTTTTAAACGTTTCAATCTTGAAAAAATCAATTTCCATAAACATTAATGAAGACTTTTTTGAAAGTCTCATGTGATTAATATCTTAAATAAAGAATAAACTTGTCTTCAAATTATATGATGGAAATTTTTTTGAAAATTAATTCAGTGTTCGCTGACAACTTGTCAAATGCAAACTCTTCCTCGTCTGCATCGTTGCAACTTTTTGCAAAATAGAAATATTATATAGTAATGATATTAACACAATCACAATGTACATAAAATAACAACTATCCCTGACCTCGCGGTCACGATATATTGTGTTTGAGGTCTAAGGTTTTCGCTAAAATGCGAGTTTTTCGGTAATACATAATAATATGGAAGTATTTAATAAATAACAAACAAAGGCATGCACAAATAGATATGCACATTAAGAAGTAGTGATTTTATAAGAAGAATTTCGTATTTTTTTAGCATAATTGGAGGTTCTGAGAATTTTGGTGGCCCTAAAAAAGGGTTGATTTTTGTTGATTGTGGGCAGGATTGTCTCGCTCAATTTTTTTTAAAAAGGAATAAGCAAATGCTAGATAATTAATTTCAACAATTTTCATTTAACCTCCCAATACAACAATTCAACAAAAGCTACCACCATTTCAAATGTTTAACTCAGGCTGGTGGTCTTACAACACCATGAATCTTTATCAATACCTACCATCGGATAATCCTTAACTTCTGTAGCGGCACATGTCGAATTATCGAATCCTATTGATGACGTAAATTTACGGTAACCGGTCACTTCACTTGTCTCCTCTTGGAACCGACAATCCGACCGAGACATTGCCCCGTAGATGGCGCCACTGAAACCTTCTGGAACCATCATGCTGATTTTCATATCTACGCCGAGGCATTCCCAGGAGTCTATTAGGAAGAAATAAATGCTTATTTTGGGTTTAATAAATGCAAAAAACGATTATATGGAACTTTTTCTATGAAACGTATACAATGAATACATACTGAAAGAAAATATCACTTGTCATGCAAGTAAACAACAAATCATACATTGTGATTTGGTGTTAGTGGTGACAAATGTGTTCATGTTTCACATATATATGCCTTCTCTGTCCATGGATATGTTAATTGTGATATATGTTTTATTTCTTTGGTGCAATATAAGTACGCAGTAGTTTAATACTATATTAACAATTACGTGGTGTAACATGATAAAGCAGTATGTCGTAAATAAACATTGTGATTCATTATGACTGTATATCAGCGATGTGCTCCATTATTATCTAACATTTTAGACAATTGTCTTTTTTTTACATTTGTATCAATTGTTTATCGCCAAATTGTCTTTAAACAGGGCGAGTTGCATTCCTACCATACAGGGATGCATTTTAGAAAGGCATCTGAAAAAAGCACACATACCTCAGCATGGATGCAATATAGAATACCATGGAAATAAATGCTAGTATACATTATTATACATCATACGTTACATCACGCAATATTGTCATTCATTTAAAATCAATTATCAAAACATCCATTTTCATTGTTGGCTTGACAGATTGGATCCCCATCATAAACAAAGCATGACGTATATTGGAGAAATCCTGACAGGAAAATAATGTTATGCATTGTCCTAAAAATCCATTTGTATAATTGGCGCTTCATCATTTATCTTTATCTTTTACCATACTGAAGCGTCATGTACTGTGTTCGTCAGGTGTGAGCATAGACAGTTGTTTTATTACATTCAGTTTTACAACCTCGTCTAAACATGACATTCGCCAATTGTTTGTATTACGATCTTACATACAGTTACAATTTAAACACATCATTGATCCAGTTTTAATTATGATGTACATAAATTAAATTTTACTGCACAACAACTCAACTTCGCTGCAAATTATTTCATTAATGAAAATTAATTAAGTGATGTATCAAGCTTAGTTATATTAAATTAGAGCAAACTTCACAGAGAAGTGAATTATATAATCAATAAACAAATCTTATTTGCATATACATTGGATATTCAGGCTATAATTAGTAACTTCCGAACGGCGTTTTTGTACATTTTAACATAATTTCCCCGACATTCTACAAGCTTATTTAATAAAGTGAAGATATTTATAGCCATAAATTATGTGATTATATACTGTATATACATTGCAATATCATATGAATTAAAATTATTTCAAATTTCTCTGTACCTCTGTACCTGCAAATGTCCTAGGTATTTTAAAGAGTACAAAAACGCAAGTAAGGCTGTTAATAGGAAAACAAGTCTGTTGATTTGCCAAACTTGAAACCAGATAAACAAGTTGCATACAAAATAGACGTAAAGTATCTACCTTAATATACATTAACGTAATGGCCTGTTACAAAAACCATTCATGGATGATTATTTTATTTTTACGATACTCGATATTCAATACCACAATGCTATGTGTATCAACACAAACAATCAGGTTATGAAAACTCAGAGAAAAATATAATTCAATGAGGATTTTCATCAATAATTATAATGATCAGTTGTTAATTCCTTTATGCCAAAAATGCATTGTACCATTTGTCATTACATCAAGATGCATTATGATGTAGTTAGAAGAAACTCCTAATTTTTGAAACATCTTCGATATTCGGATTCCTCAAACATTCCATGTTTACTTGAATTCTTTGAAGCTTCACACAGCACAACATGAACTTGATTTGTCTCTCATTTTGAAAATAGCATGCATTTCACGTGAAGGCCTGATCATGGTGGTATGTTGGCTATATCTTTAACAATATCTATTCAGACTGTATATTAAAACCGTTTTTTTTTTTTTTTGCATGATTGACCCAACTTCCGGAAATATTCTGAAGCTGGAATCATTTACATCAATGTCTGTTCCTTCCTTAATTGCTACTGTAGGAAATCGCAATATTTACATTCGGTTTGTTTTTCTTTTATCAAATAAAGCAGGTAAACATGGAGACATTCTGGTTTAACGTGCCATTGATCACACCAGTATAAGCTTTAATTTAGCAATGCCATCGAAGGAAATATATTTGTTACATTTATAAAGAAATGATTTTATTTATCGAGTAAATTCCATCTGTTATGATTGAAAAATGTCTTTCTACTACAATAAGTAGTTTTTTTATTTAACTCCCATGACTTGAAATGATCATTACAAGAGTTGAATAATATTCAGTTTATACCATACGTGCAAAAAATCTAAATGCGTTTTGATGGGTTGCCAGGTGACCTTTGACGGGGACTATTTTTAATCACGTGGTTTAAGGCATTTTGATTTTACTTACATTAGAGGCCGCTTTACGAGGTTGCGATAATGATTGCACACAAGAAGTAGTGCGCAGTTGTTTTGTTTTCAAATATATATATATATATCCGTGAATTGATTTGAAACAATAAACTTGCTTATTATTTGTTTTGATTTGTAATTAATTGTTATATTTCCATACATTTCCGAAATTGTCAGTTTTGCATATTAATTAGCGTTTCGCTTTAAGTCATATCCTTATATCCTACATGAAATTGTATAGAGAACACACGTTGACACAAAACAGGCCTATAAATCTTCAGAATAGCTTTCCTATTGTGGTAGAAACAGGTCGCACAAGCTCGAGAGTGATGTATATGGTATTTCTTTCATTCTCGATCATTATTTTTCTATAGTTATAAAAACACTCACTAAAGCTCGTGTTTTTGCTTTTGTTTTACTTTTTTGCATAATCAATACATGTTCTTTTGAATGTTAATATAAAATATTAGTGTAAACAAAGTTAAATTGCATTGTATAATTGAATTTAACATATTTATTGATGAACAAATAGGATTATAAGACATAACATCATTGATACTATACATAGTACATATAGTATAATATTGAACATGACTACATTATTACACATGCTTAAACATTATGCATATGTTAACACCGGGTTACAAATACCGTATACAGGACATGCTAATAATAAGTAACATGAGCAAACATTCATGTAAGAATAAACACTATCGGAACCCTTCATCACTATTGATCACATATTTCATCAAATAAAATACAAAAGATTTTACATTGTTTGGTGTTGGGGGCTATAAATACAGGTAATCGTGGAAATATACGCATGCTGGAACCTGTCTGCCGTTTCGTTCTCGCCTTAAATCGGGGATAATCTAGAATTGAAAAAGAATATCGACACCCACGAAAGGGATACGCTTATCTACGTATAAACATGCAAGCATATATAGACATATAAAACAGCAAAATCTCGACAAACTGCTCCTAATTTACGTTGTCACCTCAATATCCTCTAATGTTATTATATTAAAGTTTTTTCTCTCCTTTTTTACCATATTGAATGCATCGTCATGAAGTATCAATTCCTTTTACATCGGAACTTTACAGAAGAAATGTGGCAGTATAACGAGGTTTTACTGTAAATCAAAGCTTGTTAGAGGATATGTTCAACCACTGTTTTAGTTAAACTGAGTTTTTTTTCGTTGTAATCAAAGTAACAATGGGAAATGAAAACTGCAAACACATTGTGCCACGGAAACATCGTAATAGTGAGGGTGTTAAACAACGGGAATAATTGAGACATGGGAACATCATTAATAGTCACGGAGGTAACAAAACGGGAACGGGGGACACAGAAACATCACTGATAGTGAGGGGAGTTAAACAAAAGGGAAAGTAGAGACATGGGAACATCGGCAAAAGTGAGACACCGAATCATCACTACCAACGAGTGGAGTAAAACAACAGGAAGAATGGAAACATGGGAACATTATAAATACCAATAGTAGTTAGTAGAGTTAAACAACGGAAACAGTGGGGAATTGGAACATCACTAATGGCGAGTGAAGTTTAACAAGGGGAACATATAGCGATATTGCAATGACAGAGATTGTGGAAGCGCCAGTCCACAGAAACAACACAAATAAATGTCAACTGTGAGACGATAGTAATTTGAAAATCGTGGAAGAATTGCAACAGCAGATTAACCAAAATTTGTAATAACAAGTTAAAATAAAAACATTAGCCATTACAATAGAAAAACTTCTTCCACTTTCGTAAAATATTTGACGTCTGGACTATTGAAAAATAAGTGGTTGAACATATCCTTTTAACTTTATGTATATATTTGAGCGAACATATATATTTTTGGACAAGCAAGCTGATATTTAATGTAATACATCTCTCAGTATGTCACTGTTTCAGTAAGTGAAAAAAATGTGATTAAGTACAAGACAATGACCGAACACAATGGATGAAATTAACGCACTAGGGTTAACGTACCTATGAACTGATGAGATGAATACAAATGAGGTAATGTTATATATACTATACTGGTGATATGACTAATGCAACTATGAGCTGGTAATATGGAAGGATTCTGATGCTTATATATATATATTAATATCTATCTGCATAAGGGTATATATATATATATATAGTATAGAAATAGTGAAGCGTTGCGGTTATACAAATGATGGATACATGTATACTATCCAGCTGTTAAAAGCATGTTTGTATAACTGACCTGTCTCCATATCACAGGTTGGACCATAGTGGGTCACAGGACAATAACAGCTGTCTGTATTGTGACAGATTCCACCGTTGGTACAGGGGTCATCCACGCAATTTTGGTCGGCTTGAATTAACAAACAATTTACCATACAATTGCTGATCGTCTAGACTGTGACTTTAGATCATACTTATCTATACCATATTTCTCACATGGTTATCCTTCTTAAAATGAGAAACGAAATTTCTTAAGATAAGGTTAAATATTCGTCTGATTTATTTATGTAACATGCACAAATATATCTGATAGATGCTTACCCCAAGACAATTAGATTTTACATTTCAATGAAGTTCTATTAATATCTATCTTGATAAGGGTACCAGCATTTCTTATATCATTCGATTGTTATTACATATATATATATAAGACAACTAAAGATATAAATGCTACGTTAACAGTTCATTGTACGTTTATTGTTGTTAACAAATATGCACATTGTGATTATAAGGCGAATGGTGTAATTATACCCCTATAACACTATTTGTAACTTTTTTTTTTAATTGAAAATATCTCAATTTATAGACAACTGATGTCACATGTCATGAAAATACCAACCAATAGCAACACCACAGTCAAACGATGTATACTCGGGAGAGCATGCGCATGTTCCATCTTGACATGTGCCTCCATTCTTGCATTCATAGCCTCGACGACGACAATTATATGGATTCTCTGCTGTGTTCTGTGCTGACGTGATATCGAGCACTGAAGCGAAAAGAATGTATTTCAAAAATTGTTAATTGAGTTAAATGTACCAACTACGTTAAATCAAATGCGTAAAGTACATAAAAGAAAGTGTTTTTGCGACTATTTAAATAGATATAAACACAATATATATATATATATTAAATAACAACAACAAAAAACAGAAAAAAGGCCTTGCCCTTTCTACCCTCTCAGGCTTCTTCAGGCGGACTATATATATTAACAACTGATACAGCATAGGGTTAATTGTAAATTTCTTAGAAATGTGCGTACGTTAATAATGATAAATACGTATTGTTACTATAAGTCAAGCCGTCTACTTTTGTTTACTAATTTAAGACAATGTAACTTACCAATAAACAAAAACAAAAGGACAGTTCCTATTCGAAACATCGTTAATCTGGAATTAAAAAAGAAGTTCAGATAAAAATATTGTAGTATTCGACAGGCTATCAACATTGAGAACATAATTTGATTCAGTAAGATAAGGTTTGATTTCGCATTTTCTTATTTAATCATGTCAATAACAGTGACGTCACAATATATTCATGTTCAATCCAGCGCCAAATTTGATAGTGTCCGAAGAAGCGTGCTATTTGAAGGACAGTATTCATTTCTATGATGTACTTACAAAAGTAAATCAAATAGTATTTTACTTTGCTGTAATTTGAATTCTAAATGTTAAACTATTTGTGATGGGACTTATTTCTTAATCTTAAGATTTTACTAGAATGAATATTTTATTTTTGAGTTGTGATATCATTGCATGCTTCCAAATGGCCATTGTTTCACTTTCACAGAATGTTACACGCCAGATGACACCAAAAAGACACAACTAACTGACCCGTGATTTGTTAGAATTCCCAGGCAGCTGCCACTATACGCCTATAACACCCAGTGCCTCAGGCTATAACACCCAGTGTAAATATAAGTATTGAACAGTGGTTTTATGTTGTTAGTCGATATGGCAGCAGGATGTATGGTGGGCAAATATATGCTGCCATATCGACTATAACAACATTAAAACCACTGTTCATTGCTTAAATGCCAAACGTATGGTTTAGGAATTGTGTTTGAATGACCATTACAGATATAAAGTAATCCTCCTATACATGGTGGCGTTACATATCGATGTTTCTCATATCTTCAAACACGAACAAACTCGAATTCATAAAGCGAATGGTTTGAGACAATTGAGATCGATATGAAACATGATATGATACACAATAACAAATATGAAAAGAACCGCAGGAATCGTTTTTTCTGTAACATGAAATGCCAGACGGAGAGCGTTTTCCATTAATATCAAGAAATAATTTTCCTGGCTCACTTAACGATCTCCTGAATGTATCGCTGAAAATATATTTATTATCCTGCTTTTCTCAGGAGTGACAATTCCCTTCCGAATCCCGCAATTCTTTGAGGCAAAATTAGGTATCATTATGGTATAGTGTTTCCTACTAAACAGTCGCTTTGTGACTTTGTAGTATCTTTGTTTCCTTAATTACCAAACTAAGTGTCAATAACAAGATTCTAATAAAAAGTAGTCTACCATGAGGGTGTCTTATAGTTACAGTTTACTGTAGGTTAGTAGGTTGTAAAGATCGACTCGCTCGGTGTAGAGTTTGGCAACATGGGTAATTCTTTCATGAATTTACAGTACGTTCCTTTTTAATCTTGTGAATTTTGTGGTCGTAGCAATCAGAGTAATAGGTATGTCGAATGGAACATAAAACAGGTCATAGAAAAGGAGTGTTCAGTAAAGAAGATATAACCATCTACATATATGTTAAGTGTTGTTTTGGGACCAGCATCTCATTTCTGATCATTCTCCGGTAGAAAGTCAGACAGAACCCTAAAACGCCGCTGCAATTTTCCACGTTTATTCGGATCAGAAGACAACAGAGTGATACAAGATGCCTTGTTCTCAACTGGCCCCGAAACTATTCGCGAAAACGTCATTATCCTCCCATTCTGCACATAGAGGATAATATAAGATTTAATCCATAGTGTATCTATGCAGGGTAGAGAGAATCTACATAAGCGATTATGTTATATGGATCCTAATTATCAAAGTCAGTTATTTGATATCACAGCAAAAGTTAGACGAGAGGCATGTAAACTTCTTATCGAGTTTCATAAATTCCATATTTCATAGACACAAGCGTTAAATTCTGTTTACCACATAATTGATAAGAACGTAAATAGTAGTGACTATTATATAATCCAGCAATTATTTTCAATAAATGCTGAGACGAGCACGTTTATCAGGTTAATGTTATTTCGTCCGCATTTTTTTTAACAACTTTAAATCAATCTAAAATCAATTTTCATTACATGTTATCTATCGCAAGGTTATCAATTCTTTTTCACATTTCTAAGTGAACCAGATATTCTTTATAAAGAGTTATCGTGCCTTGTACTTGTTTAATGACATAATTAATATCAACTTTCACCCTTTTTGTGTGTCTAAGATACTTTTATAATAAATTGTTTGTTGATTACCGTTTATAAGTGCAGAAATAACAGAGAAAACCATCTAGTTTGTACCAATCCAATCATTATGTGAAAGTTCTGAGAAATATATCAATCCAATCATTATAAGTGAAAGTTCTGAGAAATATATTTATCACAATTGCTGTCAAATATCATAGATGCATGTAATGATAATGAGATAAATGACACATCAATACAGTCAATAAGCCTGGTATTTTCCCTCACAAAATAAAATGGAAGCATCAAAATTACACTGCAAAAACGAAGAGTCTTCATTTTATCGTAATAATGGTTGTTTCTGTTCCAGCTCTAATAAAAAAATAAATTTGTTGATGAAACAAAATATGCAACGTAGAAGCTGTAAATGCCATTTTGTTCTGAATGGAAATGGAACAATACGACAACTCGCATTATTTTACTTGTCACAGTGTGTATCATGTGTCGGTTATGAAGTATATATAAATATAAAGCACTTTATTTTGAGGAACTAGTATTTGTAATGTGTATTGCATGACTGAGCCGGATGACCGCCTGCCAAGTTAAAGGTCCACGCCCAAAAGATATGCTTAGAAATTTGACTATTTAATTATGTTGGAAACAACTCTTTGGTCGTTTTATGTACTAGTATGAATAGTTGACACAAGCGGATGATGAGTGTTATTGTTAATGAAATAAAAACGTGTCGACCTAGCAGTAGGATTATGAACACCTATATTCAGGTGTTTAACAAACTCGAACCAGTATGTTAGGTTATTGTTATACATAGCTGGTAAATGTGTTATTCACTTTCCATAACACATTCTGCTGGCAAATCGTGTTGAACGACTCCTTATAAAACGTTAATTTTCAGATTAAGGTTCATGACCAGACTTCCAGTAATCATAACTTGCTACTGAAATAGTTTGTACACACACCAGGGTGTTTGCGAGATTAGCTATGGTTTTACCTGTGTTTCTTTAGAAAATGGAACACTCTTGTATTCCAAAAGGCCTACCAACTCTTCCTAATAAACCAAACTAGTTGGTTCGTTTACAGCAAGAATAAGTAGAAGCTTTTTTTTTATCTCAAAACAGGTAACAGGTACGAAATTAAACTTTTCTATGGGTAACCATATGACATTTACAAAGGTACATCTATACTTGAATTCTAAAATACATTTTAGTTTTTAACTTACAGTGTTGCAAACTCACCTACCCTATGTAACAACATACCACTCCAGAGGGGGTAGGTACATGTGTCAATGTTTTTTTGGTATTTATAATCAATACTGAGGTAAAATATTGATAGCAGTACCTTTCAGACAAATTGATAAACAACTTGTTTTATTGTTATAATGATGCTAGTTCCAGAAATGGCTCTTGATTTTTTTTGAAAGGAAATAAGTTTTTCAATTTGATATGCTAATATTGGGCAATGTATTGGATTAGATTAGATTGTAAAAGTGCAAGGTAACCTAGGGTTCATTACGGGTACAGTATACATTTTCAATGGAATCTTACGTAACAACGGTTTTCAATTTCATTGAATACCCGATGCAGTACCTCACCAGCAAAATCCGTTTCGAAGCCAGTATGGTGTCTGCGTTGGAGTATTACAGTGTTACAGGTAAAATAAATCTGAACGGTGACGTGTGGTCATGAACCTTAAGGGTTTTGTAAGAAGACAAATATAATGAATATAGTTTGTTATAATATATATATTACTATATTTCCGGAATACCATGACCATGTTAAAATATGAAATCCTCAGTATTTCTAACATTGTTCAGCAAATCGTTCATTGATCCATCAAAACTGATAAATGAGCTACACATACTTTAAAAATGACAGGGCTGTGCTGTTTGAGCGTTTATTTCCATTCAGACAGACCCCAATAGAAGGTAAAATCCCACAACAGCATTAAACCAAACTTACTAAGATGTAGAGTATGTGTTTTATAAGTAAAAAAAAATACTGAATGATACGATTATCAAGTCTCTGAAGATTTCTACTTCCACTTTGAAGCGTACTGTACTGGTGATGAATAACGTCTACGTAATCTCCTGAAGAAATCACTTTGCTTCATATAACTTTTAGAAATACTGTTTTACATAAACACTAAATGTATTAAATATCATATTACATAGGGTTTCTGAAAATATATGTCCTTCTTTCATTACAGTTTACAAACTCACACCATGGGCCTGTAATTGGAGGAGAGCCTTCTCCAAAACAGGTTGTTTCTGCATAGAGCCGGACATGATTTACGTAACTAGAGTAGCAAAAATTACGAAACAATGCGTGCATCAATTTTCATTATATAACACTCCCCTCCTGACTGTGAAAGTCACCACTTCTATATTAATCGAATACAAGAATACTCAATTGACATAAAACTTAAACTTATCACACATTTAGCAGTTAGTGATCCAAAAGAACCACCAAACCGGTCACAGGTCGAACATATTTCACTCGCTTTTCGTCCTTCATGACGGCGATGTCCACAGAACGGACTTCCCCATCCTCACTTGGAAGCATACAGTCCACTATAGCCATAGGCAGTTCATTGCGAGAGACTTGGTTGTCCTTCATTAAGACAACGTCTTTCTCCTTAATGTCGCGAAGAGCAGTTTTCCATTTACGCCTCAATTGAAGAGTGTGCAATATTCCTTTTTCCGTCGCTTTCAGAATGTATCCGTAAGATGCTGCACATACTTGCACTGACTACGATACATGTTCTTGGTGTTGATGGATAAATCCATGTTGTCTACACGTGCAGATTTCTGGGTAAGGAGCAGACTTGGCGAAAGCACCTCCGGTACCTATGAGTCTCTCCCAGACTCCATCGTGGTGTGAATAAGGAGTATTGAGTATCCACTTAACTTGGATCTGAAGTAAGAAATCCTGAACTGCCTTGTTCTCAGTAAACACCGTAAACGCCTACAACGTTGGTTTGCTCTATCGGACTTTATTTGTTTTACTGGACCTTAAAGTGCCATAAATCTCCTGAAAGCATTTATAAATGAGATAGCTGACAGTTCTTCCAATACCTCAATATGAATGGCTCTGACCACCAAACAAGTAAGCAAAATGGCCAAATGCTTCAAATTTGCATGTCCGAAACGCGTACGCATAGACACAGTTTCACATGAACAAAAGGTGTCGATCCCAGCGAAGGTGAAAGGAGCAGCTATCTGAATCCTACCTGTTGGTAAACCAGCCATCTTCTATAGAGAGGTCTTTCCTCGCAGCTTCCTACATTTGAATCTCTTATGCAAAATGGATAAAATTAGCCTCTTTCCTCCGACGATGCAGAAGCCGCCTGATCTGACAGCTCCCTCGGTAATGTGCCTTCCTTGGTGCTGCACCTTCTCGTGTAAATGTTGGATAAGAAGCACTGCAAGATGATGTCCTTTAGGGACAATGATTGGATTGGTGTCGGTCACAATCGGTTTCGGTGTGTTAAGTCTACCACCAAATCTCATGATTCCCTTCGAGTCAAGGATCGGACAAAGAGGCAAAAGAGGACTGTTCACTGGAAGTTCCTTGCCTTGTTGTAGACATTGAATATCTTGGCGGTACAATTTCCTGCTGGACACTGCGAATAATGATGCATTCTGCCTCTTGCAAGGCTTCCGCCTTGTCAAATTGGAAAAGCTTCATTTTTATTCAAAAATCGGCGTCACAGAAAGTGCTTTATGAAGATTATTCTCTTTCCTTAACACATGCTGCTGCAAATCGTGTTAACTGAGGGTATTGTTAGAAGACAAGTAGAACTAATATAGTTTATAAAAATATACGTTTTACTATATTTTCGGAATACCATGACCATGTTAAATTATGAAATCCTCAGCATTTCTAACATTGTTCAGCAAATCGTTCACTGATCAATCAAAAATTATACATGAGCTACACATACCTTAAAATGAAAGGGCCGTAAATATAGATATGCCCAAGGGAGCCTTGTCAATGATAAGGATAATATTGCATGAAAAGTAATACTGCATTATTGAAGATAAATCGCCTACAGACATGTACCACAATATTTCTCTAAAATTGGTCAAAGCCATTCACAATTATAATGTTTCTAAATAAGTGCTGGTCTGCTTGATATTGCTGTGTTTGCTAAATAATAGTGAACCGATTTTCGAAGTACAATAAAAATATTCAAAAACAAGGTTACGCCCTAAAACTTTCTAGACCACAAGTATATTCACTGGGTCACGATAGCCATGAGTTACAGCAGCCATTACTATATTAGCCCATCTAAGTTTTGACATCAATATAATATACGGCCAATTCATAATGTTCCAAAGTGACAGACATTAAATGTCAAATAAGCCTGATCTTATAAACACGAGTTGTTTCAACCTGAATCTTTCCGGTAATGTTGTTAAGTCCCTAAATTTCATCACCGACACTATTTATGACTTGTTGCTTTTAAAAACAAATGTTAATCAGATATGCCCTAATGAGCATGGAGTCGAGAACAACGCATAAGCTGCTAGCCTATATATATTCGACTACGACCTTAGGAAACAAGGAAATTTACAACATAGAAAGTGATGCTTGCAATACACCTATTGTAAAATATTCATTTCTGTTAAGTCAAAATTCCATTTAGCCAGCCTTAAATACCTACATAACTTTTCTGATTAGTTATTCTAGTGCTTGCACTAAACGGTTCCATTGTCAACATAAAATATTTGGGGGGATTTACAATGAAACATTTGTCATATTAAGTTACCTGTATAATGAATCTGGCGAGATAGGTATTCGAGTCCTGAAAGTATCCAGCACTCGGTAAATAATACTCGAACTCGGAGATATGCTCAACGTGTGTATTTTGTTACTAACGGAAGTAGAAAAAGAAAGATGTGGAAGACACTAAAAGCATGTCCTGGAACGATCCCTACGACAATAGCATGACAGATACATTGTACATAACATTTCAAAGAAACAAATAAAAAACGCTCCATAAAAAACAACTGAAAATAATACAGCAATCATAATTCTACGTTTGTCTTCATATTGCACAAGGAAATAGAATCTTTATAAATGAAATCATGATATCGAACACAACATCTTCCCGTGGTATTAGTCAAACATCTGTTGAAATATGTCAAGACAAGGTAATAATGAGAAGCAGTCCATGAATATGGGATCAAATGGGAGAGTCTCATCCCTGTCACCACACTTAAATGACGAAGTCGTACAGATAGGACTCAATCAACCTTATACAACCTACCCCGTGTTCGTGTTATTAAACAAAATATAACTATAATTCAGTCCGGTTGTTACAATTGGATCGACATAGGCACCGGCCGCGGTGGCCGAGTGGTTAAGGTGTCCCGACACTTTATCACTAGCCCTCCACCTCTGGGCTGCGAGTTCGAAACCTACGTGGGGCAGTTGCCAGGTACTGAGTGTAGGCCGGTGTTTTTTCTCCTGGTACTCCGGCTTTCCTCCATCTCCAAAACCTGGCACGTCCTTAAATGACCCTGGCTGTTAATAGGACGTTAAGCAAAAACAAACCAAACCAAACAAACCAAAGGTTGTTATCATTTGAATCGACAGAGGCACCTCCTAAGCAGGAAGAATAGTATGAACACAACTGAATTGATTGTTTACCTATTGAACAATACGTATTTAACATTGCCTATTTTAAAAGACCTGCTTACTCCATCTTTTAATACAATAGTTTAACTATCAGTTGATTCTATCATTTTGCTAGAAGTTTCGAGCCAATTCCATGCCTGCCTACATTATGTGATACGGTCATGCTACTTTAAATTTATGGCTCTATAAAAAAAACATTCAACTCTATAACGGTCCGACCACAACTCACGCCCACCATTGCTATATGTCTGCCAGGCAGACGGGCGGGGCACATAGCGTTTTATACACATAATCGCTCAGACACCTTACTGCCGTGCGTAACCTCTAGACTCATTAAGTATGCATATATTATCATAATTAATGCGTCCATTTATCTTTTGATGGCTTAATTTGTTAAAAGCTGAAGTCAATACGCCGTCATTTTGACAAGTAGTATCATTGGAATGCAGTTGTCTTAAACATGTGGGTCAACAATTTTTGATATATCACTTTTTTATTGTTTCGTTATAACCACGGGTTAATAAAAGGCGATCAGGTAGAAATGTAAAAACATTCGTTTGTTGACAACTAGTGTATCAATGTATAAAAAACGGACGTTTATGATGATATTAAACATACAAAAAAATACATTATGTAACTAAAAGCAAGGATGATAACCTTCCACGGAGTATGGGTTAGCGTTATGGTGTAGAACACCATATATCACTTAAACAGAAGACCTCCCGTGTTAGACAATCCTTTATTTCTCCATGTCACGTGTCATTTAACTGTCAAATTATGTATTGGTAAAACATAATGGTGCTGAAATCTGTTATAGCCCCAATTATTACACCCACAAATTTATAATTATCTTGTTTCGCTCTCCAAATCACACACGGTCTCAGTTGACGCAGTAAAAACATGTTAACAGTAACCGGAATAGAAATCCTTATTGATATGAGGGTTTTTAAAAAAGAAATTTAAAACATGGTGATAATTCGGGTTTGTGAGAGGGTAAGATGTTGTACGTTAACTGTTCTATTTTGTGAGAAGTTATATCATGGTAATATATCGGGTTTGTGAGAGAGGGTAAGATGTTGTACGTTAACTGTTCTATTTTGTGAGAAGTTATATCATTGTAATATATCGGGTTTGTGAGAGGGTAAGATGTTGTACGTTAGCTGTTCTATTTTGTGAGAAGTTGTATCATGGTAATATATCGGGTTTGTGAGAGAGGGTAAGATGTACGTTAACTGTTCTATTTTGTGAGAAGTTATATCATGGTAATATATCGGGTTTGTGAGAGAGGGTAAGATGTTGTACGTTAACTGTTCTATTTTGTGAGAAGATATATCATGGTAATATATCGGGTTTGTGAGAGAGGGTAAGATGTTGTACGTTAACTGTTCTATTTTGTGAGAAGATATATCATGGTAATATATCGGGTTTGTGAGAGGGTAAGATGTTGTACGTTAACTGTTCTATTTTGTGAGAAGTTATATCATGGTAATATATTGGGTTTGTGAGAGAGGGTAGGATGTTGTACGTGAACTGTTCTATTTTGTGAGAAGTCATATCATGGTAATATATCGGGTTTGTGAGAGAGGGCAAGATGTCGTACGTTAACTTTCTATTTTGTGAGAAGTTATATCATGGTAATATATTGGGTTTGTGAGAGGGTAAGATGTTGTACGTTAACTGTTCTATTTTGTGAGAAGTTATATCATGGTAATATATTGGGTTTGTGAGAGAGGGTAGGATGTTGTACGTGAACTGTTTTATTTTGTGAGAAGTTATATCATGGTAATATATCGGGTTTGTGAGAGAGGGTAAGATGTTGTACGTTAACCGTTCTATTTTGTGAGATGTTATATCATGGTAATATATCGGGTTTGTGAGAGAGGGTAAACAGTCCTGTATTGATAGCAAGATAAGCAAATACACTGATTATGATTTACTATCGCATCGTTTTCTTTAAGTTTAAATATTGTTTACATAAAAATTCAAAACTATTTTGATAAATACAAAATTTAGCAGTACACAAACATGTAACTATATAGATTAAAAAGTACTGCATCAACACAAAAGCGGCAATACAAATCATATTTGCTAACGATTAAACTTGTTAAATAACGGTCGACTGTCATGAGTTATGACATCTTTTAGAAGAAGAAATATCATCGTAACTAAAATCTTACTTTCGGCTAATGTTAATTAGAATTACAGCTCTACAACATATGTGCGATTATCGTCAGCTCGTTTCAGAGTACACAAACAAGAAACACCGTTTATGTTGACATTTGCATCATATTACAGGTATACAATATACATCAAATAAGAAAAAATGCACATTTTGTCCATGTTGACCTCACATATCATCGAAACCACACTGAATCAATATGTCATTATCTGTTTTTTGTAACTACATAAGGACACGCTATACGCTTATTCCAAAGTTCGAAACTATTGTCATATCAAGCGTTTGTTAAAAAATGAAAATGGTAGGTTTCGTCTGTGATACATGGACAAACATGGTCCGAGGTAAAAAAAAAAAAAATTAGATAAAAATAGCGGTTATGCATGATGCAAAACCAAGAACACAAAACTTCTGCTTTATCGACGGACCGGCTAGACATCAGACTTCCTTAACGTTTTTTTAGCAATAGTGTAAGGCCATACTAATAAATTTAAGCAAGAATATAAATCTATCCTCCTCAGTAATGAAATATGTATTTAATGGCTAAATTGAAAAATGGTAATGATAATCAAATCTGCATCGAACGACTCAATTTATGATATAGTCATACTGATGATATATGTATCCAGAGACTCAATTAAAAAAATATATAATGATGACGTAATTAAGTTTGGACGAAATTGAATTCGATTGCCCATAGACTTAATTAGCCGGTACATTATATTGATAATTTAGCATTTAAATTAAAATATAATAAGGTGAACGTTCGACTTACCGCTTTGTTCTTTATAATGGTTGTCACGTGTTGTAGAGAAATTAAACTATAATTATTTTTCATCCGAACGTCCGTATTTTATTACAAAATGATACCCCAAAGTATTTAGAGAATCTAATAAAACAACATTCCCATAATTCATATACACTGTAAGTATAATATATTCCATTGGTAATTAAGGAAGTTACACTTTGTAAATTACCATAGACAGTATTATATTTATAGGCGATGTCATGTAATATATTAGGCGAAATCAACATAGCGACATTTGACTGGCAAGGAACGGTCAGAGGGCACGTGACACCGAAAACCTGTCATCGCAATAGGACACGACATCATAATAATTTAGGTTAGTCCCCTTTCTCTTACCATTCATGACCAATGACCTACAGGTAATGACCCATGATCTCTGACCCATGACCCATAGATTATGAACGAAAGATACATGAACTGTGGTAATTGACGTATGACCATGTTCCCTAACTCTAAAACATATACCACCTGTTCCAGATGCCTTTGATCGTAATGTGATGAACACATGATTAAGCACAATGATTGTGCTGTTATAATTAAACTAATTAGTCAATAAAGTGTCTAAATCGATCATATTGTTTTGATGAGTTGTCAGAAACCATGGTCTAATTAGGATAAAATATATTGCTATAGTAAACCATCAATATTATCAGCACCGTGACTTAACGAAAATTCCTACTTAAATTTTCGTCAAGGCCGAAGAAAATGCCCCTTTTACAAATGCAATAAAGGTTTACCAACGATTGTACAAAATCAACTCAGCAGACTACTACATTTCAATTCAAATTAAGAAGTTGGCTGTCTGAGAGTCAATATGGAGTAAACTTCATTACAAAGCTCCGTCTAAGACTCATCCGTCTTAATAACGACCTAAAGTTTTGACACGAGTCGGCAGAGCAAAAAACTCACAGAATAGGACGAAAAAAATGTCATAAAATCTTGATAGGGGAGCAATAATCATATAATGCAATTACTTTCATAATTTCAAATATCTTATTTCAAAGTACGAATGTGCATATTTTTAAAATTGCCACGTTTCAAATCAATTAAAAGTACGTTGTTGTTTTGGGATTTTATCGACAAATACATCAAGGAATACCAAATACAACATACAATTGATTTAGTAAACAAACAATATCTACACACAAGAACAGACTGCTATCTTACCAATCGATACAAAATGAAAACCTAGTTATCATTTACCAAATGGACAAAACACTAGCAAACATAAACAAGTCACAAAATAAAATGCTCCACTACAGGCAGATGGTTTAACCGAGGCATAACATCATTTACACATAAATGTTTGAGCTTAAATAAAAACACATACGTCATACAAAATCGTAATTTAGAAAATTGCTTAGGAAATACATCATTTATACGTAATTAGCTATCATTACAATCCTTTTCTGGTGATTAACGTGGATATGAACATGTGTTTAATTAAAATGTATAATTTATTTCTTTAAGTTTGATGTACCTATAATAATAAAAAGTGCATGCGTACAGATGATAATGGAAGAGAATAGGGGTTCTCCCATGCCACCTTGGCGACAAGTAAGCGAATTTATGACATGATTTACGTCGAGGAACTATCGTAGTGCTCGGTTTCAAAACACTATATACAATTAAGACAAAAATTTAACATTATCAATCAATAATATTGATATATAATATTTTAATCTTCTAACAAATGTATAGGTACAAGTTATTACAACTTTCGTATGCCTTCTCCGAATATACATTTACCCATAGAAGAGAGTTGACACAAGGGACATTCACACATAGACGACTAGTGACACAATTAAACAAAAGGCATATTTTTTAAAATAACCGGGATATTTGCACGAATATGATCTTTTGCTTTTGCATCAGATTTAAAAGTTACACCTCGTTGTTGATGGTGATCAGTAAAGTTTAAGGCTTTCAAATCAAATATTCAAATATTAATCAAAATCTTCATCAATTTTTACAGAACTAAGTGGTAAATAACACATCTTATCAGCATTAACCGTAACTAAGCATGTTTTAGCCTGTGCATTTAACGTATCTAGAGCCCTATTCAATATTTATTGGATTTCAAGACGAGAAGATGGTGACTTAATAGTGAAGTTTCGTCTTCAAATAGACGAGATGCAGATTAAAAAGTATCAACAACACCATTAGATTAATCAAAACAAAAGTGGTCAAAGAGTTGAGCCTTGTGGTACGTCTACTTTAATGAGACTGACAAAAGAATAAGAATAATTCAAAATATATTTTCGTATCTTGGAGTTGAATAATTTTCTAGTCAAGAATACAATTCATCTGAAATAACATTCGATTTAAATTTAACCAACAAACACCTGTGTCGAACGCTATCAAAAGCTTTGAAAATATCACAAAAAGTACAAATGTATGTTTTTTCAGTACATTTATGACGAGAAATATCAATAAGTTGGTAAACTGCCATGCATAAAACCCGATTTGTAAAAAGGAATATGAAATAATTATACAAGTGTTTATATATCACTCATTCAGACACTTTTTCAACAGTGGATAGTAGAGAAATCGGTCTGTCGTTAGAGGAAGAATATCCCTCACCATTTTAAAATAAAGACATGACATTAGCTAATGTCCATGTATTTGGATAAACACCTGTCCTTTAAGACTTACTAAGTGAAATTCCGAGAAGAATGCAAAAGGTGTATGATGTATAACGTAACATGTGATGGCTGATAGCATCCCGCCCGAGGCCTTGTCAAAAATAAGTATTCTCAGCACATAAACTATTTCGGTAGCAATGGCCCTTATAAAATTAATCCGCATTTAAACATGTGGCTTTCCGTATTTATCGTTAGACATAAAATATGCCTTCCCGATACAGGAAATGTTGGAGTTTTTAGATTCATCGAAAGGTTCATTAGCAACTTAACGAAGTAACGACATAATCAATGTCTATTATTTCTTATACTTTTCTGCCATATACCCTCCGTTCCTGTTTAAATTGGTTATTTCCATATATAATAATTTAATAACTTTAATAATTAAACTCATGAAAATTTCCATAGTACTTATTTCATGAATCAACAATCGACGGCATGTTTGTCACTTTCGAGAAAATAACATGGCATCATTTTAATGGGAGTTCGGTATTGTTATTGGATATACATATATCGTTTTTACATAACGGTGCAAGATCCTTGGTGTTTACTAAACCATTGAGACCGCCAAAGGAACTTATTAGACTGGTTTCTTTCGTTATCGTATATGAAATGTTTGGACACTTAATGGCGTCTGTCGAATATACCACCTGATTTATCACCGGAAGGCCTGCATATTCAATGGGTTGGCGCTAAAATATCCATACTGTAGGAGTTGGACGTTATAGGGGTTTGAATAGCATCCATTGAAAATGATACCCATACCGTCATTTTTAAATACCTATGAGTGGCGTTAAAGCAGCGTGATATTGTCAGATACACCTGGGTTGTCACGATATCTCCGGTTCTCGTGAGACTTATCTACATGTGTTGTATACAGTAGCGTTACAACTAGTAAATATAGAGTAAAATCAATAACCATGTTATCACACTTGTCTATGTATTAGTGTAGGAGAGGCGTTATATTTTTTTCCTAAATTAGTCGTAACTGATAAGTCATATCCAGACAAAAATACCCATGTCTTACTATTTGTATCACCATCCCTCCGCCAGAGAGGTGAATGCCATGTGAACATGCCATTAGTTGTGGAAGTTTTAATGAGATTCAAGGTATAACTGAGTTTTGAGTTGTGATAAAGTATTCCCAGTTTTAATTTATATTGTATAATGTAAGTGAGAGTGATCTTGCACCACTATGAAAACAATTCACATCTCTTCCCACCGAGCGATGAAGTACCCACCTGGCCTATATGTCCCGCATTAGGAAATACTTCACTAAGCATTAAGAATCAAAGTAATTCCATTGTTTTGTTTAATGGTAGTAAGGATTGCCAAGGACTGTATACTGTTCAATCAATATACCCTATAGTGTCTTTAAATCCCAATTCTTTCTTCATAAGTGACACGCAAATTGCGTTCAAACTACCGACGTTAAATGTGAGAACATGAAAGCCCTTAAGTACAATGATAGCAACACTACTCCCACCTAGTCTAGAACAGGCCACATGTCTGCAGAAACAGAGATAGACATTTAAACATCAGAACATGCGTCTTATAAATAATTTGTTGCTTGATAGGCAGCAGATTTATGTTCCATACAAAATATAAGATAATTAACGATTACCAAAATGACTAGTTAGCTGAAAGTTAAATTTTTAATGATCCTGGCAAGCCATTACGTTCGAGTGGCTTATTGTAAAAAGAATGAGTAATGGAAAATGCCCTGCCCACACTAGGACTTAAGCCAGTGATCGTCCCTTTAAAAGTCCCCCTAGCTTGAGGTTACCTTATTTACGCTCTCAACTATATAACCACATTAGAAATAGACATTTTAAGGAAGTAGATATGTATATTTGATAAGACTAAAAGTGTCCATATTATACAGATGTATGTATGTATGTATGTATGTATGTACATTTGTATGTATGTATGTATGTATGTATGTATGTATGTATGTGAAAGGGTGTGAGGATGTGCAATAGATTGTTGTAAAACAATGATGAGGATGAGGATTTATTTTGATGATATGATTATATTGATGCTAGAATAGATGATGTATGAATGTGAGGTGACTGATGATGATACATGTATATGAAGATGAGGAGAATGATGAGGATAATACTGTCACCGAATATGAATGAGATGAGTCAGTTGGAATGAAAGTGTCTTTTATGTATAAATGTATATTAAATGCTTTCAAAAATAAAAAATAAATATATAAAAAAAGACTAAAAGTGTAGTTCCTGCTGTTAATACGAAATATGAGGATAACGCTGATCAGAAACATGACAGAATTTTGCTGTGTTGCAACATCCTCATTCGAAGCAAAACGTTAGAGAGAAGGGCGACAAGACAAAACGATTTACATAACACTTTAAACAAATATACTTAGATACCTATACTTAGATATACTTAGATACTTATACTTAGATATACTTAGATGGATGTACGTAATATACTTAGATACTTATACTTAGATATACTTAGATACTTATACTTAGATATACTTAGATGGATGTACGTAATATACTTAGATACCTATACTTAGATATACTTAGATACTTATACTTAGATATACCTAGATACCTATACTTAGATATACCTAGATACTTATACTTAGATATACTTAATTACGTATACTTAGATATACTTATATACTTATACTTAGATATACTTAGATACTTATACTTAGATATACCTAGATACCTATACTTAGATATACCTAGATACCTATACTTAGATATACCTAGATACCTATACTTAGATATACTTAGATACTTATACTTAGATATACCTAGATACTTATACTTAGATATACTTAGATACGTATACTTAGTTATACTTAGATACTTATACTTAGATATACTTAGATACCTATACTTAGTTATACTTAGATATACCTAGATACGTATACTTAGATATACCTAGATACTTATACTTCTATCTACTTAGATACCTATACCTAGATATACCTAGATACTTATACTTAGATATACCTAGATACTTATACTTAGATATACTTAGATACTTATATTTAGATATACCTAGATACCTATACTTAGATATACTTATATACTTATACTTAGATATACTTAGATACTTATACTTAGATATACCTAGATACTTATACTTAGAATATACCTAGATACTTATACTTAGATATACTTAGATACTTATACTTAGAATATACCTAGATACCTATACTTAGATATACCTAGATACTTATACTTAGATATACTTAGATACTTATACTTAGATATACCTAGATACCTATACTTAGATATACCTAGATACTTATACTTAGATATACTTAGATACCTATACTTAGTTATACTTAGATACCTATACTTAGATATACTTAGATACCTATACTTAGATATACCTAGATACCTATACTTAGATATACCTAGATACCTACACTGTATACTTAGATATACCTAGATACCTATACTTAGATATACCTAGATACTTATACTTAGATATACCTAGATACGTATACTTAGATATACTTAGATACCTATACTTAGATATACCTAGATACCTATACTTAGATATACTATAAGATACACTTATACTTAGAACTTATACTTAGTATACTTTATTAATACCTAGATATACCTAGATACCTATACTTAGATATACCTAGATACCTACACTGTATACTTAGATATACCTAGATACCTATACTTAGATATACCTAGATACTTATACTTAGATATACCTAGATACTTATACTTAGATATACCTAGATACTTATACTTAGATATACTTAGATACTGTATACTAGATATACTAGATACCTATCTGTAGATATACTTAGATACTATACTTAGATATACTTAGACCTATACTAGATATACCTATATACTTATCTTATATATACTTAGATACCTATACTTAGAATACTTAGATACTTATACTTAGATATACCTAGATACGTATACTTAGATATACCTAGATACTTATACTTAGATATACTAGATACCCTATACTTAGATATACCTAGATACCTACACTGTATACTTAGATATACCTAGATACCTATACTTAGATATACCTAGATACTTATACTTAGATATACCTAGATACCTATACTTAGATATACTTAGATACTTATACTTAGATATACCTAGATACCTATACTTAGATATACCTAGATACTTATACTTAGATATACTTAGATACTTATACCTAGATATACCTAGATACTTATATTTAGATATACTTAGATACCTATACTTAGATATACTTAGATACCTATACCTAGATATACCTAGATACTTATATTTAGATATACTTAGATACCTATACTTAGATATACTTAATTACCTATACTTAGATATACCTAGATACTTATATTTAGATATACCTAGATACTTATACTTAGATATACTTAGATACCTATACTTAGTTATACTTAGATACCTATACCTAGATATACCTAGATACTTATATTTAGATATACTTAGATACCTATACCTAGATATACTTAATTACCTATACTTAGATATACCTAGATACCTATACTTAGATATACCTAGATACTTATACTTAGATATACCTAGATACTTATACTTAGATATACTTAGATACCTATACTTAGTTATACTTAGATACCTATACCTAGATATACCTAGATACTTATACTTAGATATACTTAGATACCTATACTTAGTTATACTTAGATACCTATACCTAGATATACCTAGATACTTATATTTAGATATACCTAGATACTTATACTTAGATATACCTAGATACCTATACTTAGATATACCTAGATACTTATATTTAGATATACCTAGATACTTATACTTAAATATACCTAGATACGTATACTTAGATATACCTAGATACTTATACTTAGATATACCTAGATACTTATACTTAGATATACTTAGATACTTATACTTAGATATACCTAGATACTTATACTTAGATATACTTAGATACGTATACTTAGATATACTTATATACTTATACTTAGTTATACTTAGATACTTATACTTAGATATACCTAGATACTTATACTTAGATATACCTAGATACTTATACTTAGATATACCTAGATACTTATACTTAGATATACCTAGATACCTATACTTAGATATACTTAGATACCTATACTTAGATATACTTAGATACTTATACTTAGATATACCTAGATACCTATACTTAGATATACCTAGATACCTATACTTAGATATACCTAGATACTTATACTTAGATATACCTAGATACGTATACTTAGATATACTTAGATACTTATACTTAGTTATACTTAGATACCTATACTTAGATATACCTAGATACGTATACTTAGATATATTTAGATACTTATACTTAGATATTTAGATACTTATACTTAGATATACTTATATACTTATACTTAGATATACTTAGATACATATACTTAGATATACCTATATACTTATACTTAGATATACCTAGATGGATGTACGTAATTTTTTTGTATTTGTTTTATTTTTTCAGAGATTTTCATACAGTGTAAAGTACATAGTATACAATTGTTTCAGAATAATCATTATTACAGCACCATAGAACTGTAGATGATCCAACACACATACATACATCTTAATCCAGATTCATAAAATCATTCACTTTTGATGAACTTTCTTAATGTTACTTTCCCACTGTATTTAAAGAAAGGAAGAAAGCAGAAGAGAAGTTGTAGAGCAAACAGAAAAATCATAACAATAACGCAATAGGAACGAAACAAGAAACATGGACAAAGACATATATATAGTAACAAAGACAGACATAGAGACAGAGAGAGAGGGAGAGAGAGACAGAGAGAGGTATCAGAAAATCTAATATTTACAGTATGGACTGTAGTCTAACCCAAATGTACCCAGGATAGACAGAATTGCTGGTAAGACAATTTAGGTCTGACTTATAATTAGACCAGCCTTTACTGTATATGAATGAAGACTGGCAAGGGAAAGACAAGAGGATTTAAACATGTATTGTCGTCAGCAAGTGTCATCACATATGATTATAGCAATAAAATTTTATTTTGAAATCTTATAGAAACAATAATATGTATTAATTTTGGTTAAATATAACATTACAAAGTATAGCAGTACATAAGAATCTATAGGACAATAATCAGCAAATTGAAGTTCTAAGAGATATTAAGTAATTTTTGCCACTTTTTCCATTCATTTTGAAAATTTTCCTTATACTTGTCCCCTTTACCCATTGCAATATATTTTTGTGTAACATAATGATCTTTAATAGTTTTTTTGAGACCAGTCAAAGATAAATTATTTTGTAGACACCTTGTTGAATAAATATACTGTTTTATAATTAAAATGATTGTACTGTCTATTGGTGTTCTTATTCCATCTTGATTATATAATCCAAAAATAAAAGTTTCCTTATTATATGCGAAAGGTATCATTAAAGAATCTAATAAAAACTCAAAATTTTGTAACATAACTTGCACCTTATCACATTCCCAAAGTGTATGTTCTATTGTTTCAATATCAGTTTTGCACCAGTAGCAATACGGATTTTCTGCTATTCCTGGCTTAAATAGAAATGAATTAGTTGTTAAGATGTGTTGATTAATTCTATATTGTAGCCACTGTAGTTTTGAATTTTTGGTTATATAAAATGGCAATTTGTATATTTTCCTCCATGTTTCATTATCAAAGTTGAAGATATCCCATTTTTTTCTTCCAGTGGATATTATGTTATTTTTACTGAGTAAATAGTAAAAGTCTTTTGTTCCCTTTTTACTGCGAAAAAGAATTTCCATATCAATTGGTATAAATGGGTATATAGGAGATGATAGTTCCTGTTTCTGAATATGTTTTCTAATAGCTGAGATAAGTCCTTGATATTTAAGGATGTTTGTATTAATATCAAAGACTCGTTGAAATTCTTCGAAGGAGTAAAATGAATTATTGTTTTTGTTCATTAAGTCACTAATTACAATAATTCCTTTATTGTACCAATCTTGATAAAAAATATTCTGATTATCTACTTTAATTAATTTATTATACCAAATTGGTGTTTTAGCCAACATATCTGGGGATTCATATAAATTGTTTTTGTTAGAGAGTTTTATCCATGCTTTAAAGACATCTTTCCGGAATAGATTTTTACATTTATTGTGACATATTGAGATATATTCCATCCCACAGTTAGCCATAAGGTGATCATCAGCAAAAGATCTAAGAATTAACTGCCATTTACTTGAACTTGTAAAAAGTCTCCTTAACCATGTTAGCTTCAAAGATTCAATAAATGACTTCACATGTAACATTTTTAGCCCCCCATCAATGTATTTTTTAATAGTTACATCTCTTTTCACCTTATCTATTTTACTTTTCCAAAGAAAACAATACAATTCTGTGTTTAATTTTTTCAGGAAATTCTCATCTGGATTTGGCAAAGAGATAAAGAGATGATTGAACTGAGAAATTAATAAAGCCTTTATAATATGAATTCTACCGATTGGAGTTAAGACTCGTCGTTCCCAAATTCTAATAAGTGCCTTTAACTTTACTAATTTCTTATCATAATTTAGTTTAGGTATTCGATGAAGGTCAACATGAAATTCAATTCCTAAAAGTGTAAATGTTTGATTTCCCCACTGTAGATTCAGTTCAGGGTAGACAACTTCATCACTATATTTTTTGCTTCCAATCCAAATAGCCTGGGTTTTAGATACATTTATTTTCAATCCTGATATTTTTGCAAAAGATTTTAATTCATCAATAGATTCTTTAAGGGATTTCTCTGTTCCATCCAAGATCAGTGAAGTGTCATCAGCATATTGAGACAGTAAAATAGGAATATTATCAACATCAATACCTTTTATATTATTATTATTCCTTATTCTAATAGCTAAGATTTCAGCACACATTATAAATATGTATGGTGCAATTGGGTCCCCCTGCCTACAGCCTCTCTCTATTTCAAAAAATGGAGACAGATTTCCCCCTTGATTAATTGCTGAGCTTGAATTGTTTTGTAGAACCTTCACCCATTTCTTAATATCTTTCCCAAATTTAAAAAAATCGAGAACTTTATCAATAAACTTCCAGGAAACAGAGTCAAAAGCCTTTTCAAAATCAATAATCAACAACATTCCAGGTATATTTTTATCTTCTGCATATTGCATAATATCATAAACAATTCGAGTGTTTTCCCCAATATAACGTCCCGAGATGAAACCTGTTTGATCAGTATGAATTAATTTGTTCAAAACTATTTTTATTCGGTTAGCTATTGATCCTGATGAAATTTTATAAATAATATTGAGTAAAGAAATTGGTCTCCAGTTTTTAAGATATTGTCGAGGCTTATCCCCCTTAGGTATACATGTTATTATGCCCTGTCTTTGTGTAATTGATAATTGACCCTGATTGAACCCATAATTAATTGATCTGACTATAAAAGTACCTAACTGTTTCCAGAAGCATTTAAAAAATTCCACAGTGAACCCATCAGAGCCTGGGCTTTTATTATTTTTCATAGCTTTTAAAGTATTTGATGCTTCATTAAGAGTAATTATACCTTCTAATTTGTTAGATTGTGCCTCTGTTAATTTTGGAATATCAATATCTTTTAAAAAATCACCTAGGTGAATATCCTCTATAGAATGATCAATTGTATACAATTTTTTATAAAAATGTTTTACCTCATCAAGAATTTCTGCTTGTTTAGTTATTTTATCACCATTTTCTTTCTCTATCATTGGAATTAACTTTGAGGTGTAATTTCTGTTTTCTAAATTTAAGAAATAATGTGTTGGTTTTTCACCCTCTTCTACCCATTTAGCTCTAGATCGAATTAAGCTACCTTTTAATTTATTCAATCTTATATTTTGTAATTCTTGTTTTTTTTCATTCACCCTGTCTATATCAACCTCATTACTATCTTCTAGTTCACGTATAGTTTCTATAAGTCTACTTTCGTTCAAATTCTGTATCCTTTTTTTATATGACGAGTGGGAAATGGTTTTGCCTCGAATTTCTATTAAAAGTGTTTCCAAAAAAAGTTGATCGCTTATCATAAATTGTATATCAGAATCAGGTATATTGCTGATGTTTTCTAAATGATAAACTGGAAGAGCATATTGTCTTTTAATGTCTAAAATAAGTTTATTTATAAGTTCTAAGTAATCTAAATCATGTAAAAGTGAATTGTTAAACTTCCATAATCCTTTTCCTTTTCTGAATTCGTTAAACTTTAACGCAATTACAGGAAGTGAATGATCTGTCCTATAGCCTGGTTCAATATTTGAATAATGAATGCTTGGTAATAAATTGTCTGAAATAAGAAAAAGATCTAGCCTAGCTTGTTTAACAGGATTACTTCTCCTCCAGGTGTATCTTCTATTTTCTGGATGCTGTTCTCTATATATATCTACCATTCCCAACTCTTCTATAAGTTAAATTATTTTATCCCTGGCTTTTGGGTTATTTATATTTTTATAGCTTTTATCATAATCCACTGTAGGGTTCAAAACTAAGTTAAAATCACCACATATTATAAAAGAATCATTGCCAAATAGATTAATAGTTTCAGTTAAGTTTTCATAAAATTCTGGATTGTCTGAATTAGGGCCATATAGTGTAATTAATGTTACTTTTCTACCTTCTATCCTCATATCAAGTGCCAAAAAATTACCAGACAACTCCCTTTTTACCTGCAATACTTTTACTTCAAAATTGTTATTGAGTAAAATTGCTACCCCCCGTGCATTTGATCTGAATGAATTAAAATAGCAGTCATAACCCCATTCTGCTCTAATTATATTTTCAAGTTCAGGAGTGAAATGTGTATCCTGTAAACAGAAAATATTATAATGCTTATTTTTCAAGTAAGAAAAAACATCTTTTCTTTTATGTCTATCTCCTAGACCTTGACAGTTTGCTGATATTATCTTTATACACTCAACAAGTTACATATCTAAACCGTTTATCTTATTAGAATCATTGACCATATATGTGACACAGCCTAAGACAACATGAGAGGGCAGGAGCTCTAGCGGAGCCCTTGCCAGCAGCAGAATAGTAATAAATTTGACACTCAAGAAGAAAAGGAAAGGAAGCAGTGATAGACATAAGGGAAAAACACAGAAAAACATAGATGAGATCAGAGACATATATACATATATGTCTCTGATGAGATCAAACAAAAAATAAGAAAAAGAGAAAGAAATGACACACTATCGACTATACCTAAATCATATTCTACTAGTGGGGTGACACCTAAAGGAGTGTCACAGAAAGAATGAAGTGTAGTGAGGGGCGATAACTCTATTTGACCATGAAAGACAGATAAATACAAATAAATTCCTTTCCTTTAGCATTAATACCTTCACTTGCACTGATTTTCCTCACTTGCACTAAATTTCCTCATTTGCACTTAATTGACACACGCGACATGTATCTAAGTTTAAAAATTCATACTGGCGTGAGGAAATTGAAAGTAATTGGGGTTACCAGTGCAATAATTCTCACACATTCTACAGTTTTTTGGAATATGACACTTTAATTGATTATGAAACATGAATTTGCATCTATCCAAGCATAAGTTCAGGGTCTCTGGTGTGTTGTTCAATGAGGTAGTCACCTCTTATACCAATACATTATGTATATACCTCCGATACAGTGATATATAACTGGTACCTCCTATATAATAATAATTCTCAAAATTCTACAGTTTTCTGGAATATGACACTTTAATTGATTATGAGACATCAATTGGCATCTATCCAAGCATAAGTTCAGGGCCTTTTGTCTGTTGTTAAATGAGGTAGTCACCAACTACTACAAGGAGACCCAGCCTCAAAATGATCCTGACTGAACCGTTGTGATAAAACAAACAAACAAACAAACAAACCTATGTTAAGCTTAGTAACAGATGTACTCGCGGTATTCTAATCCATAAATAGTGACATATGCAATCAAAGATTAAGAAATGTCATGCATATTATATAATATGATGTCAAAATCAGGGTTCTAGTGTGTTGTTCAATGAGGTAGTCACCAACTACTACAAGGAGACCAAGTCTCAAAATGATCTTGCATGACTAAACCATATGTGTGGTGATAAAACCAGCAAATAAACCAAACTAAGTTCAGCTCAGGAACAAATGCACTTGCAGTATTCTAAGTTTTAAAAATGTCATGCATCATTTGAGGTAAAAATCATCCAGATCAATAAGGGTAAAGTGGTCTTGCCCAAAGACACAACTACAACAGCACATGCCGGCCTGATTGTCAGCTTCCCTTTTCTTCTGCAGGACAATTGTTCAAACTTTTCTATACTTCTTCTATAAATATAATATTAATCAACTTGGTGTACTTGGTTTAACATCCTATTAACAACCAAGGTCATTTAAGGACATGCCAGGTTAAGAGGTGGAGGAAAGCCGGAGTACCAGGAGAAACATTACCGGCCTATGATCAGTACCAGTTAACTTCCCCATGTAGGTTTCGAACTAGCAACCCAGAGGTGGAGGGCTAGTGATAGTGTTATGACATATCTTAACCACTCGGCCACCGCGGCCCCTCAACAATAAATAATTATGCATATGGTGGTGTTGGCCTAAAAAAAAAAAAGACATATAAACTGTTTACATGTTCACTTGTCCCTGTATTACAGTATTTTACCTGTGTGGTGATGACATTATGAAGAAGACTATTTTGTAGAATGGTTATCAGTAAAATTATGGTCATTGTTTGAATTTGTCGAATAATATTCTATAATACCTTTATACAAGTAAAGTTTAAATTCAAAAGATATAAAAAAAAAACTACATATGGTTCCCTAACATTGTGCAACACAATAAATACATAATAGTTCAAAAAACTTAAGTATAAATTTGTCAGAATTGGTTTCTTGCACATTGTTTTCTTTGGTATATGTAAGCGAAAGGTTGAAATATGACATTTCAAAATTTACTTATTGCAACCTGTGTGCAGATGAAATTTTGGAGAAAAACTATTTTGTAAAAATAGTGATAATAAAATATTGGTAATTCTTTAATTTTGACAAGTAGTTTTCCATAATACCCTTTGTAATAAGTTGAAACAGATTAAAAATTCAAAAGATAAATTAGTTAATTAACTCAATGTGATATAACAATTGACATAATTTTAGTAAAATTTGTCAGAACAGGTTTCTCGCACTTGGTTTTCTTTGGCACATGTAAGCAAAGAGCTGAAATATGTTGATGTGGAATTGATAATAAAGCAACTTATAGATATCTGAAAATTTACTAATTCAATAAATTCCAAAGTCAACTATTTTGTAAAATTTAATTGTGATAGCTAAAACCTGGTAGCTCTTTGATCTTGGCAAATAATTTTCCATCTCATACCTATTTTGTAATAAGTTGAAATTAATTTAATTTCAAAAGATAAAAAAATACATGACATCTTCCTACACACCCAAAGCAGAGACATATAACATATATATATATATATATATATATATACAAGTCTCTGCCCAAAGCAACATAATTTTACTTAATGCAACATAATAATTGACAATATTTTAGCTTAAATTTATCAGAACTGCTTTCTTGCATATTGTTTTCTTTGGTGCATAACAGTTTTCTTTGGTGCATAAAAGTGAAGGGTTTAAATATATTTGAAAACTTTTTTCATTTATTTAATAATGCAAAAGATGATATAATTTGACACTGTCCTAGGGACCATCCCAATAAACTTAATTATAAAGGGCAGGTCAGAGACTTTAATTTAAAAATTTAAAGCATTACTTAGAATATAAATATTTCATTAAAAATTTTGAAAAAAAACTTCTATTACTGAAAAAGAATTGTTCAATATACTGCTAGTGTGTACTTAAGTAAATGCACAGTAGTTCCTTGAAAGTTCGTGTCATCGTAAGCTAATATGTACGAGATATGATTCTCGAAACGTCGTTGCTCCTCAACATAAACAAATATCAGCTGATCAAGACATCAAAACATCAACTAACGACACAGTAATTTCATCAAACAAACAAACAGTTAAGAAATTAAATATTACATATTTAAACGTCACCTGTCTCAAAAACGTTAATAAGCAAGTAACATTTACACTAGGCCTACTGGAAGCCTACGACTCCGTACGAGTTTAGATTTAAATTTGTTATCGAAAAGAATTGAACGCTGGTCTGGGTTGACGATGAATACTGATCCTGGAAAGCATTAATTATGGTCATAATAGAACAACTGTAACCTCCAATGTCACTTTTAATATAACATGATATTAAAAAGTCCTGGTCCTGACGGGAAAATGTAATACAACTCACTTAGAATGCAGCTAAAGCCTGGAGTTGAACGAGTAAGCGGCGTGAAGTCCCCGGTGTTATTCCATCCGGAACTCATCGGGGAATCATTTCAGTGATAATACCCGATGAGTTCAGGATGGCGTTATTCTATAGTTTTCCTTTATTTAAAATGCGGACAAGACGACCAAACCAAGTGCGTTTATAATTTCTATTCCGTATAAACTTCATACGGCAATTTTTACGGACCTGTTGATGTTAATGCAGGCTTTAAAAGACATCATCAAGATGACTCGCGCAAAACAAATATAAAACCAGTTGATCTGTAATGATTTTAATGCTTATAACTATGTATGCCGTTCCGGTCCATCTGTTCAACCGTGCTAAACGGAAAGGAAACACCTGGCCTTGCGTCATCAAAACAGGCAGCCTATTTATAGGAAATTACCCCAGTCGAGTGGAAAAATACTGAGAAGGTCGAAAAAATAGGCCATTTTCAAAACAATATTGTGTCCGTTCTGCTAAAGATATCGAAAAACTAAACAGACTGTTTTCTTCAGGAAACATTTATCTCTTAGTATGACCGTTGTAATGTATATATCTGTGGATTTTTTTCTGAATTTTGAGGGCGATTTAAACAGAACCTCTCGGTCAAAATGTCGATTTTGGCATGTTTGACCCAAAATATCTCACAAAAACGATTTTCCACAGGGATACCAGATACACCCAGACCTAGATCGAGCCGAGTTTTACAATGGCTCAAAGTATCAACCGAATTGTAGGCCTATTTGTCAATTTTTCTGTCCTCAAATCGCTATTATATCCGGCAAAATAGGCGAATTAGCTCGTATTATCATTACGTTCCGTAAGGAACGATAACTCTAATGAGTTATCGCCCCTCACTACACTTCATTCTTTACTTACTTTACCTGTACTCTTACACCTTGCACATTTGTTTCCTTTTCATCCATGCATACTTTCACAATATTCCACACCGCATACATACAGCAAGAAGTGAAACCGGAAGTCAGCAGTACTACTATAACATAACCAGAAAAGAAACCTGTGGCGGATCATATCATCCGTCTTGCTATATGTCCAGTTGCATTGGTTAATAGGATATATCATAAAATTCTTAACAGGGTGGATGTACGTAATATACTTAGATATATGTAAGTAATATACTTAGATATATGTAAGTAATATACTTAGATAATATACTTAGATACTTATACTTAGATATACCTAGATGGATGTACGTAATATACTTAGATAAATGTACATAATATTCTTAGATAGATGTACATACTATAATTAGATAGATGTACGTAATATACCTAGATAGATGTACATAATATACTTAGATAGATTTACATAATATACTTAGATAAATGTACGTAATATACTTAGATAGATGTACATAATATACTTAGATAGATTTACATAATATACTTAGATAAATGTACGTAATATACTTAGATAGATGTACGTAATATACTTAGATAGATGTACGTGGTGATTAACATCATCTGCTCTATGGTCGACATCAGAATAAAAACAAAAGTTCACAACAATGTGATGACACGTCATGAAATATAAGAATCAGAATGTAAAACTTCATTAAAATATGTATTAGTGTATACTGTATATCATATTGACAAGAAAAGCCTCATACTTTTAAACAAAAGCATAGAATAGTTAACATCAGTAATTCTTTCTTTCAGGTTGTAGGTGGTAAACCTCGCTCGGGACGTCAGTCCCCGGGGTTTGATGTCAAATGAATGTCACGGTTTACACGGTACCTATCGTTCTTTTGAAATATACTGCTGAAAAAGGGTATAATTGTCCAGCCTATGTTTATACAGTTTAGCATTTTAGCATTCTGAAGAGTTCTAGAAAAACGAAACAGCAGTATGATGTCCCTAACATCACTGACGAGTCCTAGAAGGACGGAACAGCTGTATGGTGTCCTAACATCACTGACGAGTCCTAGAAGGACGGAACAGCTGTATTTTGTCCCTAACATCACAGACGAGTCCTACAAGGACGGAACAGCTGTATGGTGTCCTAACATCACAGACGAGTCCTACAAGGACGGAACAGCTGTATGGTGTCCTAACATCACAGACGAGTCATACAAGGACGGAACAGCTGTATGGTGTCCTAACATCACAGACGAGTCATACAAGGACGGAACAGTTGTATGGTGTCCCTAACATCACAGACGAGTCATACAAGGACGGAACAGCTGTATGGTGTCCTAACATCACAGACGAGTCATACAAGGACGGAACAGCTGTATGGTGTCCTAACATCACAGACGAGTCATACAAGGACGGAACAGCTGTATGGTGTCCTAACATCACAGACGAGTCATACAAGGACGGAACAGCTGTATGGTGTCCTAACATCACAGACGAGTCCTACAAGGACGGAACAGCTGTATGGTGTCCTAACATCACAGACGAGTCATACAAGGGACGGAACAGCTGTATGGTGTCCTAACATCACAGACGAGTCCTACAAGGACGGAACAGCTGTATGGTGTCCTAACATCACAGACAGTCATACAAGGACGGAACAGCTGTATGGTGTCCTAACATCACAGACGAGTCTACAAGGGACGGAACAGCTGTATGGTGTCCTAACATCACAGACGAGTCCTACAAGGACGGAACAGCTGTATGGTGTCCTAACATCACAGACGAGTCATACAAGGACGGAACAGCTGTATGGTGTCCTAACATCACAGACGAGTCCTACAAGGACGGAACAGCTGTATGGTGTCCTAACATCACAGACGAGTCCTACAAGGACGGAACAGCTGTATGGTGTCCTAACATCACAGACGAGTCCTACAAGGACGGAACAGCTGTATGGTGTCCCTAACATCACAGACGAGTCATACAAGGACGGAACAGCTGTATGGTGTCCTTACATCACAGACGAGTCATACAAGGACGGAACAGCTGTATGGTGTCCTAACATCACAGACGAGTCATACAAGGACGGAACAGCTGTATGGTGTCCCTAACATCACAGACGAGTCCTACAAGGACGGAACAGCTGTATGGTGTCCTAACATCACAGACGAGTCCTACAAGGACGGAACAGCTGTATGGTGTCCTAACATCACAGACGAGTCATACAAGGACGGAACAGCTGTATGGTGTCCTAACATCACAGACGAGTCATACAAGGACGGAACAGCTGTATAAAGTTCATCGTATCACTAACGATCAATAACAAGGACAGAACAGCTGTAAGACGTCCCTATTATCATTGATCAATCCTAAAAGGACATAACCGACGTATACCTTCAATACTTTTCAATTATACTTGAGCATCAAAAGAGGGAGTGTAACATCTTTCTGTCAGGTCTAACCTGAAGTTTTTCTGGAAGAAGACTTATATAGGCTTAGCCTGTTGTCTGATTCTTTTAACAATGCTGTATTTGCATGCATAAATATTTGTATGTATTATATATGTATTGTTAATAAAATATTTTGAAATGAAACCGACGTATGTTGTCCCTAACATCACTGACGAGTCCTAGAGGAACGCAAAAGTCGTCAGATATCCCTTATATCACTGACGAGTCTTAGAAGGACAGAACAGTCATTTGAAGCCCCCAACATCACTGACGAGTCCCAGAAGGACCAGACATTTGTATGGTGTCCTTAACACACTGAATAGTCCTAGAAGGATGAAACAGCTGTATACTATGATATAGTGGTTAATTTATTTTGTTTTCCTATTGTTCTACTTTAACTCGCAATTTGTATCAAAAAGTGTTAATTCTAGTGTCATTTGTATAATCCTGTCATACGGATCACATTCAATGTGACTAAAAACTCCTCAACGATAATAACAGTTTAAACGATTACATAACGCATGATAAGTTGATAGGTATGTTATTGAGAGGCATTGAAAGGATCGGCATTTTATATGAATTACCTAATTTTATGTTTTATCTAAAACGGATCATATTATCCTCTGACATAATATTTGGTATCTAGATGACCGGAACTCTCCCTTGGCATTAATTATCAACATCCAGGACCGTGTTGTATTGTATAACAACGGGTCATTTACAGGAACAAAACATGTGGGAGCCCTATATGTTAAGTATGCCATTACATAATTTTACTACGTTCATCAATGTTCTTGTCGTCATAGGGTAGATTATTTTCACATTTTGCAATCATTTCTCTGTCATTTAAACACCAAATATTTCTGCCAATACAAAGCAAGAACGTTTAAAACGTTTTCAACATTCTAGAAAAAAATTACCCTTTAAATAATGAATAGCAAAATGATAAAACATTAGGACACATCAATGTTATGATTATATTCAGCAAAATCAAATGAAATATCCTGGGGAAATTGACATAAATTCTGCAGCTGTATGTACATGTTTTATTTAAATCTATGAAGATCTATAAATACAATAAAAGTATATAATACGCCTACCGATATACCATATATGCATGATTGATGTACTGATGAAACATAACTGGTTGACGCAATGTCCGGCAGTATTAAGCTTACCCTAAATGAAGTCTGATTTAATGCCCGATTTCAAAACTAAGAATATTTCAGCTCGCCCCAAATATTCTCCGAACAGAAACATTAATAGAAACTACTGGAAATAAAAAGGAACAATTTATTCTCTAAAAGTAAAACAAAGTAAAACAAAGTAAAACAATGTATTATCAGTTAGCACAAACTAAACAAAGAAATGACTCATCCAAACCAGGATTAAACATTATGCTGCAGGCCATCTCCGTGCGACATGTTGCAAAAATCAATAATGTCGTATAGACGAACAATGGAGGAAAAGCCAAATGATAATATTTTTAAACAATGTTTCCGTAATTAATCTTGAATGCCTTATTAGCTCATGATCAGATTATCTGAAATTATATTGTAATATTTGTTAAACAGGGAATCCTGAAGTTTACAATAGACCTTGCTATATAAATAAATTCTTCATCTACAAGTCGTTTGATTCGTACAAACTCTGCTTTTTTCTCAGTGTCATCATATTTTTTTTCCATTTCTAACGAGAGATCTGTTTACTGATGGATACGTCCGGTTAACACTCAGAGTAGCCCTTATGATGTTTGGGAAACTATACGCCCTCTCTTTTATATGCAATCACCACAGACGGCCAATGCGGGTGTACTTCAGTACTGGGAGTTCCCAATGCCTTTTCTTGAGGGGACATTAAAGAACTAAAACAACACCATTCCACTCTCGTGGCTTAGCTCTGTTATACTGGTTCTCTTTACAGTGCAGAGATGCTGAGTCCAGAAGAACTCCAAGGCGATTTCTCACAAAAACAATAATAATTAAAGAAGTACTTGTATTTTACATATAAAAAAGTTCAATTCGCCGTTTGTTAAACACATTAAAAGTTAACTCTCGAATTTAACAAGTATTAACTTTTGGGTGAGACAGTGTGTGTAAGGCTCAACTAGCACATGTACTCCCAGGGTTTGAACGTGAAACGGCCACATGCCCGACAATGTGAGGTTTTTTTTCACACATCCACACGGTCCGCACAACGTGCATACTTTCTATTTAAGGCTCGTCGTTGAGTCAAGCTTTCTAAACCAATGCCCTGTTAGTACTTCTTTAATTATTATTCGGGAAATGCGTTTTGACAGTTTTGTGTTTATTGCCCAAGACGATAGTTTTATACTTTTTTGTCACAAGATATATTTTCTTTTTGAAAATAATTAGTTTAAGGTAACTGATGAGTGCTCAGGTAAAACATGAGATTGTATAAGTTGTTTCGCAATTGTAAAATAAGTTAAGTTTGCATTTACACAATTTATCGTCGCAAGCTTCTTTTTTTTTGTTTTTTTTTTGTTTTTTGTTGTATTTAAAAAATATTGTATAATACATTCACTTGAGAAATATGTGGGAACTCTGACACATCTATACCTAGACAAAAAATAATATCAAGAATAAGAAAACTTTATACGCAGAATATAATTATACCTGGACAGTATTTCACGAGAGCGCAGCATAAACAAGTATTTTTGTATACGTCCATTGTTTCCGGAACTCATCTGTATTTATCAATCAGTTGGTAATTGCTAGGTTTACGCCCTGTATTAAGGTAGTATACTGCTACATGACGTGTGGTAATATCATTAGTTATCTTCGATAGTGACTATGTCATTCCTTAACCACAAGACATAACAAAATTTCACAATTTCATTTTTTGTTTTTTTAAGATCCTCTATTATTTGCTGTTTATTGCCTTGTTTGTTTGTTTGTTTGTTTGTTATGTCATGCTGGTTTGATCACTCTGTCAATAGCCCACGTTGAGGCGTGGTCCCATACTAGTAAATTGTGGTCACAGTACAATATACTAGGAGGCCGTCACGATTGGGATAATCTGCCCACGAATACAACCATTGCATACAAGGTGCCCCATAATACCAGCTTACTGTGAGATATAAACCGCATTGGAAACAGTACAACTCTGACCTCTGACCTTTGTTTTAAGTCTGATATTCCACCGACTGTACTAAAGCAGATATTTAGTCACACAATCTGTCTGATGCAATTCAAGAGATAACTACAACTTCAAATTAATCAATACATTTAAAGGTGTTCTTTAATGATATATACTATGTTATGTATCTAGTATAGAGTACTTGCAGAAACACCAGATCACTCTATTATCAAACATACCTAAATGACGTAGACGCACATACTTAACCAACATAATTGATAGATTCATTGATTGTAAACTTTATGCATCAAAATTTTGACCTTATATAAAATGAATATTTGAATTCCCTCAAAACATTGCGTGTTTACCGTGATAGAAAAACACTAAAAACCTTAGTAGCGTTATACTTGGCATACGGTACATTAAAGACTTGTAGCTTTTGGTCCAGTCAGTAGAAGAATGAAAAGCATCTCTGTTAAAACAGGGAGGGGGGGTCAGTTATATAAGCCGTGAGAGAAGATAATGCGTTTTTTCCCTAAAACTCTCAGGCACAAGTAAACACACATTAAAAATAAATCACCAGAAATACAATGTTCATTGTATGCCTATTTTGTCGTTTTATGGCTACAGAATACAATATATAACCATTTTTTATGATTAACAAAACCAATAATATGTATTGTAGTATGTTTATTATGTTATCATATGAATATTGATCTAGTGGATAGGTAATGCTGATTTTCAGAATCATTTTAAACGGTATATATGTTATATTCAATTGGTTCTGGTACTGGTTACTTTTATTAATTATGACGTTTAACACGAAACAGTGGCACATAGCTGTATTGGTATACATACGCACACTATTGATAAGTATAACATGTTATATTCGCGACAAAACAGGCGTTACCTATAAAAGGTCGCTTTGAATCGTTCATCAACATTAAAACTTGACACCAAAACAAAGTGTCAACCGGTAATGGTCGTATGATCGAGAGCATAAGTCAACCCATGTCTCTTCATTATTCTAAATATTCTGTACACCTCAGAAATCTCACAACTATTATCACATCACTGACGTCACATTTTACGGGATAAAGTCTATTATCACTATCTCTAGATGACAATATTCAAATGCGTCTACTTTCCCTATATATGTAAGTTAGGGGGTAAACCAATCGGTATATAGTATAATCAATGACAGAAAAGTAGAGGATATCAATGTAGAACTAGAGGTAGAAGATCACTTACCTGGACGTGATTCTGACTGTAAATGAAGACACGTTGGTATGAAGCTCTCGTTATAAGCCTAACTAATTTTAATATCTTGTGCATGTAAATATACGTCGTTAATCATAGAACAACGCCCCCATGTCATACGTAACGTTGCCGGTTCCAGGCCGCTGGTCATTATGATAAATATCGTGACACATTGTTTATTTATTTGTATTTTGAACATTCAAATCTCCTAAAAAAACTTCTCTTACTCGGTGAAAATAAAAACTGTGTATACCTTGTTTCTTGTAATTATATTTTATTTAATCTGTCTCTTACATGTCGCGACGTTCTATGTGTACAATATTAACGTCACACAACGTCAACGAAAAAATCATATGTTTTTATTTTTATGCGCAAATTACTGTTTAAGACGTCTCCGCCTACCATATAGAGTACGTAATTTGTTTTTTTCGGCTATTCACGTCAGGCAACTTACATTGATTTTAATTAAGAAAAATATTTTAAGAACTTTTTAGTTTTAATATTTTATATTAGTTTTGTTTCCCTCATCTCCAACGTCATTTTATGCATGGCTAAATTGAGTTTACGATGAAAATATAAGTATAGGATCCAAAATGTTAAAACAAAATGGGATAGAATTGTGAGGGATTACGTACAAATATACAAAAGGTGGGAGTTGTGCTCTCCGATAGTTTTCGTTCAAACACGATCTAACGATTTCGTCAGCGTGTTACGTTTTCCACAGACGCCGTCTACATAACACGCCCACTTTATATCATCTCATAATGTGCCATTGTTGACACTAAAAGGCTTGTGTATCAGAGATTTAACCAGAAACCAGCGCTTTGTGGCAAACTCTGTATAACATAGTAAATTCATTATTTTCGTCACACCAATGGTTAATCTTTTAAATGTATATTCCTTATTTTCATAGTTTATAGTAACGTTACGTTTGGAAATCATTTCGGGTAAGTATCTGATGGTAATTGTACATTTATATATCAGTGACGAAGTAACAGTCACAGAATGGTAAATTGTCAACATTCAAGGCAATCCGTGGACACAACGGCTATGAAGAAAAGTAACAATTCTTATTTTAAATATTGTGTTTGAAATTGCCAAAATATCTACATGAAAACAAACCTTCAGGTAAAACATTGAATGGCATACAGTCTATTCACGATCATACTCAAGGTAATCATCTACACCGACGTATTTCAACACGAGAAAGTAGTAGAGAATTACAACACACCTTACTCGCATAGCCTTAGTCCAAGGACTCTATAATAAATTGTTGACGAAAATGCTCTCTGGCATCCATAGTGCAGTAAGTTCTGCAATAGCCAGTATACAATGGGATTAGGTCATGGATATTGCGATTCCGTAAGAATGCATTCCTGTCTGAATAGATTGGCTTGAGAGGGGGTTGAAAAATAGCCATATCAACTATCCATATTCATGAATTTAGTTAATAGTCCTCTTATTCACCATTATTTGTCCAAAACGAAGTAAGACGAGTGCAATACTGGTAAATATGCCTGGTTATAATTTGATCCTGTATTGGTAGTTTAGAATACTCTATGAATACAGATGTATTCAGTACATATCTGCCCTCGTTGTATTATATCTTAGACAAAAATACGGTCTCGCTGACATGCAAGGGATCCTGAAATTAATGAAAACGCTGAACAGTTGACATGTCATAATTTGAGCCCCGTTAGAATAACGAATGATACGTAATGTGAGTTTGTATTGAAGATTCATTTATAATCTGTTATATTTCGAAAGTTAATGACAAACAGTCGTATTAATGTTGCACTATCTTAACAAACTGTTCAGAAATTACGATCGTCTTAGAACATGATATTCCCAAGAAAGAAAGTCTGTGTTAAAAAGACTGCCCACGCGGAGAAGCGAACTACGAGAACCTGTCTCACCACCGAACACCACAAGGCAATATTAAGGAATCTGTCTACAGCGTAAACCTCTCTCAGTATACTTTATAAAAAAAAATTAATAAGAATAACGGTTGTTTTATATTTTCATAGGCAATTTGATAGTCAATGTATGTCTTATTTTGTCTATTTGAACCATACACCTCCATGGAATCGATCAGTATTGCCAAAAGTGTTTAAACCCTTTTGTGTTATATACTTACATGTAAACGACGACACCAAGCTTAAAATAACACTTTTAAAGGATTTTCACGAGATATTGTCACGTGATTGACGAATCTATGTAAAAGCTAAAATATGATATAAAATTCATGGTCTAAAATATGTAGAAAAGTATATCCCTGGGTGATAACCAAGCCTCACTGATATCTATGTTTGATATTGCATTTATGTAAAATGTAGGAAAAAAAGAAAAGCGTATGTGAAATCAAATAAAAATTATGTTTCACTTTTAAAATAAGCATGTTTCACCCGCAAGCACTAGGATCCAGGTAAGACAACAGTAACTATATCAACTTACAAAAGGGATTATAGATTAAAACACGCGTCATTTTAAATTCCAGATATGATTTTGTTGGTCTTGCATTTCAATGTAGATCCTATTATATATTTAATATATTACTTTTCATTACTATTTATTTTTACATGTTTCAATTCTTTTGTTTTCGTCCCCCACCCCCGCCCTGCAAAGTACTCCTACATACGTTTCTGTATCACTGGTGTTTTATACCACACACATGAATCGCATACATGCTGTATATTACTAGGATCTATAGAACCTATACTACACACGTACCTACAAATAACCGAAATAAAGCATATCTGTAATACGGTGAATTGCCGCTACTTGCCGTAGGAACCAATGCACATACACTCCAATCAGTATATTAAGTTAATCGAAAACATCCGACATCAAAATAGCTAAAATATTATCACCACTTAAATATGTACATTTACAGTAATCTACTTATTCATAACTTAGACAAAGTGCATTGTCTGGAATTTCAAGAATACAAGTATAAATGAGGTTAATTATTACGGGACATGGTCACATGATCTGATTGTTCCTACGAATGCCTTCACCTGTTTGTATACTAGTGATATTCTCAAGGTGGTCGTCTCCGCTAAACGTCACAGGGAAAGTCTTATCATACACACACAATATTCTATATGAGGTACAGAGACATTGTTTTCAACTGAGACAGAAGCGTTGCTGCAGTCTTTTCATACATTGTTGTTCAAGTGTACATGTCGGCAACCAACACATGGCCTATACGTCGTACACATAATTAGATTTTATATATAGCACTGACGAAATGTAATAGCTTCATCTTTTTGTATTTTAGAAGATACCGACATAATAACGAAATCCGTTAACTCGAAATCAATAAATCGAGGGTAAAATACAAACAAAAAATATTGATTTGCATAGAGAACTGTCCACATTGATAAGAGAGTGAGACCATGGGTTCCGGAAGAACACCCGCAGTACAAATCTAGGTCGAATTTTAGTTTAGTCACACTCTGACAGTGATATCTAGGGAGCAGTTAACGGAACCACTAAGCCAGGAACACTTCAAACCTTCTATCGGACCAGAAAAGATAACATATTTCTATGAGGTCATCTCGTTAGCTATAACCTTATCAATGTCTACATAAACGAGCATCTCTCGAAATCTCGTCAGCCAACTGAAGGGCACAGTTGTTCCTAAAGGTATTCAAGTATTCCGTTGGTAGATATTTGCTTAACTCAACAAAGATGTCGAACAGAGATGCGGTAAAAATATCATGCTCAAAGGGAAATTGATATATTTTGGATTCCCCTCATCGTAGCTGGTATATGAGCATACATGTATATACAATATAGGTTTGAAATAATGCGTCCATCTTAAGTAGCAATGATTTGAATAATATGTAAATTCTGATATTTGTACTTATAAGGTCATGCTTATCTTATGTGTCAATCGCATAGTTTACGTGTGTAGAAATTATTATTTCATTAGACTAAATCAGGGATCGATTGATTATAATCTAATTCCGTTTGACTAAATTCAGTGTATTAGTCTGTCTGTGTATTGTCTGGTTTGGTTTCTCTTTTCCTCGGAATTGACACCCTTGCCATCATCATGGTTATAATTTTGAAAAGTGAGAGGATATTAATAGCAAATTCTACCAGTGGGAATAGAACATAATTCACTGTAATAGTGAACTACATACAACACTCCCAGAGATGAGCTGGGAAATAAATGATTTATGTGAACGTAACTTCTTAAAAGTGTTGTTTCCAGCAATGTTAATTTCCCATAGGGTACGGTCTACCCTGTTTTAGCTTAGAGGCTACACTCAAATTACGTTTTGAGGCTAAATATGAGCTTGCTATGGCAACTGCACATCTTGGTCAATCTAAAGATAACGAATGTTTGAATAACAAATGAATTTGGGAAAACACGGTGTACATAACATAGCAATTCAGTTTGCTGACTAAGGGACAATGTTCAACACACATGTCTATAAACATATCTTACGAATAACTAATTGTTCACTTGAGACAATGACTGACGCCATTAATCATGTATTCAAAAAGCCTTACAAGCAAGCATATTTAAAATTATACTACGTACTTCCTACAGAAAGTAATTATTCAACACGCTACTTAGATTAATTGTTGTGTAAATATTCATATAAAATTATACAAAGCTGTGCATTTCATAAATATTTTGAATTCCTTTCCTGATAAAGACAGTAAGTATAACGAAGTATAGTATTCAGTACAGCAGAAAAAATTCCTTTACACACGCAAACATCTAAGTTTTTGTTCCAATACATGTTCGATAGATTTTTGCAGTATTTTATAAATATTGATACACGATATACATTATAAACGTAGTAGTAGGAAAGCCTCGAATAAAATAATATATAATGTTACGTGGATATATCTTTTACTTATCGTGGTAAAACAATAAGGTTGCAAAATTGCTGAGTAGACAGTTTCATGATTTGCCAGGAAACAGCCTGTCGTTGAAAATATAAAAATGGGGAAAATGTTTGTCTAGAATATTGAAACACACCATATTAACAGACAGCACTAAGGTTTCCATTAAGACATCAACCCGTATAGATTCAATTAAATATATACATGTATATAGGTCATACATGTATACTTTCAGAACTTATACAAGTTATATATCATTAATTGATCGAATGTCTAAACATTTACACACAGTTCCAAACGCAATTCGCATTTCAAACATAATTATAAATAACGGATATCAACTTAAGTGCAAAAGAAAATGAAATAAGCATACTAAATTTAAATTAAACACCTAGATCAGAATACGTTATAAGAATACTAAAGCATCATGCATCGAGCATGTATCTGATGAGACGGAAGACCGGTGTACTATACCATATATCTGTGCAGAATTATGACATTCTAATGACGTGAATAAATATACATACCTTGTGGGAAGCATGTACATGTAGGTAAAAAGTGTATACGTTTAATATGTCTCACACATTCGGTGTGTATAAGCTCATAACTTATCACCTGTAAATTACCATAGTTGTACGTGAGCAGATGATAACAGTTTTATCTTTTTTGCATAACGGTATTTGAGCGGTTAAAAAGGGCAAATGAGAATTATTTCGGTGAATGTGACTGTGTTCTTGGCAAATACATCACAATTTTAGCATTTAAGAATGGATGTTTTACGACAGGTTGTCAGATTTAGATACCACCATATTGTATATAATAATCTGATAATTATATTTCGGTATTTCAACAAACTGTATTCCATTAAGAAAATACTTACTGTAACAAAAGGCATAGCCTATATTAATCCTGTCCTATAGATGAGTTGATGTATTAAATATACTTTATGATATTGTTTTACTGATTTTTTTTTCATGGTTGAAGAGTTTAAGCATGAATCATTAAGTAATTACATAAGATACATGAGTTTGAAAGAACAGTAATGATATATTTTTGGAAAACCTAGAATCTAGACTCCATAACAGGAGTCCCTCATATAATGGGATACAGACCAAAAATGTCCATATTGACTTTCCAGCCACTTGGCATCCACCGTGGAGCTTTGAGGCCAGTAATTGGTACTGCATTCTAATTTTCAAAGATATGATATTTAGAATAAAAAATAAGAACAAGGATGAGCTCATATTGTTGAAAAAAGATTGAATTAATGCTGTTGAATTAGATTGGGGAGAGCAGTTGCTGTACGAATTTTGTAAAGAAGAAGTCTGTTTGCAGCAAGGGTGTCTCGCCCAGGTTCACAATTAAGTTTATCGTATAAGGTCCCTTTATGCGGTTCTGTCATTATTCTTCGTTTGGATAGATTTCAGTAACATTGCCTTATATTGAGTACAACTATATAGAAATGTCATCACTGTATTTAAATAGTTATGTTATATTAATGTATAGCGGTGTTTTATGCTTAGTAGTTGTTTAATTCACGGTGTTAATATCCCACGGACGTGACAGATCTAGTTTGCAGGTTTGAAAATTCGTGCAACCACTCTGTGTTAACATTTTGTTGTGAATACAGTATGTATTATCGCGTTATATAAAATGACCGAGAAGATAGCAGAATTATTCTCTCGCAAATATTACTAACTATAAAGTATGTGGTATATTCTAAAGATAAGTTGATGTTCATTTTCCCGAAATATATTTTTCGTTGGTTTTCTTGTGAATGGGAATGCGCGCGCATGTGTTTATAAAGGACACTATTTACATTCGCATGACAATACAATGGTAGAATGTAACAATAACTGTCAGTCATATCCGTGACGTAATAATAATAGTTGTTATGGCAAAGCGACAGTACTTATTACTTCCGGTAATATGTTTACAGGCAAAGTTCCCCATTAATATGAGTAAAGCATACTATCTTAATTTATATATATTTTCCAAAGAAGCAATGATATTATCTTACATACTAAGATGTAATCTTCCAAACTCGAATAGTTCCTAGTTATGCATAACCTGTCCCAAAACAACCCAGACAAGTGTGTGTGGAATATCTTTCTTTCTTTTTTTTTCGGCTGTATTGAAAGTAGACATCAAAGATAGGATTGGAACAAGCAATAGCTACAGAGAACAACATGCAGGATATTGTATAGTAAGTAACGTTAGTGGGAATTTCTTTTTCGCTTTGTTCGCGGTTATCATGTATAGCACGATAGTAAATATCCAGTCTGTATGCACTAATTTTCACTGCACTCCAAATGGCTCAGCGACGCTCCGGAGCCGAAAAATAGAACTCAATGACAAGTAACAAGTAATAAAAAGAACGTTTTCAAGACGGTGCTGCACAAGATTGAACACCCGCGAAGTAGTTCCGACAAAGACAACCGTGATATATCAGGTCGGTGAGATTTACCAACTCTAAAGTAGGTAAAGTAAAGATATTGACCCTGAATTACGTATCTTTTTTTTAATTTTATTTATCTACTTTCTTCTTTTTTTAATGTTTTGGTTTCTAGTAATACATTGTAACGAACGTACAAGAAGTGATTCGACATCGATGACAGGGATCTTTGATACAAATTATGGAAGTTGCACGCCATGAATATTTACTTTGATGGTTGTATTTACTACTGAAAAGGTGAATTGTTGTAGTTTTCCGTTTAGGATAAGGACTTTAACCCTGTGTATCTCAAATTTAAAATATAATTGAAACTAAAATGATACGTGTGATCGTATTTCTTTACATAAGTGCACTGCTTTGTTTTAACATGTTATTATACTGTTAACTGTGTGTGCTATTGTTAATTCAAATAAAATTAGAACTATGTTTGTTGATGTAAAAAAAATATATATAGCAACAATGGAATACTCTAATACAATTGAAACGGGGTTTAACATCCTAGCAACTGCTTGCGTCATATGAGTGTGGGGTTTCCAGAGCTACCAGGGGGAAAAACAGAAAAAGATATATAGCAGGCAGGTCACAAATATAGAATTTTCTAAACAGCGATTATTTATGGGACATTTTGCACAACAACCAACATATCAATTCTTTAATTAATGTCTAGAAATAGAAATAACAATGAAATTGCATAAATAAACTTAAATAAATCTGTCAGTTATATGTGGTACATACATCATCATACATTTTGTTATGTACCGGAAGTATAGTGCTTTGTGTGTTTTAACCATGTAATGCATTGTTCGTTATACCGACGTTTAAGATAGTTACAATAGTTGTAAAATGATAACTGACTGATGCTCTATGTTGTTATGTTGAAAATGCTGTTCAGTGTATTATTAAGACTTATCGATACGATTTAACCAATCAGATCGTGATGGTCAATCCGAGAGACATGACTGTAAGGAATTAAATCTAAAAGATATCTACTAAAGAAATTTAACCACTAAATCATCAATTGTTGCGTCAAAGGCAGGATAGTGATCAGTGAGGGGTTGCTATCTGTGGTATTAATAGCACAGATTTTCAGTCATAATCTCTCAGATTAGAAGTTGATAAGCCGTAATGTTAAGGTGCTATATCTTCTTATTTTTAGCAATATATTTCTATTTAAACCAACGCCTGGGTGAAATGATCAATGGTATACGCACGTGGTGAAATTAATGCATCAGATACAATGACAGTGTATCTAAACACATTTCTGGCCAAACGTCAACCACACAAGAAGAGATATGAAGGAGTTTGCTTGTTTTTGAAGTCGCAAGCTCAGACAAATCTACTATATATATATATCGTAACATTGAAGGCGTAAGATGAGGTGCATGGTAAAACATCACAAAACGCTTATAAAAAGGTTGATACAGAACGACTAGGAGTTTGTTTCTACATATTCATTTTATATAAGTATGTTATGTTGTGTTTCAAATTTTCTCCAAAATCAAACATAGTTTTTTTAATATAAGAAAACAAATCAGGAAAACCAAATATATTATCAACAACATAGAGGTTCCCCAAAGAGTAGAGATTGCTTATTATTTTTATCCAACTCGAGTTAGTTCATTTTCTAATTTTGAAAAGACACGAGCTTTAGCGAGTGTCTTTTCAAAATTAGAAAATTAACTAACGAGAGCTGGATAAAAATGATAAACAATCGTCACAAGTCGGGGAACTTGTTTATCCCATAACTTCTTTACTTACAAATGTAAGCTTGTCAAGTTCAAATTCTCACAACGTAGCAACTAAATTCTGTGAACCAAATCATTCTAAGATTTATTCACTACGCGACAAAATCGAAGTTTGTTATGAATGAAAGTTTATCATCTAATTTAGTTCACATCTCCTGTACTATATATGTAAATGATATGATTCTACAGAACGAAATATTAGTTTGACAATCCTTGTGTCTGTGTGATTTATTAATAGGTAACTTGTTTAAATGACTCCGCTCAAATATATTCATATATATAGATATGCTATTACTGGTTATTGTGATGTTAAATTTTCATTCTAAGATTTATTCATTCCAGACACCGTGCATTCTGACAATTTTTTCGGAAACCGAGCTTGAGTGCTGAGCAACTGACTCAGTATGCAATTTCAAGTTTGTTAGTATGTTTACACGAAATCTCACCAGTTTACTGACACGAGACAAATGTTACAAAATTATTTTAAGAGTTTTATGTTTGCGATATATATTCATAATAAAGGTAAGTGGAATGATAAGAAAGTGTTTATGCGTTGATTTTTTTCTGTTGGTACAATATCTGTTCCGAATGACACCGAACTGTAGCTACAACTGTACCAGGAAAAGGGAAGCTCTAGGCTTAGGCCTACAATAGATGCCGCTGCCGTTTCATTCAAATGACTACGATTACGGACAGTGATTTAACCATTTTGTATCACATTTGTTCTTTGTTTTGATAATTCATTCATCGGGGTCCACAGCATATTGAGAACCAAAGGGGAGGTGGGGGTCAGTTTTGGATTGCTAGATCTATAGGCATAATCGATGCAATATCTCGCTTCCGTGCGTCGTCTATCTTACCTTCATCAAATTATATATACATTTTTTGTATTTCGTACGACTCAAACCCCAGATTAATCGACATATCCATGAGGACAACCCTCTCACCAAGATATGCTAATGTTGACCACCGGCAATTAATCCACAAAACGTGTCCATGTTGATCTTTTGAAGACAGACAACAAAAAAGAATAAGTGAGAGTACTAAAAGTAGTCCGTGGTCAAAGGCCAGAGGTTGGCCAATCAGATTTGTTGGGGGTCACAAATGACCAACCGGAGGCTTAGAAAGTGGTTACACACCGGTCCTGTAACCAAAAACAATAACGCACTGCTACGGATTGTATCACGTGCAATATCATTTGTGAAACAAGCGTAGTTATGGGATAAATCAGGTTCTCAAACAGGAAAGTAACCAGGACTACATATATCAATCGGAGAAGAAAAGTATGACATAAAGAAAAAACATACATGCTTCCTTGTTCAGTTTCCTGCTAGTATTTGCGCTGATGCTGATATGATGTGTAATTTTAGTGACAGATCACGGAAAGTGTTCTGTAAAATTTTCTCACTATAGGGAGTCTATTCTTTGACTGAAATTTTAGTTGTATTACATATAAGGTTTCCTAATGCGAATGGTTATCAATATCAAATCTGTATCCTGTTGAAAAATAATTCATCTGCGATGTTGGCCTCCGGGGACAAGTCAGAGTTCCTGAATTTTTGGGGTTCAGAACAATGCTTTTTATGAACAGCTATGTAAATTCAGATAATCAAAGATACATATGGTTGATTTCCAATTATTGTATTACGAAACTTATTGAAGATTCTGAAATTTGTGGAATTAGAAGTGGATGGCATGTCCTCATCTAAAGTTCAGCATATTATCTTTTTCTTGTTGTCAAACACTGATATATAGTACATTTTTATAAACATATTGGATTTTTATTCAAATCCTGATTTATGTTCAAAATCCTCATCTCACATTCGAGATTTTCGCTGGATATCATATCGCATAATTATTTGATGGTTGTGATATTATAAATAGAGGTTATTTGGCCATCACCAATACTAACAGAGTCCAGTGTAGAGCAACTTATTCTGTTCCTGAACTGGAAAATAACTATAACTAACTAATGAGTTCTTGTTTTGAAAATTTGACTCATTTCAGAGTAGAACTAGATGTGTTTGTACGGTGTCGTCGATGAAGCAGAAGACGTTTATCAGTCTGAAACATATGGTCTCATTATGCTAGTACTTTGTCAATGATAGCCATGCAATGCTATATTTTCTTGGTATGTTACCTTCGCTTTATCAAATTAGATCTAGGAATACGATTTTGTTTTAATATTTTCATTCTTTGTTGTGTTTTTTATCAATAAATCATTAAAATGTCAATTTTATTCGTCTAATAAAAATTCCTTTCAAAATCAATAATGTAATTTTTTGCTATTGAACCTTGCACTTTTTCGAATAATATCTATCCAATCCAACTCAATTGGTATATCTCTGCACTTTTGTGGAATACACTTCAAGTCCATTGTACTTTTGATAAAAATGTCGAAAGCAAACTTTACCAGAAAACAAATCTGTTTTGTTTTGCGAAATCATCAGAGGAAAACAGTATGAAATATTACCTGACTATTTTTTAGAGATAAACCCTATAAACCCAGCTAGTAATGTTTTAAAAAATGAATATACATTCATAGAATGATTGACACTACACATAATCCCGTAATATCAAGCATCCAGTGGCGGAGATATATCGCAATGAATATTATGGGAAAATATAATCGAAACAAAATAAAATCATCACCGATTTAAGCACAGTTTTAATGTTACATGGCACCGTCTATTCAGCCTTTGAATATAACAGTCGCAACCTTTCTGCATTTTTAAATTGTGATATATATTTCAGGGAGAAACCCTCTACAGCAGCAGCAGCAACAACAACAACAACCCTTCCCCACACACACAGAACCTCCATCCGACCCCGAACCAACCAAACCCTAAACCTGCTCCGCACATGTCAAGTCTTCTATACACAATGTGCCTACAGTTAAAAACCTATCCAGCTACGTCTCTGATAAAGGTTTCTGGCGCTGACATCAAACTAACAAAAGGTAATACAAAAGTTAACCTGAAGATTCCAAGATTTCCTCGTTGTATAATTTGAAATACTGCCAGCATGAATGCCACGTGAATACCATCCATCACTCTTTGGAAGAAATGATTTTTTCAATATATTTTTATATAAAATGCCAAACGCCTGGCTTGGGGGTAAATCCTCATATTACACTGAATTCATCCTGCTTATATTATCTCCGCAAACTGATCCATGTTGTAATAGGAGTTTCACAGAGATTTTGATAATGGTTCCGTGTCATGTATCCAGTCCAAATGATTCGAAAGCATCGGCACTTTGATTGGTCGCTAAAGTACAATATATATATACTTCCGGTGTCGAATTCCTGGCAGGGTCGTATATAGGCGCGTTCAAAGCAAGGATTGGCAGGCGGACCCCAGGCACAGACAGCAGGTGAGGTGTTAGTATTATTGTATGGATGTTAGTGTGATATTGTCAATGTGCTGGTAGAGTAACGGATGAGGAAAAAATTAGGATGCTAAGTAGGAATATTGTTGAACAGAAAAGGGTGCTAATTAAAATGTTAATCACAGCATAGTGATCTCTTCTGTTATGGAATAACATATATTTTTCTGTCGTTGAAGAGGGATAACGGAAAGGTGAGATTTTGAAGACTTATTTCTAAGAGTATTCCAAGGTGTAATTATAAACTGTTATAAGTCTCGTGTCTATATATTTAACTTAACATTGTACAGAGCAATAAGATTGTTCATAATAATTCAGAATGGTGTTGTATAATACAATATTTGTAGCACTGTAACATGATTTTCAATTATCCGGAAATTTATACGTTAAGTTCTATCAGTATCGTAACATTTTATAGTAATTCTCGTTTTCAATATTATCATGTTTCAACATAATGGGATTTTGTCACTCTTATTTCAAGAATAAGCTATTCACGTAAACTCTTTAATCAAGGTTAAGTGTTGATAGTACAAGAACATTTTTGGACACAAATAAAATAGTGTTATTTCTAGTATGTTGCTAATTGTTCATAAACATGTTTCCGAGAGGTTTCCAATATGTTGATTGATAAAATAAGGCAAATTTGAACGAAATATTTAACATGTAACAGATCATAAATACAATAAGTCGAAGTCTGCTACAATTACGAAAGATGCTATGCGAAGTGGTGTCTGTCAGTCGTCATAATAAAGCAGGCGTTTTACTACAGTTTGACAATATTGAAGTAAAAGTCTTAGGACCAGATGTTTCAGTAGGATAAACGTCGTTTTCTGGTCGTTTACGACACCGCAAGACGTCCTCAGAATGCGAGCAATGGTGGTAGCCACAGATCCCCCAAGAATTTCAACATAAGAGAATCAAACAAATGTTTTCTCGTAAAATATCATATACATGCATATGACAGAATATCAACCATATTTCATAGTAAATGCCTACATCAAACCTTAAGGAAATGATTCCATAATAATTGGTAATTATATGATTCTTCTATCACCATTAGTGTATACTGTCATTTTGATAATGTCCGATATTTCCTGGGTTATGTGTAACTACTGCTTAGAGTGGGGATGTATAGAGCATGTGATATGTGACTCTTACATGCAAATTTAATCCGTAGAAATCTGATATGTAGAACTGGTATGTAGATGTTTGATATTATGTATTCAATATTAATACATCTTTGCTTTTGTATGTTAATTCATTGAGCGGTGTTCACTATTTTTACGTAAAATGATTTTTTATATTTAGCTAGTATAATGTTTGTCTTAGTTATTATACACGAAAATCATATGATGGCTAGTAATTATATAAGTTTAGTCACATGTGATGGCTAGTTATTTTACAAATTAAGTAATAAGTGATTAGTAGTTAATTTATAAGTTAAGTCATATATGATGGCTAGTTATTTAATAAGTTAAGTCATAAGTGATGGGTTGTTATTTTTATAAGATAAGTCATATATGATGGCTAGTTATTTAATAAGTTAAGTCATAAGTGATGGGTAGTTATTTTATAGGTAAAGTCATGTGATGGCTAGTTATTTTATAGGTAAAGTCACGTGATGGCTAGTTATTTTATAAGTTAAGTCAAGTGTGATGGCTAGTTATTTTATAAGTTAAGTCATGCTATGGCTAGTTATTTTATAAGTTAAGTCATGCTATGGCTAGTTATTTTATAAGTTAAGTCATGCTATGGCTAGTTATTTTATAAGTTAAGTCATGCTATGGCTAGTTATTTTATAAGTTAAGTCATGTGATGGCTAGTTATTTTATAAGTTAAGTCATGTGATGGCTAGTTATTTTATAAGTTAAGTCATGTGATGGCTAGTTATTTTATAAGTTAAGTCATGTGATGGCTAGTTATTTTATAAGTTGAGTCATATGTGATGGCTAGTTACTTTATAAGTTAAGTCATATGTGATGGCTAGTTATTTTATAAGATAAGTCATATATGATGGCTAGTTATTTATTAAGTTAAGTCATAAGTGATGGGTTGTTATTTTTATAAGTTAAGTCATATATGATGGCTAGTTATTTAATAAGTTAAGTCATAAGTGATGGGTAGTTATTTTATAAGTTAAGTCATATGTGATGGCTAGTTATTTTATAGGTAAAGTCATGTGATGGCTAGTTATTTTATAGGTAAAGTCATAAGTGATGGGTTGTTATTTTTATAAGTTAAGTCATGTGATGGCTAGTTATTTTATAGGTAAAGTCATAAGTGATGGGTTGTTATTTTTATAAGTTAAGTCATGTGATGGCTAGTTATTTTATAGGTAAAGTCACGTGATGGCTAGTTATTTTATAAGTTAAGTCAAGTGTGATGGCTAGTTATTTTATAAGTTAAGTCAAGTGTGATGGCTAGTTATTTTATAAGTTAAGTCAAGTGTGATGGCTAGTTATTTTATAAGTTAAGTCATGCTATGGCTAGTTATTTTATAAGTTAAGTCATGCTATGGCTAGTTATTGTACAATCAGTACAGTCCATATAATATGTTTTCTGTACAGTTGATCTTACTTGTATGTATCGAGACTCTCGGTGATTAACAATGAACGTTTCAGGCATCTAATTTGACGCAAGAAAATAAAAACATATTTTCCTTGGAAATAAATTGATCTAAATATGATAGGTTTATGTCTAACGTTCGGCGTAATGCCACATTTTAGTTACAAAGCAAGATGTCGTTCCATAAGTAAACGTTATTAAACAACTTAATATCTCTCTAATTGGGGCAAAGTGTTGCAGTAACTATAGAAACATCGTGTAAATACCCCCAGCTGAGCTTAAAAAATGTTTCAAGGATCGTACCATAACAAAAGAATGAATCTTAATAAAATAAGGAAACACCGTTAATATGTTTTTAAATCTCTGTAAGACATCAAATGGCGGTTTTATATGTGGCAGACAGTAAATAAAACCCTCGTCATTACAAAACATTACCCGTTAGGTATCCACAGGGAGACTGTTTCCACACACGGCGTGTCTAAACGCTGACAACGCCGCATCTTTGAAACCATTACTATAAGCTTTACAGCTACATATCGAGGCTAAACACACACAGCGGAACAATACACACCTAGTACAAACACCAAGAATACAAGTAATTGTTTTTACTTATGTTTCCAAAACCTACTTAAGGCCATTAAACGTTGTCAATCATTGCTTTTCCGTAGACGTTCTATTCACTTATCATTTTCAAAAACATCCTTACTTTGTCTTTTGTTTTTTATAGACTGTTAAAATATTGAAGAATATGACTTTTTCACACATGTATTGCAATACACAAGACATATAGCATACCCAATTTTGCTTTGATATCTAATCTGTAGATGTGATAATTAATTATTTAACAGTGGGTTCCCCAATCTGTACGCCAATTGTGTTTACTTCTTCAAAAGCCAGGATTTATTTTCGTAATAGCCTGCACCTCAGCATAAAAGGAATGTTTTAAAGACGTCTTTTAGTTTGTAGCGAACTCTGGAAAAGGCGGTTAAATATGTCAGGAGATTCGTAAATATCCAATTTGATATCTTTAGGATATAATGCAAACTTAATATTCCACTTCTAACGCAACCGAAAGGTGAATATGACACGTAATGACGGCCCTTTGTGAGATAAGTATCTAGCATCAATCAAATAATTCACAAACTTATTAATTGCGAGGTTAATTACATCAGATTATTTTAATCATATACTGACCCAGAAAATCGTGCGTGGTCTTGTTGGAGGACACCTGTTCACATCCTTTTGGAGACTCTTACTCCGGTCGCCAAGGCGGAGTGAAAGTTAAAGTGTTACTTTGTTCTTGCATTTGCTATTGATTTGCTTTGTAAATAAAGCATTGCTGTTGACAATACCATCAACATGTATGTATAAGGAATCGTCAAATCCAGGTAGCATTAGACTCTTTAAGATGTAAGTGTAGACATAATATAAAGAGGTGAGGAACCTGTGGAATTACCGTTTAATATAGAAACATATCGCCAATATGTAAATACTTTCAGGTATTGTTGTCCGAATGCACTGTTCACATGTTTTAAGATTGTCTCACCTTGATGGGTTGTCTCTCTCTCTCTCTCTCTCTCTCTCTCTCTCTCTCTCTCTCTCTCTCTCTCTGACGTGGGAATGTTCCAATTATAGCGTATGGCGTAATTTTTGTAATAGTCATGGTGTTAATTCTAACGTGGTATTATGCTGAGAAAGGCAATGATCCTCATTATATGTTGGACGCATACCGCTGAGTGTAAAACTCCCTCCTGGTGATATATATATGTACTTACCATATCAGAAAGGGTTAAAGCTTGTTCAGATTACAAATATCACAATATCAATATTTATTCGATACAGGTGACATTATACTGTCGATTCCTGGTAATTTTAATGCTAAACCCTAGTGGGAGTATGCTAATTTGTTAGTAAGGGTATTACTGTTTAAGCTACAGCTATGGTCGTCTGATGTCAGTTATTGTTCCAATATCGAAGTCAAACTGTCACTGTGCATACCTCGATTTCCTGGGCCCAGTTGTTCAAAAGGTGATTAGCTTAATCACTTGATTAGTGAAAATCTCCCTTTGTCTTTACTTCAAAACCTCTGAGTGCATATTCTTTAAAATAGGCAGGTAGGAGGAACTGAGGAGTGTTGTAGTTTAAGAAAATGTTGTCAAATAAGTTTTACCAAAAATTATTTTATCAAAATTTTAATATTGTTGTTAAACTGTGATTAGCCTAATCACCTTTTGAACGACTTGGCCCAGATGTTCATTTCATAAAGGTATGATTGAATTATGTTACCCACTAAATAGTTTTATTGAAAATTGCTGTTGCATAGGCTGGGCTCTAGATGGAGTGTGACTTTACTGCTTAAACACGCTTGAAATAACGAAAATATGCTGACGTCCCACATTTATTTATTTGTTTATGAACGTAATTATAATGTTAATTTGAGCCGATAGTTATTGTATGCAGTATGACCTTCTCCATCATGAAACAAGCTAGCATTTTTTTCTTCATTTACATGCATAGACAATGGACATGTTTGATGTTTTTTTCTTGTCTTTGTAGGTGTTCAATCCAAGATGACACTTCAATCAGTCCTACTCATTCTAACGACATTTGCCCTTATACAATTAACCAAGGCATTATTCTACACCAGCAGCAAACAAAATGATTTCCCTAGAATCGGTAAACGTCGAAATATGTATCCGTCTGAAGCTTGGCCACATGTTTCGATGGTCTCTGATCCCCGGCGGGATATGCCTTATGTTCCGCTGGAGGAGGAAGAGGAAGAACAGTTGGATCCTTTATATAACAAGGAGGAAAGGGAAATGCCATTCACCTCTAGACATGAACACCAAAAGCCAACGACCACTTTCTCAAACTCTATGTATTATCGGATTCTCGCCAGAAACGGTGAGCCAACAGAGAAACAAAATTGACAGTTTGTTTCATCAATACTAGATCTAATGCATGAACATATTATTATAATGATGTTTTTCATCACAGACTATATAATTTTCCATTAGTAGACAAGTATAATAACGAGATGACTTTTCGAGAATCTTCTTTTTGTGATTCTAGTTAAGTGGATAGCACTGTTTCGGTTTCAAATAATTGCGTTTGCCGACAAGTGAAAAGAACATATTGTAATTATGAGTATATCAAAAGGACACAATTTACTACATTCAAGTGATAATAACATAAAAGATAGAATATCGCGTCTGAATTAAACACGAACACCTCTTTCGGTATCTTTTTCTTCAACTTTCTTACAATGTATATCAAAGATGAACAGAAGCAAGTTTATCTACGTTTTTGAAACTAGCCGTTTGACAAAATATATATAATGCTTGAATTAAAGTTTCCGCTTTGATCAGCTATAGTCTTGATAATGTATCAATGCAACATTTATCCCACGTGAACTTCTAAAAACGTTATTAACTTTTAGGGAGAAGTTTCAAATCAACGGCACAGCAACATAGTAATCCGAATCAGTGGCAATAATAAGTTGGGGTTTTTTTATAGCTTTTACGTGATATAAAGCGATATTGTTTTCTGTCAGAATCATAAAACGTCGCCTATGATACATTTGATTGCGTTATGCGAGAACGTATTCCTAGAAACATGACTCTAGGTATTGATCTAGACTTTATATTAAACATATTCTTCTTAAGACGTCTAGCCTTTTTTTCTTTTCTTTTTTTACAGTGAACTTTCATTATGAAATTTGTAGATATTTCAATGAAGCAGGGCATTTTCCCCACTCAATTTAGCGCATAACCCCGACATTATGACAGGAATGCAAATCAAGCTATGTATTGTCCCAGTTTGGTTTTCTGAAAAAAATGATGTAGTTATCAAATCTTAATAATTAATTCACGGCAAAGTTTGTCAGCACGCATCAATGATTGGAGAAACAAAAGACAAAAATAAACATTCTATTGGTTTTAATAATCACCAGTGCATAGGTAAAAATCCCTTCACTATTCGTTTTCGTAAAACAAATGTAGCCTTTATTTAAATTGTTTTCACCAAATTGTGTACAGAATGATAACCTTGATAATCTTTATCTTTCTAGGGTTTATTACAAATAGATAAACTTGTCTCTCTCATTATTATCATTCGCCACGCCACGAGATATTTTCTTGTGTTATTTGAGCTTCGCTTGATAGAAATTTGACTTCTCTACTCTGGTTCTCATACACAAAAGTAGCTATGATTAGGGTTTTTTTCTCCAGTTTTCGTTCACAAATGCATCAATAATGTTGTTTTATCTTTTCTAAACGAAAATTATATATATATAGGGTTGTTATTTTTTAGTTTTCGTATACAACGTGATTTCTCTACTTTTCCTACACAAAAACTAACATATATCTATGTTTTCTTCTTCTTTTTTCTATAAACTTATGCGATATGGGATTTGTGTAATGTTAGTTGATATGCTAGTTCTGTTTTCGCCTTTTCTTGGACCGTAATATCAATAATATTTGTCCTACAATAACAAGACGGGTCTATACGATGAGGCAGGACACATGTATACCCTTCAGGAACAGCACTATATTTCCCTTAATAGGTATCAATTTGAAATCATTTTTATTTTATTTTGTTTCATTTCTTTTATCATTTTTCTATGTTTTGTTTTTTATTTATTTTGTTATATTTTTATTATTATTATTTATTTTTTTATCGATTTTAACTTTGAGTTACATTTTTTGTTTACATGTCGGTATACTTATATTTTCCAGGTTATCGTCTCTTTTCCAAGGACAAGCTTCGGGCCTCTCGGGACGTTGACATACAAGGAACAGGAAGATATTACTAACAGGAAGGATCTTATTTCCACGACATAAATGATGCATTACACATTTTATTGATTGTATTGATAATAAAGTGTCCTCGTTCATCTGTTGAATGTTGGCTGATTGTGTTTTTACTATCCTTCATGTTTTTTTCTGGGTTTACCTTCTTCAGTTTATCCTGGTTTTACTAATGGATAACCTTTATCAGTTTATCCTTCTTTTACTAATGGATAAACTTCATGAGTTTATCCTGGTGTTTACTTATGGATAATCTTCATGTTTCTATTCTTGTTTTTACTAATGGATAACCTTCATTAGTTTATCCTTGTTACTACTTATGGATAACCTTCATCAGTTAATCCTTGTTACTAATAATGGATAACCTTCATGTTTCTATTCTTGTTTTTACTAATGGATAACCTTCATCAGTTTATCCTGTTTTTACTAATGGGTAACCTTCATGAGTGTATCCTGGTTTTTACTAATGGGTAACGTTCATGAGTGTATCCTGGTGTTTAATAATGCGTAACGTTCATGAGTGTATCCTGTTTTTACTAATGGATAACCTTCATCAGTTTATCCTGTTTTTACTAATGGGTAACGTTCATGAGTGTATCCTGGTGTTTACTAATGGAAAACCTTCATCAGTTTATCCTGTTTTTACTAATGGATAACCTTTCTGAGTTTTTCCTGATTTTTATTAATGGATAACCTTCATGAGTACACATTTACACATATTAAAATGTATATCATAAATACACATATCATATTATTACCACATTAAATCATACACACATATTATATCGTACCCACACATTATATCATACGCAGATATTGTATCATACATACATATTATACAAATACAGACTTTGGCCGGGGGTAATCCATTGTTTTATTGACCTGATCAGCTGGACAATATTCCCCAAGTTCGAAGGCCGAGGTGGATATAGTTCATGAATTGCCTGAAACTAATGTCTGCATTTACTTTGATTTTATATTAATTTAAAAAAAAAAAATTCCTTTCAAATACATCAACACATCACTGGGAGGTTGATATAATGTTTCACCAGGTTCGTGGAATGTTATATTGACATCAGCACAAATGACTTTTTTAGCATGAGTCAATATAAGATAACAAGGATCTGACAAAACATTGTATTGACTCCTCGGTGATGTCGTGAGGTATTTCGAAGGAAAAAATTGATACCTTGCGATCTCAATAAGACCAATGAGTGATAGTGTTACATACCAATCATATAATAATGTATCATACA